>NC_089822.1:259903937-260203937 GCF_035046505.1 Tiliqua scincoides
ATGCGTTCCTCATAGTCTCGCTTGGCCTCCCCTATCACCTTCTTACATTTCTTTTGCCACAGTTTATGTTCCTTTTTATTCTCTTCATTAGGGCAAGACTTCCATTTACGGAAGGAAGCTTCCTTGCCCTTCACAGCCTCTCTAACTTGGCTGGTTAGCCATGTGGGCACTCTCCTGGATTTAGTGGAACCCTTCTTTCTTTGCGGTATACACCTCTGCTGGGCCTCTATTACTGTTGTTTTAAGCAGCCTCCATGCACTCTGGAGAGACTGGACTCTTTTTACCCTTCCTTTCAACCTCCTTCTAACCAGCCTCCTCATTTGAGGGAAGTCCGCCCGTCGGAAGTCAAGGGTTTTTGTTAGAGATTTGCCTGGTATTCTTCCCCCAACGTGCACGTCAAAACGGATTGCAGCATGATCACTGTTCCCCAATGGCTCAGTAACGTTTACATCTCTAACCAGGTCCTGCGTACCGCACAAAATTAAATCCAGAGTCACCTGTCCTCTGGTGGGCTCCGTGACTAGCTGATCTAAGCCACAGTCATTTAGCACGTCAAGAAATCCGGTTTCCTTATCGTGACCAGAACACAAATTGACCCAGTCAATATGAGGATAATTGAAGTCCCCCATGATTACAACCCTGTCCTTCCTTGTCACCTCCCTGATCTGTTTCCTCATTTCAAGGTCCCCATCAGATTTCTGGTCTGGAGGACGATAGCATGCCCCCAGTATTACATCGCTGCACAAGCTTGGTAATTTAACCCACAGAGATTCTACGGTGGAGTCGGACCCACCTTCAATCTCTACTTTGCTGGATTCTATCCCTTCCTTAACATAGAGGGCCACCCCACCTCCAACACGCCCCTGCCTGTCCCTCCTGTAGAGTTTATAGCCCGGGATTGCGGTATCCCACTGATTCTCCGCATTCCACCAGGTTTCCGTTACGCCCACTATGTCAATATTTTCCCTTGTCACCAGACATTCCAGTTCTCCCACCTTTGCTCGTAGACTTCGGGCATTCGCATAAAAGCATTTATACACGGAATGCCCCAGGATGGGCTGCTTATTCGCTCCTTTGTCCCCGCATCCTCTTATTGTGCCAAACCGTCTATCACATCCCATCACCCTACCTTTCCCAATTTCTTCTCCTACCCTGCCTTTGTCTTGTTGTTCTCTAACCTCCCCATCCTCATCCCATAGGGATGAGGAGTCCCGAACCGGATGCCCCTCGGCTCCTGTCGGCCTTCCCCCAGGAAGCTTTGCAAGGGACTTGGGCTGCAATCCTATCCACACTTAACTGGGAGTAAACCCCATTTACTACAGTGGGACTTACTTCTGAGTAGACATGCATAGGAATGGGCTCTTGGTCCCAATTAAGTGATATATAATTGTCATTTATATTGGGAGGCTGCATTGAACTGTGATATACTGCTAATTATACATTATGTACAATTATTGCTGGACTTCTGGCCTTGTTTATAGAGACAGTGTGAACAGAGGAACCATTTTGTTTGTGCAGTCCCTTTTACTGAAGGCTGAAGCCATGCATGTCCAGGTTTAATGAAACTGCATGAGAAGCAGGGCGAGGAACTCCTCTGAATGTTCTAGAGCACCATAGCTGAGGTGGCAGCTGCAGATTCAGTGTGGGGCAGCACTACAGGTCACCCTGATTCAGGTGTTTGGAAGCACTGGGGAGTCTCCACAGTTGCAATGACAAGCCTCACCCACTGCACTCCTGACCAACCCAACATCAAATCTTACAAAGGCACCATAAGCCTCCAGTGAATTCTCCTCTGAAGAGAGGAACCAAAATCCAAATTGCAGATGACCAAAATCCAGCTTACCTGAAATGTTGTACAACTTTGGGAACAGGAGAACCTCCAAACAATGTGGCACTGTTTTATTCTATCTGATTGGCAGGCTTAATTCTAATGTCTTCCACTATTCAGGAAAAATTTAAATTTAGAAAAATTCTTGATACTATTTCTTGCTCTAGAACAGGGGTGTCCAAAGTTTTTTTAGCAGGAGGGCCACATCATCTCTCTGACACTGTGTCGGAGGCTGGGGAAAAAAAGAATTAATTTACATTTAAAATTTAAATTAATTTACATAAGTTTACATAAATGAATACATTAAACTTATATGAATGAATGAAGGTCTTGCAATAGCTCAAGGCCTATAAAAGGCCTTGCACAAAGCAAGGCTAGCCTTTCCTTTGCTGCCGCTACTGCATCACAGACGTGAAACAGCAAGCAGTGGAGGGAGCCCTCATCCCACAGCTCAAGCGAGAGCTCAAACAGTCGCTCTTACACTGAAAGGAGTTGTGTCGGGCCAGTGTGGGCTCCAGCAAGTCTCCGGAGGACCAGAGGCTCATTGGAGACTGGGGGCTACCTGAGGGCCACATTGGAAGTCCTCAAGGGCCGCAAGTGGTCCCAGGGCCGGGGTTTGGGCACCCCTGCTCTAGAACAATGGTTCCCAAACTTTTAGCACCGGGACCCACTTTTTTAAACAACACTCTATCAGGACCCACCTACATTTACCATACTTTTAAAAAAGGAAATCTAGAAATAAATATTTACCTATTTATTTATTATTTATAAGTAATAATAACCAGAAAACAACCCTCAAACATCTATTTCCCTATATTTGCACCTGCTTGCAAACTGCAGGAGTTGAGCTCTTTGCAGGGTAATTAGTAGCTACAGTAACTGATTTTTGAATAGCCTCAGGGCTTGAGGCAGTTATCTGATCTTTTCATCATTCTTTGGAGACCCACCAAAAATCAGGCTGCGACCCACCAATGGGTCCCAACCCACAGTTTGGGAACCACTGCTCTAGAAGTATTGTTAAGTCCCCCAGTTTGGTTCATTTTGAGTTCCTATGTGTGTGAGCATCAAGTCAAGTCAAGTCACGTCAACCTTTATTAGGCATAAACATTTGGTAGGTGAAGACTCTGTACGGAAACCGTAGAGAGAATATAAACCTAAGTAGTACACAAATATATGTATAGTGTGGGCATCACATGTGTAGGAACACACATAAGCATGTGAATGATAAGTGTTGGCAACATTCCCTACCACACTGAAAAACTGAGATAAAAAAGTCTTTAGGTCCTGCTAGAATCCTTGAAGTCGTTGCTCTTAACTCATGAGGAAGTTCCAGAACCATGGTGCCACCACAGAAAAGGCTGTGCTTAACGAAATCCCCCCCCCCCAATAATGAAGCAGTGCTACCAGAGCATGCACTGCATGCTGTGGTGGGGCAGTCATGGAGATCTCTTCCTTGTAAGGGAACATTTGTTCCTTTGCCCAAGGATAAGCATTTCCTGCCCCACTTGCAGTAATATAGCTACAGGGGTGCACTGTGCTCAGTTTTGCAGGAGCCTCTACATGTCAGGCAAGTGGCCCCTCCCCTTTGAAATGATTCTGGGCATCTCCTCTGCTTTGCTCTCACAGCCCAGAATGACTCCAAAGGTGAGGGGCAGGGGCCACTTACAAGGCACGTCGAGGCATCTGCAAAACTTAGTGCTGTGCACCCCTGCGGCTGCACTACTGCCTGCTGGATCCTGCTCAGACCTGCTCCAGTTACTTTGCTGGTGCAAGTCAGAACGGACCAGAGAGATGGATTGAGACTGGGAAGGGGGATAGGATATTGGTGGTGGTACCGCTGCCAGTACAGCCATCTTCTTGGCCTCAATCCATCCCTTCCTGCCCCAGTCCCCATAAACCTTTATTGGCATTAAAAACAATAAATAACAGTGGCCAACATAGTGGCTATGATACCAAAGAGAAAGTCACAACAAGGGACTAATAAGGAAAAAAGGGAGGAAACAAGGGAGGGACATGGGATCAAGGACTTGGAAACTACGGAAAGAAACTCTGCTACTGCATTGGTGGTAGCCACAGTGTTGTCACCCAGAAGGACAAGTAAAGGTTCGGTAGAAATACCAGAAAAAGTAGACAAGAAGTGTTTCAGGTGTGTGTCTTGGAGGGTTCATGAGCCGGGCAACAAAGTAATATGTGGTCCACTGTGTCTGGTTCTAGGGAACAGAAAGGGCATAATCTGTGGTCATGCGGGATATTGGAGAATCTGCCAGAATGAACAGCTGAGGGAAAGATGTTAAATCTCGCAAGCATGAACACTCTCCTCTTGATAGGGTTAATTAGACTACTGAAATAATTGAAAGGGTGACCAAGTGAGGGGAGGAGACAAAAAAACCGAGGAAAACAGGTGGGGTTAAGAGTGGAAGAGAGTTGGTTAAATTCAGATTCTCAGAGTTTGGATTTGATGATTGAATGGGCCCTATGGAAGTTAATATCTGCAAGGGATTTGGGGGACAGACAGACCTAATGATAATAGCTTGAGATCGATAAGTTTGAACCACTTAGAGAGATAAGAGTCCTTTAGTGGATCTTTTAAGAGGGACTCAGAATGAATGTTTAAGTGTAGGCGGACCCAGAACTCGAAAGTGAGGGACCACGCGATAGTGGAAGGGAGGTGGATCCCTAGTTCAAGCACAAGGGTAGATAATCTAATTAGGTTGGGGACCCCCAGAATTCATCTGAGGAAAGAGGCTGCCACTTGGTATCTGCCCCAGTCTCTACCGTGTTCCACCCACTTCCTGCCCCCACTGCTGACTTTCCAACTCTGGTGAGGGCAGTGGGCTCCAGTGGCAAGGTTGTAGAGCTGCTGCTTGTTGTGCAAGCACTTGCTAAATGGCCACTGGAAGCACACTGCATGCCCCCCACCCCTGAAGGAGGGCAGTGGGGCAAGTTGACAGACACCCACCACCAATTTTGCTGCCTGAGGCAATCACTTCAGTTGGTCTCATGGATGGGCCAGTCCTGCTCATCACCACTCTGTGAACATTAACCTGAGAGAATAGGTCATCCAATTCATGTATAGCTGATGATGGGAATTCATCAGCTGTCCTGGCTCCAAGCCTGACACTCCACCCACTACTCAGCACTGGCCCTTTGTGGACGGCTTAAAAGAAAAGCAAATACACTTTTAATCTTGAATGAGTTGCAGCCCAATACTATCTTGCACTGGAACAGGCCGGCCTGCACTGTATTCAGCCCAAGTTTGGGGCTGGCTGAGGCTTGACCTGAGACAAGAGGAAACTTTTCTTCTTACCCCATGGAGAGCTGCAGCAGCCCCAATGGTGGCATAAACTAGGTGGCACAAATCTGAGCAGCCCAGGACTGCTCCAGGCTGCCCAGAAACGGGGTCAGGATCCAGCATGAGTGCCAGATCCTGGACCCACTTCCCATTCCCCACCCACCGGCCCACAGTCATGCCTACCACCCGCCCTCCCCATCCCAAAACACCTCCCTCCATCCTCCTCCCTGCCCTCACCGCACCCCCCTAGACATCCGTGCTTGCTGGACTTGGCTGGTGCAAACTCACCCTGCCGGGGGTTCACGTTGGCATGGGGAGGCAGATGCATATCTGTGTGCCGGCCTATCTCTCCTTATTTCAGCACAAGAGTGCTTTACGGCATTTTCATGATGATGATGGGCTTGTGCAAGGGACTTGTACCAGCCCATCTGCTAGTCAGGATTGCATCCTTGGTTGCCAGAAATCAAGTCGTGAACCAAATCATTCAGTCCACATCTCTCTCCCAAAGGTTTCTTTTTAAAATGCATGCAGCAAATGCTCCACTTGCTGTAGGGGACTAGAGTGGCCATCAACAGATTTTTGAATACCATCCTCAGCCCATCTCCAGCCTTCTCTGCATCTCTTGCTTTTCTATCCACCTTTCCTGATCATAAGCCCTGCATGATTCCCTCTCTTCCTTTTACTTATACGTACTGCATGCTTTACTTATACTTATACGTACTGCATGCATTGGTTTTGCTGTGATGTGTCCCAGGACAGGTTCCAGGTCTGCTGGCAGCTGGCACCCCACACTTCTGCAGCTTCCTTTGGCTTCCTCAGGAGGAAAGAGCTGGGAAGAGCTGCCACTTCCTTATCGTCATGGCTGATACACACATCAGCAAGTTAACTGTTAAGTCAAAGTTCTTAGAAAAGGTCATAAAAATATGAATTTAATCTGGTGTAAAGTCCCAACTGCTGGATAAGAGAGCCAGGGTATTCTAAGGTAGAACTTTCTACTTGTGTGGGTGAAACATTTGTTTGGGGGTCATGTCCATGTTTACAGTGTAAATAATCCAGAGAATGTATTCACTGCTGAAACAGAGACGCCTGCGTTGGCTTGGTCATGTCGTGAGAATGGATGATGGCCGGATCCCAAAGGATCTCCTCTATGGAGAACTCGTGCAAGGAAAGCGCCCTACAGGTAGACCACAGCTGCGATACAAGGACATCTGCAAGAGGGATCTGAAGGCCTTAGGGATGGACCTCAACAAGTGGGAAACCCTGGCCTCTGAGCGGCCCGCTTGGAGGCAGGCTGTGCAGCATGGCCTTTCCCAGTTTGAAGAGACACTTTGCCAACAGTCTAAGGCTAAGAGGCAAAGAAGGAAGGCCCATAGCCAGGGAGACAGACCAGGGACAGACTGCACTTGCTCCCAGTGTGGAAGGGATTGTCACTCCCGGATTGGCCTTTTCAGCCACACTAGACGCTGTGCCAGAACCACCTTTCAGAGCGCGATACCATAGTCTTTCGAGACTGAAGGTTGCCAATACAATAAACCCAGGTGCTTCTGGGCATGCTGGATTTACTTGGGATTTATCTCAGCAACCCCAGAGTTGTACCACTTGCCCTCTTGACATTTACAAAGCCCAAGATGTCTATTTGTCTGGGGCCGGAGGAAAACACAGATTTCCTGTGTATGCCATGAAAGACCCATCTAGACATGTGGCAGCCCCACTAAACAGGGAAGGTTAGCTACATTTGTCCCCCCTAATTAAGAGAGAGAGAGAGAGAGAGAGAGAGAGAAAGCATATTTAGAGGCATCATATAACCAGATAACAGCGCTGAAGGGTGGGTGCTTAGGACTGTTGCTGATGATCCCACAGACCTTCCTCCCTAACTTTATTCTCATAAGAACATAAGAACATAGAAGAGCCCCACTGAATCAGGCCAAAGGCCCATCTAGTCCAGCTTCCTGTATCTCACAGTGGCCCACCAAATGCTTTAGGGAACATACTAGACCAGTGTTTCTCAGTTGGTCAGGACCCACTAGGTGGATCGCGAGCCCATTTCAGCCCATTTTATTTTTAATATATTAGACTTGATGCTACCATGGTATGTGACTACATTTGGGGAAATGTTACAGATCTATGACAGCAACTGTTATCTTGCACATGTCTGATCTTGTCGGATCTTGGAAGCTAAGCAGAGTCAAGCTTGGTTAGTACTTGGATGGGAGACCGCCTGGGAATACTGGGTGCTGTAGGCTTATACCATAGTCTTTCAAGACTGAAGGTTGCCAACCAACCAACAGATCTATACTTTTAACAAGCTATTATATATATTATTTTAACAATGTTAGTAAATGGAATTTAGTGTGGGTGAGATTGCAGCCTAGGATTACTAAAAATTTTCCTGCTTGATGATGCTATATCTGGTAATGACGTCACTTCTGGTGGGTCTGACAGATTCTCATTCTAAAAAGTGGGTCCCAGTGCTAAATGTGTGAGAACCACCGCACTAGACAACAGACACAACCTGCGTCCTGGTGCCCTCCCCTGCATCTGGCAATCAGAGGCAGCCTGCCTCTACCTTGCACATTCTCACCACAACCCCATGAAGATTAAACTGAAAGAAATGATCAACCAGGAAGCTTCATGTCCAACGGGGGTAGGAACCCAGCTCTGCCTGTCTCAAGTCCAGCATTCGACCCACCACACCACACTGGCCCTCCCATGGAAGGCAAAGGCGTAATGGACAGGCAAAGAATATCCTTTTCAACTGCATTGGTTGCCAGAAATCAACACATGACATTCAGTGTTAAATGCTGAAGAAGTTACTGCGAAAACCGAGAGCAGGAAGATCTTCACAACCCTCCCTGCCCCTCGCCCTGGTCCAGCCCTCTCTGCAACCCACACTCTTCAATCCACCTTCCCTGCCCATAAATCCTTTGATCATTCTTGCTGTTTATGCAAACCAAGCCAAGTTCTTACCTTTGCTGTGCCAAGTCCTAGGTTTACAGGAAAGGGCCGATTTCAGGTCTGCTCGGAGCTGGCACCCCACACTTCTGTGGCTTTCTTGGGCTTCTTCTGGGAGAAAGAGCTGGGAAGAGCCACTTCCTTGTTACACCTGCCGATGCACATCAGTGTAGCAAAAGCCATTTCATTACTAATAAGTAGCATTATCTGCACGGGCAATAATTTATGAGTCCAAAGGCTGATTGGAAGCATAAAGTCCCAAGCACTGCCAATGAGACCCAGGCTGGACTTTGTACCTCTGCAGAGTCAACATTTATTTAGTAGCCATTCCATGTCTAAAGTGTCCAAAATTCACAGAATAACCAAGCACTGAAAAGACTCATCTGTTTCTCAGCCAGGACGTCCATGAAAGGACTGGGAAGCCCATCTGTGTCACCTATGAAGGTCACTGAGGCTGCAATCCTTTAAACACTTCTGAGAAAACCTGCATAGGACTGTGCTTTTAAACATCTAATGGCACAATCCGAAAGGCACCTAGCGATGCTGGAACAAGCTTTCCAGCAGCACTGAGTGCTTTCCAGCTGTAGCAAAAAGGAGTCACACTGGAGTGTACCTATGAGATTAGATTTAGAGAGCTTTATTGGCATTAATTCATGTTCCAACAAATGAGTCATCAAAGTAAAACAAGCTGTAAAATAAAAAGAAATAAAGAATTAAAAATAAAATAAAAATAGAATAAAATAAAGGTCACACAAATTTTAAGGTTTAAATGCAAACAGACCATACAAATAAACATTAAACCAATCTCTTTCCATACTTTTCTACAACTGACAAAAGGAAATTAGCAGCGCCCTGCAACACATATACTGGGCCGTCATTTAATAAGTAAACAAGTTTCATCAGCTCTGGGAGCCCATTCTTCTTAGCTAGATTAGGTTCTAGATGAATAGAGTGCATAGCCGAATGGACAACAGAAAAATATATGGGAGAGGGTGCCCGATCTTGTCTGATCTCGGAAGCTAAGCAGGGTCAGGCCTGGTTAGTACTTGGATGGGAGACCGCCTAGGAATACCGGGTGCTGTAGGCTTATACCATAGTCTTTCGAAACTGAAGGTTGCCAGCCAGAGAACAAGGGCAGAGCCGATCAAGAAGAGGGACCTTATGAAGTGTACCTATGTACTGATGCTGCAATCCTATAAACACTTACCTGGGAGTAATTCCTGTTGAACTCAACAGGACTTACTTCTGAGTAGACATGAACAGAATTGTGCTGTTACACTTATAACCTCCCCTGTGGATACAGGGGAACCCTATCTAAATAGCACACACACCCACACCCTTACAGTACCTTTGTTTTACTGTAGTAGCTCTTGCAGTGTGGGTGCTTCTTGCTTGACATTCTTGCTGAACTGAAGAAACAAACATGCAGGTAACCAGCCTGCAAGCTAGAGGAGGAGACTAAATGAGCATTAACAGTTCCTGCTTCCTATTAATATTCAGTTAGTCTCCTCTCTGAAATGTGCAGGTTGGTTCCATTCAGCAAGAATGTTAAGTAAGAAGCACCTGTGCTGCAAGAGCTACTACAGTAAAACAGAGGTACTGCAATGAGGGCACATGGATGCCCCCCCCCCCGGATCTGTAGATATGGAGGGGTGCCTGTATGAGTGATAAGTGGACTCTAATCAGGCATCTGATCACTAATCTGTGAGAGTGGAAGAGGACTCTAATCAGGCACAATTTCAGTAATACAAACTGAAAAGGTTTACTAGCTATGTTCAGTTGATTGCAGCACAAGCTTCTACATGTTTGCTGAGAGATCAGCCCAATGTGTTCAGTGGGATTGACTCTCCAGTACGTGAGTCTAGGGTGGCATCCTTAGAGTCCAACCCTATCCTGTGTCCTCCCCTCCTCCTGGAAAAACAGGCACACTGTATCCTTGGGGGGAGGGGTGATCAGGATGTTTCAGATGCGAAAGGGAATTTTAATCCCCTTACATCTCTGTAAGCCTCCTGATCCGCAAGTCTCCTCAACTTATACTTGCAAATCCAAGAGAAAGAGGGCAGGGAGACTGCAGGAAAGGAGGATGTGATTCGACACATGCAATCAACCCCCCTTTACACATCCTCCCTGCCCAGTAGCACCTCACCCCAGTTCTGCCCCCTTCCATGGCTGGGAGCTGCAGGCTGGCAGCTGGAGTGCTCCTTTGTTTTACCACCATGCCCCATGGAGAGAAAGCCTCTCTCTTCCTCCTGAGTCAGGGATGCTGGAGTTAGGCCTGAGCCAGCTTTGGCTCAGGTTCCCATCAGTTCCTCTCCAGGAGGGGAGGAAGCAGAGATCAGGCAACCCAGTGACATCATTCCAACCAAGCAAGACAACTTCCCAGCCAGATGGAAGTCAGGGCTCCTTGTTCCAGCTGCCTGAGAGTTTACCCAGCTACTGGGAGAGAGACCCTCACTGTGGACAAATGAAAAGTGAAAGTAACAAGTTGGAGATCCTAAAGCACCAGTTCCCAAACCTTTCCGACTGGCAGCTCCCTTGACCAACTGGACCATAGGTCGCAGCTCCCCACGACGGCTACAATCCTTGACATTATATGGGATGGTGTTTTTTTGTTTTTTGTTTTTTTTTTGCAAGGATTCTGCAGCTCCCCTGGCTGGTTTCCATGGCTCCCTGGGACTCCTCATTCAACCAAGGATTTCTCCATTAAGCCGTGTGCCCATATGGGGGAAAGTAACAGGAAAGGAGTGAGCATGATAACCACTAGGTATTACTGCTACAGGTGCTGTAACCCTCTCCCTCTACCCTGTCAGAGGTGTGTTGCCACCCAGGTACATCTTAAGGAGAGAGGATAATATTCAGGCTCTAAGCAGCAAAGGACAGGTGTGTCAGGACAAAAGCGGTTCAGTCTCTGTGTCTATAATCGGAGCTGGAATAAGCATAGAACATAACAGGGCAAGTACAAGGGACCCATCTGGCTGTAGCAGCATGAAGTGTTTATTTGCATGTGTGAATGCAAGTCCCAGATGAAATATCATAGATATAACTACCGCATTGCTTCACAGGCAGTGTTTTTCAATGGAATCTGTTCACATATTCAAAGACAAGTTATCACCTTCTGGGTCATCAGGTGATAAACATACATGAATGAACTGGAAGAAAACAATGTAAGCAACCAGGAGCAAGAAGCATTTCAAGTTGTCTTCCATCAGCCCTAAATTTTGTCCTCAGGTACTCTAGGTTTTCCTAAACTTGGGGAACAACATATACTTTACATTAATGAAAAATATTTGTTTAAAACAATGCTTCACAAATCTGGTTCTGTTGATGGCATCCAGCACTGATTGGCTGGCATCTGCAACATCATGAACCCACTTTTGTCATCCATGAAACAGATCTGCAACTGTGTAAGCATTTATTTGCTTCAAAATAATAAATCAGAACTTTGAGTGGAACTGAAAAAGAGACCGGGTGTCCATGAAGATTTTAACCATATCAGAGTCATGTACCCTGAGAAATGGGACCCAGTCAATATTTTGGCTCAGCATTTGGCACCACCTGTGGCTGGAGATTTCAGAAAATATGGATTCTGTCCCAACAGCCTCTTTGAATAGCAGCAATGAATGAGGTTTGCTTTGTTTCTGTGTGTTGCACTTTCATAAGTAGAAGGAAAAGGAAGATTGAAGCCAGGATTGAGGGACATGGAAACAGGAAGAGATCTGATGACCCTAATGGCAGGGGCATCCCTAGGAGGGTGCGGGGGAGGGTGTCCTATCAACCAGTGCAGACCTGGGGGGTTATGGCCATATATATTTGTGTTTGCACCAAATAAAGCACTCTAACTCACACCCCAAAAATGAGGGTCTCTTTTTAAAAATACGTATCAAATGTATACAAGGGGGGCACTGTATCCACAGATCCTGTATCTCCAGTTTCATATATTCCCAGATCCAGTCCACACACACACACACACACACACACACACACACCCCACATCTCCTCCGGAGAACAAGGGAGCTCCACTTCCCTCACCTATATAGGGTCTTCTGAGCCAGGCAGAGGCCATGCATATCCATCTATGGCCTCTGTCGGGATCAGACTGAGCCTTACAGGCCAAAAAATGCAACTTCCAGTTTCCTCAGGAAACCATAAATGATGTTTTTAATGTCTAAGGCATTAGGAGGGGCAGGGAAGCAGAGAAGGATGGACGTGTGCAATCTCTGCCGTGCTCAGAAGACTCTCTGGAGGTGAGGAAAGCAGAACTCCCCTAGTCTGGGGGAGGAGGCGTCCCCCATATCTGTGGATTCAAGTATCAGGGGCACAGGGGAAACGGGCATGCCTGTATTGCCTTTATGAAGAGTAGATAGTAAGAAGCTGAAGGAGAGCAAGAAACAAGGAAGAAAAAGTGAGGAAAAAAAGTGAGGAGAAAAAGTATAGGAAGCAAGACAGAAAACATGGCAGAGGAGAGAAGGCTTGTACTATGGAACATTTCTTGTGGTTCTCCTTCTCCTACGGAAGCTTCCTTCCATAAATGGAAGTCTTGCCCTAATGAGGAGAATAAAAAGGAACATAAACTGTGGCAAAAGAAATGTAAGAAGATGATAGGGGAGGCCAAGCGAGACTATGAGGAACGCATGGCCAGCAACATTAAGGGGAATAATAAAAGCTTCTTCAAATATGTTAGAAGCAGGAAACCCGCCAGAGAAGCGGTTGGCCCTCTGAATGGTGAGGGAGGGAAAGGGGAGATAAAAGGAGACTTAGAGATGGCAGAGAAATTAAATGAGTTCTTTGCATCTGTCTTCACGGCAGAAGACCTCGGGCAGATACCGCTGCCCGAACGGCCCCTCCTGACCGAGGAGTTAAGTCAGATAGAGGTTAAAAGAGAAGATGTTTCAGACCTCATTGATAAATTAAAGATCAATAAGTCACCGGGCCCTGATGGCATCCACCCAAGGGTTATTAAGGAATTGAAGAATGAAGTTGCAGATCTCTTGACTAAGGTATGCAACTTGTCCCTCAAAACGGCCACGGTACCAGAAGATTGGAGGATAGCAAATGTCACGCCTATTTTTAAAAAGGGAAAGAGGGGGGACCCGGGAAACTATAGGCTGGTCAGCCTAACATCCATACCGGGTAAGATGGTGGAATGCCTCATCAAAGATAGGATCTCAAAACACATAGACGAACAGGCCTTGCTGAGGGAGAGTCAGCATGGTTCTGTAAGGGTAAGTCTTGCCTCACAAACCTTATAGAATTCTTTGAAAAGGCCAACAGGCATGTGGATGCGGGAGAACCCGTGGACATTATATATCTGGACTTTCAGAAGGCGTTTGACACGGTCCCTCACCAAAGGCTACTGAAAAAACTCCACAGTCAGGGAATTAGAGGACAGGTCCTCTCGTGGATTGAGAACTGGTTGGAGGCCAGGAAGCAGAGAGTGGGTGTCAATGGGCAATTTTCACAATGGAGAGAGGTGAAAAGCGGTGTGCCCCAAGGATCTGTCCTGGGACCAGTGCTTTTCAACCTCTTCATAAATGACCTGGAGACAGGGTTGAGCAGTGAAGTGGCTAAGTTTGCAGACGACACCAAACTTTTCCGAGTGGTAAAGACCAGAAGTGATTGTGAGGAGCTCCAGAAAGATCTCTCCAGACTGGCAGAATGGGCAGCAAAATGGCAGATGCGCTTCAGTGTCAGTAAGTGTAAAGTCATGCACATTGGGGCAAAAAATCAAAACTTTAGATATAGGCTGATGGGTTCTGAGCTGTCTGTGACAGATCAGGAGAGAGATCTTGGGGTGGTGGTGGACAGGTCAATGAAAGTGTCGACCCAATGTGCGACGGCAGTGAAGAAGGCCAGTTCTATGCTTGGGATCATTAGGAAGGGTATTGAGAACAAAACGGCTAGTATTATAATGCCGTTGTACAAATCGATGGTAAGGCCACACCTGGAGTATTGTGTCCAGTTCTGGTCACCGCATCTCAAAAAAGACATAGTGGAAATGGAAAAGGTGCAAAGGAGAGCGACTAAGATGATTACGGGGCTGGGGCACCTTCCTTATGAGGAAAGGCTACGGCATTTGGGCCTCTTCAGCCTAGAAAAGAGACGCTTGAGGGGGGACATGATTGAGACATACAAAATTATGCAGGGGATGGACAGAGTGGATAGGGAGATGCTCTTTACACTCTCACATAATACCAGAACCAGGGGACATCCACTACAATTGAGTGTTGGGCGGGTTAGGACAGACAAAAGAAAATATTTCTTTACTCAGCGTGTGGTTGGTCTGTGGAACTCCTTGCCACAGGATATGGTGCTTGCGTCTAGCCTAGACGCCTTTAAAAGGGGATTGGACGAGTTTCTGGAGGAAAAATCCATTATGGGGTACAAGCCATGATGTGTATGCGCAACCTCCTGATTTTAGGAATGGGTTAAGTCAGAATGCCAGATGTAGGAGAGGGCACCAAGATGAGGTCTCTTGTTATCTGGTGTGCTCCCTGGGGCATTTGGTGGGCCGCTGTGAAATACAGGAAGCTGGACTAGATGGGCCTATGGCCTGATCCAGTGGGGCTGTTCTTATGTTCTTATGTTCTTATGATGTGTGCAAAATACTATTTTAAAGCAGCACTTTTTATAAACCTCAGCAACAGCCAGGAAACTGAAGTACTTTGCACTCCCCACCCTCCCCATGCACAACTCTGTGCTTAGCCTCTTAGAAGAGTTTTCTCTCATTTGGAAAATATAAGACCAGAGGAGGCTGCAGGCAACAGGACTGAAGGGAAGGGAAGAGAGGCCATAGCAGTATGCAGACAGTCTCCCATAAAGATAGAACCTTCTTTCAATTGTAAAAATCCCTACGGGGATTTAAATAGCCTGCCTACGTAAAACGCCTTGAATTAAGTCTGAGGAGAAATCTGAGGACCAAGAAAGGCGGTATAGAAATACCTGTATATATATAAAAAAATACCTGTATAAATAAAACTGTACTCTCAGCAGACACCCTCCCTGCCCACCTACTCCCACACTTCATGCAAGTAGATTAGACTCCCATCCTTCACCGCACCCAGGATGCCATCTGTGGGTGTCCTCAATGCGTACTGATATGTAAAGGTCATAAGAGATGACAGAGCACATATTTTATTACCATAGGGCAAAACTCAGTCTGCTATCTTCCTTGCCTAAAAGGCTCCATCCTATACACACTTACCTGGGAGTAATTTCCATTGAAATAACTGGAACTTATGTCTGTGTAGACATGCAAAAGATTGGTCCTCCTTATCTGGGACTCAACCCGGCCCCCAGTGCTCCACTACAGAAGAGAGCACAGACCAGCCCCAGCCTTCCCATGAGCTTCTATAGCCACTTCTGAAGCAGTTTCTCACCATGACGCTTACTTGTGGCAGTGACACAGGGAGACAAGGAATGAGGTGAGCGTTCTGTGGGGGGCCCTCCAAGTGCAGGGCCCAGGACGGCCACCCCGGGTGCCCTCCCCAAAGGATGGGCCTGCCTATGGAACGCCCATTTCTGCCTCAGAATAAATTAGATGATGGTATTATTTGTTGCCTCGAATGTGTGATTGTCTCTTCAAGAAATAAGTTGAAGGAGGATGAGGGAATTCTGGGTCACAGAGGGAAAAACAGATTTGATGTGACTGAGTTTTGACTGAAAGAGTTTAGAGGCCTTTTCAAAGGCTCCAGCTGCTACATGGCTCTTCATTACTTTCTTTTTAATCATTCTGGTCTGGAGAGAAAAACCTGTGAAGAAGACTGTGGCACTGCCTCAGGGGGAGAGTGTCAGGCGGGCTTGAAGAGACACGTGGAAGAAGGGGAGGAGGGTCTCTCCACAGAACGAGGCTCCTGAGTAAGTATAGAGATGGACGCCTGTATCAGCATCGGAAAAGGCAACCTGCCCTTCATCATAGTTGAGCATCACTCGGATCCTCTTGAGCTCCTGGCTAGAGGGTATAGTGTTAAAAGGGGGGTTGTGAATAATGTACGCACCTCTCCACTTCATCACAGCCCAGATCCCTTCCTCAGGACTAACATCAAACATGCCCTTTCTCCTCACAGACTTTCTGGTAACCCCCACAGCCCATGGTTCCTCACTTCCCACAGTAACGTCCCAGAAGTGTCTGTGTCCTGTGAAGCCCTCACAACCCAGCACAAAAGGCCAAAAGTCAAATCTCTCAGGATTGTCAGGCAGGTATTGTCGTTTGTCTTTTGCTCTCACACTTTTGCGATCCTCTGACAAGATGAGTTCGGGGTGAGCCGTGTCTGGATCCAGAGTCACATTTGCTGTTGGAGCGGAGGGAGAGGAGGAAAGAGAAGAAAAGCAGAATCAGCCGGGAGACTGTCGTCTGGAGCCAGAAACAGGAAAATCCTCCTCCTCAGCCTTTCACCCATGTTTTCTTTATCTGAGATATTTTCATCCTGCCCTTCTGGATCAGGCCAAGGGCCCATCTAGTCCAGCTTTCTGTATCTCATTATGCCCAACCAGATGCTTGTGGGAGAGTGAAGACAACCCGTACCCTGTTGCCATTCCTGTCAGGTTCCTGGGGGGGGGGCAATACCCCCTAGGTAGCTACCAGCTGAAGAACCAGAATCACTAGAGCAGCCATTTTCAACCACTGTGCCGTGGCACACTGGTGTGCCGCGGATGGTCTGCAGGTGTGCTGCAAGAGTCGGGGGGAGGGTCATTTGTTAGCAGGGCCTCTGGGGGATGTGAGCCCCTCCTGTCAATGGGTGTGCCTTGTCAATTGTAAAAAAAATTGATGGTGTACTGTGACAATTTTAGTGCCTTGTCAGTGTGCTGTGAGATGAAAAAGGTTGAAAATCACTGTGCTAGAGGGATTTCCTGGGCTAAATCCCTCTTCCTTGCAACATAAGCTATTTATTGGGTTCTCTTTAATTCTTCTCTCCTACTCCCTTTAAGAGTAGTGGTTCCCAGTTACTTCAATGAGACTCAGATGAGAAGGAATGAGAAACAGAGTTTATCAAGATCTTCAATTAACAAGTTAACAAAAGAGGACTTCAACATGATCCAGATAATCAGCTGACCAACAGTACTATAGTTATAGGAGGCTCCCAAACCTGCAAGACAGAACTCTTTTGTGAACTTGCTAACAAAACTGCAAAGTGAAGATAAAACCGTAGTGCAGTCAAACTCTTTTATAGACTAGTCAGAATTAGGGCGCTATCCCAACCCGGGCTTATACTGACCTGTGGTTTATCTTAGTAAGAAGCTGACAAAGAGGGAATCCACTTGGGGCACAATCCTAACCAACTTTCCAGCACTGGCATAGCTGTGCCAGTGGGACATGTGCTGCATTTAGCAGTTGGGGGGCAGTCATGGAGGCCTCTTCAAGGTAAGGCCATATTTGTTCCCTTACCTTGGAGTTGCATTGCCCTTATGTCAGCGCTGGGAAGTTGGTTAGGATTACAGCCACACAATATTAAATCCAGTGTTGTGTGCACTGTAGAGAAATTGTGGCCCTATCTTTGGGGGAAGAAGTTTTTGTTGCTAACTTACTACGCACTGTTGCAGTGGCTTCAGATCTCTAAGGGGGTTAATTGGAATTTGATGAGATGGAGTTTAATCTTACAAGATTATGAGATAGAACATGCTGTTGGAAAGGATAATATTATCATTGATGCTCTTTCTTGGGAGGGTTCCCCAGCCAGAAATTCTTTGCCCAGTATACTTTGGAAATTATTATTGATGCTGAGAACAATTGGGATTGGTAGATTCCAATTTTTCTCCCTTTGCCAGCCAGCATAGATGCTGTCACCCTTGGGAGAGGAAAGGGGAATCTAATGGGGGAATGTCATGAAACTGTTCTTTCATACTGGTTCTTATTTTTTCTTACTTTGGTAGTGTCAGCTGGGGCTCCTGAGGGGTAAAGGATTCAGGTGAGAATGGTTGAGTTCATTAGTGAAGAGGATAAAAACCTTTAGAGAAGGGAGCTCTCTTCCTGGTGGATGAGACCTAAGGGTGTCAAGGGTTGATCCCCGGTATCAACGTGTAATTTACTGGCTGCATAGTAACAGGCCTGAAGCCTTGGCCAAGGCAAGCCAGCACAGCACCCTGGGAACTTGGAGCTGATGCAACATCGGGTGATGTGCATCAGGTGACAAATGTGAGTGTGTGTGTGTGTGACAGCCTGCATAGTCAGCATGACTGTGCAGTATTACCTGCACTCTCATTGGTTGCAAGAAGTATAAGTTCCAGCAGGGGCAAGCAAAGGTGTGGGAGATGCAGAGTAGTGTTGAGCCGAAGGCTACGTCCGTTGTATTGAGAATCGTGTACTGTATGTACTATCTGGGCTGTAAATATTTGTATATAGTAAAGGAGGAGTGTGGTGGAGAACATCTGCCTTCGAGTCCTTCTTTCTCGCCGGGAGCAGAGAGCGCTCCGACCTTGGGAGATAGGCACAATTACAACTGGGCAGCTATCTGCGTGCCACGCCTTCGGCGGAGCTCCAGCAGCAGCAGATATCGGAGCGGAGTCCCAGCAGCCTGAGCACAGCAGCTCGCAACAAAGGGAGAGTTAATCGCACTCTGGTGTTGTGAGTAAATGAGAGAAGTTAAACGAAGGGTGCCCTAAATGTTTCAAGCTTTTGTCTTTGATTAGGTTTTCCACCAACTTACCTGGAGCAAACACTAGGCTGACCTGTCTGTTATTCTCAGGGTCCCTCCTCCTTCCTTTTTTAAACATTTTTTTAAGAGTCAAGTTGCGTATTTTAGTCAGAAGATCAGCATCTTCATCCTTGTGTTCCTTAAGATCTCTTGGTTGGTTTCCAGCTGGGTTCTGTGACTTGTTCGTCTTTGATTTGTCAGTATGTTTGGAAACCTCTATTTGACTTAATTCTTCAGTGAGGAGGGCCTGCTCATGCAGTGTAAACTGCCTGAGCTCTTCTGTGAAGAATGATGCAAAAGAACTAAATCAACTATGGCCAGCTTTGCAATATCGACTATTTCATTGTGAATCCATATGCTTCATACTGGACAATATGAACTCTGGACACACTTCCCTAAAACTCAGGTCAAGCCTCTAAAACTGAGGTCAAGCCTTCAAACCCTATCTTGAACTCTTAGCCATCTCAAGTCACACACCCTGAGGAGAGACAATAATTCTATTTACACAACTTCCTGCTACCAATATAATGTTGTCAAATGTCCATACCTTGCTAAAGGTATGGTATGGCCAACACTTGGCCAACAATCTGAGGCTAAGAGGCAAAGAAGGAAGGCCAGGGAGACAGACCAGGGACAGACTGCACTTGCTCCCAGTGTGGAAGGGATTGTCACTCCCGAATTGGCCTTTTCAGCCACACTAGACGCTGTTCCAGGACCATCATTCAGAGCGCGATACCATAGTCTTTTGAGACTGAAGGTTGCCAACATGGAAATGTCCATACACCTCCTGTTTGATATTTGCATTTTTGTATCCTCTCCATGAATGTGAACTTTCAGTGTGTCTCCTGTTCATCATCGTTTATCATGTTTTTATCTGTTTTTAAATTATGTTTTTTAATTTGTTTTAACCTTGTTTGTAAGCCGCCTTGAGTCCCTCCAGGAAGAAAGGCGGGGTAAAAATAAAGTTAACAACAACAACAACAAGCTTGCCTGTATCCATTGAAAAAGGAGACATGATTTACAGTTTGCATTTTACTCATTTTCACTGAGACAGACATTCTGGTTCAACCCAACAAGTCACAACATCTGTATAATTGCATTACAAAGAAGGCTGTTACTTTGTCTTAGTGTTACAACCCTCCTGTGTGTTGTGTCAAGTTAGAGTCTGCCCAGGTCTCCCCACCCATGCGTTTGCCAAATCCTTGCACCTTTCCCAGACCCAATCTGGTGTGGGTCTACGCAGACCTGAGCTAGCAAATTCACTATGGCAGGTCTGAGTAGACTCTTCTGTGCTGTGAAAGCTTAGTCCCAAGTAAGGAAACAAATGTTCCCTTATGCAGAGTAAACATCTGGGACTGCCCCCCCATCAGACTCACACCTCACACAAAAATCAGAGAGAACAAGGGTTCTTTCCTAAGCTGACAGAGCTAGAGAAGAAGGAACCAACAGGTGGTACAGACCCACACTGTGGGATCAGGTCTGGGAAGGGGACTAGGATTTGGTGGACGCATGAGTGAGAGACCTTGCAAGGATCCAGAGGTTCTGAGCAGTGGTAGCTTATGTAATGGCTTTGACATCCTTTTGAGAACATCAGAGCCCTGCAGATCAGGCCAAGGGTTCACCTTGTTCTTTTTCCCAAAACGGCCAACTAGATGTTACTGGGAAATCTACAGCTGTGTATAATGGCAACAGGTCTCCCTTGTGGTTTGTCTCTTGGGCTGTACACAAAAAAAGCATCTTAGAATCCTATTCTAAGCTATTTCCTTTGCATGCAGGCCTGAAGAGATGGGGGAAGGGGGGACAAAATCCCAGAGGCCCAGGCTTCCAATGGGCCTGGGCTATGACAAAACAATACAGTACAAAACAGATTTATCACAAAATAAATTTGAATGCCTTAATCTCAGCCTATCCAGCACTACAGCTCTGATCCACTTTCATTGCGCTTCTGTTCCCCCAATACAGTGGTTCTCACACATTTAACACCAGGACCCACATTTTAGAATGAGAATCTGTCAGGACCCACTGGAAGTGATGTCATGACCAGAAGTGACATCAACAAGCAATAAATTTTTTTGCAATCCTAGGCTGCAATCCTACCCATACTTACCCAGGAGTAAGTCCCATTTACGGTCATTGTTAAAAACATACATAGTAGTTGTTAAAAGTACAGATGTGTAGCATTTCCCCAAATGCAGTCACATACCATGGTAGCAAGAAGTCTAATATATGAAAAATATAATATTTAAGTGATTGGGGACCCACCTGAAATGGGGACCACCTAGTGGGTCCCGACACACAGTTTGAGAAACACTGCCCCAATACGTTTAACAGCTCTCCGATTCTTTAGCAAACTACAATCCCCCCAGAATGTATTGGGGGAATAGAAGTACACTGAGAGTGGATTAAAGCTATAGTGGAAATGCAGCCCAGGTCTTCTCCATAAGCACCAACATGTATTAATACAATTCAAACATGGGAAAGTGAAACTTGCACCTTCAGACCAGAAGTGCTAGGCTCCAGCAGAACACCCAGTTCAGTTCACAGAATTCCCAGGCCCCACTAGCCAGCTCCACCCCTTATTCTAGTTTAGTTGAGTTCTAGAACGTGTAGCTTTGGATCAAGTCAACATGTCTTTTTGGCATGTTTGAAGGTGAACTTAACAGAATGAAGTATAAATATAAGTCTGGAGCACAAATGAGAAAAAAAGAGGGGGGAAAGGGGGGGTAAAAGGAGGAGATCTGGTCTAGAGGGTAGAGCCTCCGTTTGCCTGAAGATAACATCCAAAGGTCGCCAGTTCGAGGCCACCGGCACCGTGAATGGTGAGACCTTGAAGCAGCTGACAAGCCGAGCCAAGTTATTCCACCTGCTCTTTGGCTGCCCTTCAAGTGAGATATGAAGGAGTTGCTCGTCAGCCTGCGTGGGAGGAAACTGGAGGCCAGAATGTGATACCAGATCATAAAAGATCCATCTGAAATGTTGTGGTTGTTGAAAGACAGAACCTTCTTCAATTGTAAAAATGCCTACAGGGACTTAGTACAGCCTGCCTACGTAAACCGCCTTGAATGTAAGTCTGAGGAGAAATCTGACAACCAAGAAAGGCGGTTTATAAATACCTGTATTATTATTATTATTATTATTATTATTATTATTATTATTATTATTATTATTGCCGGATCCCAAAGGATCTCCTCTATGGAGAACTCATGCAAGGAAAGTGCCCTACAGGTAGACCACAGCTGCAATACAAGGACATCTGCAAGAGGGATCTGAAGGCCTTAGGAGTGGACCTCAACAGGTGGGAAACCCTGGCCTCTGAGCGGCCCGCTTGGAGGCAGGCTGTGCAGCATGGCCTTTCCCAGTTTGAAGAGACACTTTGCCAACAGTCTGAGGCTAAGAGGCAAAGAAGGAAGGCCCATAGCCAGGGAGACAGACCAGGGACAGACTGCACTTGCTCCCAGTGTGGAAGGGATTGTCACTCCCGAATTGGCCTTTTCAGCCACACTAGACGCTGTTCCAGAACCACCTTTCAGAGTGAGTCTTTCAAGACTGAAGGTTGCCAACAACGATATTATTATTATTATTATTATTATTATTATTATTATTATTATTATTATTATTATTATTAAGGCCAGGCAAGTTTATTCCACTTGAGCTTTGTTTCAAAATCATCACATAATAATGAGGGAGATCATGAAAGCCAGTTCTTGGATACCCGTGCATTATTGGAAGAAGAAAAAACAAGTGAGGAGGACTTTGCTGAGGTAGAAGAAAAGAAACACTGTAGAATTATGTAAGGAAATTATTCCATTTTGATAAACGTTGTCATTTAGTTTCAATCTTGCTCGTGCTAAGCCATTTCTCCCTGTACGCAACAGGGGCCAGATGGGTACTCCTGTGGGCCAGGCAAAAATGGGTTAAAATGGTCAATTAAAAACTCTAGTATTGTCTGGTTTGTAGGGAAATTGCAGTGCAGTCTTGCATGTTGGAAGATCAGGAGGAGAGAGAGTGAAAGGGAAAGAAAAAGCCAAGCAGGGACACATTTCCACAGGTCAATGGGGACAAAGTCAAAGTCTGAGAAAGGGAGCCTCTAAGTCACCTGTTTCCTGGGCAATAGGCTGCCCCCCCCCCGCAGTATCTTGAAGATGGCACGGCACCCATTTCCCAACAGCATTTTCCACTCACTGAATATTGTTGAGCCCATTTTCTATGACTTTCTCCCCCACTCCTTTCCTTTCAGCCCCCTGCACCATGGCAAAATCCTGTCCAACTCCATCCATCATGTGCTTCCTTGCACATCATACCTGAGAATTGCTTCATGACACCCTCCAGAAGGGGTTTTACATCATAGAGTCTCCTGATTCTGCAGGCCAGCTCAGGAGAAAAAGCCACAGGATCAAACTCTTCCATCACCATATACCTGGATGTGGGGGGGGAAAAAAAAAAATCTGATTCCCAAATCCATCCTATCTGGAATTACTGACTGAAATAAAAAGACAACATGGAGCAGAAGAAAAGAGTAGAAATCCTGGAGACAGAGGTAAGGGTAAACTGGGGGTGCTTCGGAAAGGAGGCTTCTCTAGCTATGATAATGAAAATGAGTAGAAAGCAAGTACAGAAGCACCTTGAGGCAACATGTGACTGAGGGAAGGAGACAGTGGTCTGGCTGCACTGCAGAAAGAATGTTCCAAAGAGAGGTCCCAAGTGGAACACTGGAGGGTGGGGAGTCCTACACTCTCTCCCCAGAAGCCCCTCACAGACCCTTCCCCATATCAGGAAGCAAGAAGCAAAATGAATGGGATCTACGTACCTCTGCGTGGTCCTAATATCCTGAAAAGAAAAGAGAGAGAGAGAACTCAACTCCTGCAATAGGTAAGTCAGTCTTCTCAGACCCTGTATAGTAGTGCTCACTGGTCTTCCAGTGTTCAGTTGCCAGGGATCTGACTTGCATGCTCCACGCAAGAACTCAGGACGTAGCTCTATAAAGTGGAGCTAAAATTTCCTGAGAGAATGAAATCAGCTAGCAAAGTTTTGCTGTTTCAACACAATGCAGATGGGTTCATTCAAAAGTTCAACAGTTTAGATAAGGCGCCCTTACACTGCCGGAACTAATGTAGCATAAGGCACTCTACAGCAGACGCAAATGTGAGCTGCCAGCAAGCGGTGACAGAGGCCGGCCAGTGTATCCACTGCATCCCTCAGCATATATACCCATTATAGGTTGTAACCTGGGTTGAATTTTCCTCTATAAATTAGTCCAATCCCCTTTTCAAGGTATCTAGGCCAGGTGCCATCACCATATCCTGTGGCGTGGAGTTCCACAGATCAATTACATGTTGAGGAAAGAAATATTTTATTTTACTTGTACTTCTCCTGATCCATTCATTCTGTGTCAGTCTCTGTGCTCCATTATTATTATTATTATTATTATTATTATTATTATTATTATTATTATTATTATTATTATTATTATTATTATTATTATTATTTGCACATCCAGCTACCGGCCTGGACCTCTGCCCACAGCCTGGAATCCCCATCAGCTTAGAACAGGAGGGGAGGACTTCGCAGAAGCTTCTCTTGCTGTTGTTGAAACCATGAGAAGGGAGGAAGATTCCAGAATCTTTTGCTAGAGGATGGAGACTACATTGGTCCACTTTCATGTCCCTTTCCCTTGCTCAGTTGGATATCCCCCCCTTGTGAATCCTTTGTTGACCAGGAGACCAGAGCACGGCTTCCCATTCACTCTTGTGCTACTCAGAGGGAGACGGGGGCATGCCAGGCAGAGACTGCCCTCCATTATCAGGCTTGGGGCTTCCAGGGTATGCGTTCCAGATGCCCTGAATCTTCCTGAACATCCAACCAGACAGTGAAAAATGAGGCTACACTGGACACTCACAGAAGCCCACTAGTGGGGCTTGAAGATAGCAGGATGGAATTGAACAGAGTTAGGGGGCAAACCAATGGTCAGGAAGTGAACATGAGAACAGATTCTATGGTCTTTCGAACCTCCAGGTCAAGTAAAGTAAAATAACTAATTTATTTTTTTCTTTTTCTTGGGTGGTCCTATTTTTCTTGGCTGCCTTTAGCAGCACCACTCACTGAGAGCGCAATCCTAATGTGCTGGAAGCAGGCAGGCCAGCAGGCCTGCACTGCATAAAGCACAAGTTTAGGGCCAAAAGCAGCGCAGCCCAAGGTAAGGGGACACCTTTCCCCTTACCCTGTGTCATGCTGCAGTGGCCCCAATAGGTCTACCTGACAAGTTGGCGCAAATCCAAGCAGCCCAGAACCATGCCATGCTGTGTGGCAACAGGGTCAGGATCCAGCATAACTGCCAGATCCTGGCCCCGCCTCCTGCTCCCCTCCACTTAACCCTGGGAACGCCTACTGCCCTCCCTCCTCCCAGCCCAAAATGACTCCCTGCCACCCCTACCTTCCCAACACCCCCCCCCCCCCCGACTCCTGCATCAAGCTGAGCTTGGCTAATGCAACTCACCTGTCCTCTGGGGCACATGTCGACAAGAGGAGGCCACCGCACATCTGTGCACCAGCGTATCTCCCCTCAGAGACACTCCGAGGCTGGTGCAAGGGACTTGCATCTGCCCAAGCCCCCCTTTGGATTGGGCCCTAAGTTCTACATTCTTGCTTAGGAAGCTTAGAGTAGTTAGTTTCCTTCCCCTGGGCTATTTCTGCCACGCTCTCACCTGCAGGAGTTCACTTGTTGACTGCTGGCATTTCTCCTCCATCTGCTGGATGAGAAATTCAACAACAGACATGTCCTCCATCAGTCTGGTCATGTGCTCCTTTCTTCTGGCTTCAATTTCCTTCTCCAGCAATTCCATCTGTGAAAGGAGAAACATCTTCTGTTCTTCCAGAAACTGGTGTAGTTGATTGAAAGCAGCCACTGTCCTTGTCTTCTTTTCTTTTATTTGGCCCTGAAACAAGCAGATGGAAAGAGGAGAAAGGGAGAGAAAATACCAGGAATATTGTCAGCCTTTGCAGGAAGGTGGTGGGAAATCTAGTCAGAAACATGGCAGGAGGAGACTCTGAAGGAGCTGGAGGGAGGCAAGGATTTCCTTCATCACCAGATAATCACCACTACCATGTAACAGGCAAGTGAATTGGTCCTCCTACGGTCCAATCCTACCCATGCACCATTGCAGTAGGGTTCAGAAGACCATACACCATGGACAGTGCCCCACAGATCAGCCACCAACGGAGTTCTGCTGGTGCTAGGGGTGGAAAGCAGGGGTCAGGCTGGGGCAGGGGTAAATCTGGGACAGATCACATATATACCAAATTGTATATATAACATATATACTGTATATATGACATATATACCAACGTCAGAACTCAGGGCCGCTGAGAAGAGTTCTATCAGGGAGTAAAAGTTTCTTTGGGGAGGAGAGGGCAAAACAAAGCAGGGGGAAGGTAGTGACAGACAGAAAAGTCTTTGGACCCCAGATCTACCAAGCCTCCCATTGTGGAGCCCAGGTCTAACCACCTGTACAACAAAGGCAGTTTACAGAAAACTAAACACACTTCTACATCTCTCCAAAAATCTTTTAAATTTAGAAAGTCATTGCAGAAAATTAGCATCATCATATTTAGGCTCACACTAGAATGGAGCGTGTCCCGTTTGCACCAAAATATACTTCTGCAGCTGCTGTAGCCCTGCAACTGTGTCCCTGAGCTCCTACACACCCCTTTATGGCAAGTGGATCTACATGCCAGAGAGCTACTGTAGCAGGCCAGTTTCCGCCCACTGTGTTAAGGAGTGTCATGTATGCATTCCTCAGCCCAATGCAGCAGCTGACACCATGTGCTTGTGGTAGCACCCCCAGCATACCTTGTGGGCAGCAAGTCTGGGTGAGATCAGACTATGTAAGGTCCCAGGAAATTTTTGGGCCCTCTCATAAGAACATAAGAACAGCCCCACTGGATCAGGCCATAGGCCCATCTAGTCCAGCTTCCTGTATCTCACAGCGGCCCACCAAATGCCCCAGGAAGCACTCTCCTTTGGCTCCTGGCCCCCTTTATGATCCTGGGCCCAGGTAAAAATTATTCCCTCTACCCCCCTCTCATGGGCCCTGCCAGAATCCCTATTCCAGCCCAGACTTGCCCCCAGAAGGCTCCTCAAGACTCCATTGGGGATCAGGAGGCAGCCAAGGAGGTAAGTTCCCACCAGCTTGGTTCCCACCCGATACTGTGTCAGTAACTGTGCGCTGTGCAGTCTGTCCCAGTATAGGATTGGGCTGCTCGTATGAAGCTGAGGTCTCACTGGGACCCATTAGAGGGCCAGCCCTGCAAGGAAGGCACTTCTGACTTCTTGCAGGGATCAAATAAACTGAGCAGCACAAAACAGACAAGACTCCACCTTTAGAATGGTCTTCCATGAACATTTTTTGAGACACCAGGCTATTTTGACTCTTCTGCAGTTCATGCTGCATGTTTACAGATTTGGTTCTAGGAGCTGTTCACTTCTAATATAATAGGAACACTTACAAGCAGGTCTTCACTTTCCTTTTCTGTTCCTAGTTTATTTAGCTGAATTCGCATTTTCTCCCTCCTCAAAATTTCCAGGTAGCTACAGAATTGGCCCTGAAGCAAAAAGAAAAGAAGTTTCTATTTGGTTTATTGGGGGGGGGGGGTGATTACTATATAAAGGTGCATTTGAACTCTTCATAGGAATGAGAAGGCAGGTGCTGTATTTCCTTGCCCCACATCTCAGTTCCTTCCAGATAGGGCTCTGCACTCCATATCTTACAAGGGTATCTTACATGAGCACAAAGAGACTAAGGATGCAATCCTTATAAGAACACGGGTTGGCACAAGTCCATTGTGCTGGCCCAAAGGGGTCACAAAAGTGCCATAAGGCACATTCATGTCTTCTCAGTAGTTGGGAGGCCGGCACAGAGAAATGCGCTGGCCTTCGGAGGCTGCCTCCAGCACCATTGCACCTGAAGACAGGTAGGTCTGCGACTGTCCCGCGCAGGGGTTGGGGAGAAGGGCATGAAGAAGGTGTTCTGGGAGGGTGAGCAACAGGCAGGCCACAGCTGAGCAGGGGGTGGGGGCAGGATTCAGCACCTGTATTGGATCCTAACTCCAGTCCCAGGTGACCCGGAGCAGCTCCGGGTTGCTCAGATCTGCACCACCTCTCTAGGTGGGACTGCCATGGGGACTGCTGCAGAGTTACTTGGGTAAGGGGAATGAACTCCCCTTGCCCTGAGCTGAACCACAGGCAGCTCCAACCCCACTCTGGATACGGCTTTCCCATGCCAGTGCAAGATAGGATTGGGCTGCCCATAGATTTTTAGACCCAACTGCAGTTTGTGTTTAGACCTTCCAGAGATGGAGAAGGGAAAGAATATGCTTCACCCTTCCCTTGTGTCCAACCCTGACTTCAGGGGCCCTGCTTCTAGAGCAGTATCATATCCTGGAGTGGGCAAACCCTGCTGTAAGGCTCAAGGTCACAAGCCTTCCCTCAATGACTGGGCCTCAGAAACAAGCTGCATGTGACACCCAATGATGATTGGAGTGCATTGGGTGCATTGACACCCAATGATTGACCCTGGAGGTTTGTGTACCTTGCATTCCTTGGCAGCCTCTTCCAAAAGCAGGAACGTATGAGACTGATGTTCTGGGGATCGCTCACAGCCCACACACACCAATTCCTGATCTTCTTTGCAGAACAGGTTGAGTTTTTCCTGGTGTCTCTCACATAAATCCTCTTTTCTCAGGTTAAGTGATAGATGTTTAATTTTTTCTGCTACATTTGCCAGTTGCCAGTTTGGCCGGAAATTCCCTTTCTTGATTCTGGCTTTGCAAAGGGGACACACCAAGTCCCCAGGATCTTCCCCCAGGTCTTCCCATGTCTCACAGTACTGGGAGATGCAGCCCCTGCAGAAGTTGTGGCCACAGTCCACGGACACCGGCTGTGTCAGGAAGTCCAAGCAGATGGAACACTTGAGTTCCTCTTTCACATCCATGGATGGTGAGGCTGCAGCCATGGCAGATGAAGCCTCTGTGGATTGATTCAAGCAGCTTGTGAGATCTGTACAAGGACAGCAGGATGAGTGTGGGTGAGAGGAGGAAGAACCCCCTCTTGGGGAACTGCTATTTCACAATTCTTCCATTGCAAGAGTTCCATGAGTTCTCTGTTTGTGGGACTAATAACCAAAGGACCTCCTTCCAGCCATTCACTTTCCTTGAAACTCAAGACCTTCCTATAAGAAGGAATTTTCTCTCTGACCAAAGCCACAGACAATTAGGAGGCTGATATATTATGATTGTTATAAATAACAGTAATAATATCAACTAGGTATCAGCGCAGTATGTACGATGTCCCTAAAAGCACCGTGTTTTGCAGATCTGATGGTGTTATTTCAGTAAGCTGCAGTTGATGTTTTATTTATCATCATCATCAACAGCAGCATCAAAAACAGAAAAGGACAAAAAGAAAATAATTCGCCTCCCAAAAGAGCTCACAATTTAAAAAAAGACAGAAAGGAGACCCCAGGAAACAGACAGTGGAAAACTGTGTCATTTTGATGTACAGCACAATCTGCTGCAGGTTCACTGGGTGGGAAGTACATCACAACTTTGCTAGGGACTTGGCCAATACTGTTATCACCCCCTCCCCCGTGCATGTCACAAGATGCAGCCTGCACCCCCTGTACCCCCCTCTTGATGCCACTGACCAGACATCAGCACACAACTTGATATTCAGTCTTAAGAACTGAAGAACTTACTGTGAGAACCGGGAGCAGGAAGTTCTTCACAACCCTCCCTGCCCCTGGCCCTGGGTTCAGCCCTCTCTGCGACTCACACTCTTCAGTCCACCTTCCCTGCCCATAAATCCTTTGATCGTTCTTGCTCTTCTTCTTTGCAGGCACAGGCAAGCTACGCCAAGTTCTTGCCTTTGCTGTGCCAAGTCCCAGGTTTACAGGAAAGGTCCGATCGCAGGTCTGCTAGGAACTGGCACCCCAGACTTCTGCGGCTTCCTTGGGCTTCCTCTGGAAGAAAGAGATGGGAAGAGCTGTCACTTCCTTGTCATGCCTGCCGATACACACCAGCGTATCAGTTAGTTAGCAAAAGCCATTTCATAACTTGTAAGTAGCATTGCCCTGCATGGATTTATGAGTTCAAAGTCTGATCTGAAGCATAAAGTTTGCCAAGCACCACTGATGAAACCCAGGCTGGACTACAGTTTCTACCCGTGCAGAGTCAGCACTTGTTTCATGGTCGACTCCATGTCTAGCGTCCATAATTCACAGAATAACCAAGCACTGAAAATGTTTGTTTCTCAGCCAGGGCATCCATGAAAGGACTAGGAAACCCATCTGTGTTACCTATGAAGGTGACTGAGGCTGGAATCTGATAATCACTTCTGAGTAGACCTGCATAGGACTGCGCTTTTAAACATCTAATGGCATAATCCTAAAGATGTCTAGTGATGCTGGAACAAACTTTTTGGCAGCACTAGGCACTTTCCAACTACAGCAAAAGGTGTCACACTGGAGTGTACTTTTGAAGGTCACTGATGCTGCAATCCTACAAACTAGTGGTTCTCAAACTCTCTGGGAGTCGGAGAACCTGGGGTGAGTGCTTGTGAGGGCAGGGACTGGGATGGGGCGTTATCCCGACAGTGCTGCAGCGATCACGGCTCCATGGGCACCAGGGCGCATTTCAACATACCTGGGGAGACTGTGCAGCCTCCCAGAGGGTCCTGGAGGCTCAAATCCCCATCCGCAAGCCTCCCCTCCCCTGTAGTGAGCTCCAATCTGCAGTCGGAGCCCACTTCTGGTTTGTGGTCAGAGCTGCAGAGCATGGAGATTCCAAAACCAGAAGTGGGCTTCAACTGAAAATTAAAGTCAACTACAGCAGAGCGGAGGCAGCAGAAGGGGCTTGCAAGCCTCCAGGACCCTCCAGCGGGCTTCACAGTCCCCCCAGGTATGTTTAAATGTGCCTGGGTGCCCGCAGCGCTGCGATTGCTGCCACACCGTCAAGACACTCATTTATGGTTCACTCCCCTTAAGGAGTAGGCATGAATGTGAACAGAAGGGAATGGGGTTTGGGGCTCATCCCATTGTCCAGTTCCCAACCACAGACCTTGCAAGGAGTTGCAAGAATCTTCAGAGGGGAGCTGGAGGATGTGACAAATCTCTGTATTTCCTTGTGATCCCCAAGTTTTCCAATTCCTTTCTGTGTAGTTTCTGTCAATTTTTCTGGGTTTTGAGCAGTTTTTGGCTCTCCAACAGCTTCTGTGGATTCAGGGCTGGGAGCTGCAGGCTGAATACTCCTTTGTTTTACATAAGAACATAAGAAGAACCCTGCTGGATCAGGCCAAAGGCCCATCCAGTCCAGCTTCCTGTATCTCACAGTGGCCCACCAAATGCCTTAGAGAGCACACAAGACAACAACGTCCTGGTGCCCATTCTTGCATCTGGCATTGTGAGGTAGCCTACTTCTAAAATCAGGAGGTTGCACATATACTTCGTGGCTTGTAACCCATGATGGACTTTTCCTCCATAAATTTGTCCAGTTCCCTTTCAAAGGCACCTAGGCCAGATGCCATCACCACATCTTGTGGCAAGGAGTTCCACAGACTAAGTACATGCTGGGTAAAAAACAATTTTGTTGTCTGTCCTAACTTTCCCAACACTCAATTTCAGTGGATGTCCCCTGGTTCTGGTGTTGTGTGAGAGGGAAAAGAGCATCTCTCTATCTAATTTTGTATGCATCAATCATGTTTCTCCTCAGGCACCTCTTTTCTAAACTGAAGAGCCCCAAACACTGCAGCCTTTCCTCGAAAGGGAGGTGCCCCAGCCCAGTAATCATTTTGGTTGCTCTCTTCTGCACCTTTTCCATTTCCACTATGTCCTTTTTGAGATGTGGCGACCAGAACTGGACACAATACTTCAGGTGTGGCCTTACCATCGATTTGTACAACGGCATTATGATATTAGCCGTCTTACTCTCAATACCTTTTCCAATGATCCGAAGCATGGAATTAGCCTCCTGCACTGCCGCTGCACATTGGGTTGATATGTTCATTGAGCTGTCCACCAGCACCCCAAGATCTCTCATTCTGTCACAGACAGCTAAGAACGCATTAAAAGTTTTGATTTTTTGCCCCAATGTACATGACATTTACTTACATTGAAATGCATCTGTCATTTTGCTGCCCATTCTCCAAGTTTGGAGAGATCCTTCTGGAGCTCTTCAGAATCTCTTCTGGTCTTCACCACTCGGAAAAGTTTAGTGTCATCTGCAAACTTGGCCACCTTGCTGCTTAACCCTGTCTCCAGGTCATTTATGAGCATGTTGTAAACACCATCATGCCCTATGAGGGAGATAACTTCTCTCTTCCTTCTGAATCATGGATGTTGGAGTCTGGTACAAACTGGCTGGTTGGCTTAGATGCCCACCAGTTCCTCTCTTGGATGGCAGGAGGTAGAGATCAGACAACTTTGTGGTGTCATTCTATCCTGCTGGAAAATATTTTTCCTTGGCTGTCAGTTGTGGTTCTTTGTTTTGGCTGCCCAAGACCTCAGCCAGAGAGCTCTTGGTAAGTGAGACCCCTTACTGTGACTGAATGAAATGCAAGAGCAAAGGGTTAGATTTCTTAAAGGCTCCAGTAATTAAGACAGGGCAGCTGTAGTTAGAAAATCAGGTTTTTGCTATTTTTTTGTTGTTAGTGTTTTTCCCAGCAAGTGTTCAGAGGCTACACAAAGTCACCGGTTTAACTTGCAGCTGCTCCTATTTAAAGTGCATGCTCAAGATTCCACAACATGTCAGCCCCATGTGCTGGTGGCAAGCATTAGTGAACATAACATAAGAACAGCCCCACTGGATCAGGCCATAGGCCCATCTACTCCAGCTTCCTGTATCTCACAGCGGCCCACCAAATGCACCAGGGAGCACACCAGATAACAGAGACCTGCATCCTGGTGCCCTCCCCTACATCTGGCATTCTGACTTAACCCATTCCTAAAATCAGGGGGTTGCGCATACACATCATGGCTTGTACCCCATAATGGATTTTTCCTCCAGAAACTTGTCCAATCCCCTTTTAAAGGCGTCTAGGCTAGATGCCAGCACCACATCCTGTGGCAAGGAGTTCCACAGACCGACCACGCGCTGAGTAAAGAAATATTTTCTTTTGTCTGTCCTAACCCGCCCAACACTCAATTTTAGTGGATGTCCCCTGGTTCTAGTATTATGTGAGAGTGTAAAGAGCATCTCCCTATCCACTCTGTCCATCCCCTGCATAATTTTGTATGTCTCAATCATGTCCCCCCTCAAGCGTCTCTTTTCTAGGCTGAAGAGGCACAAACGCCATAGCCTTTCCTCATAAGGAAGGTGCCCCAGCCCCGTAATCATCTTAGTCGCTCTCTTTTGCACCTTTTCCATTTCCACTATGTCTTTTTTGAGATGCGGCGACCAGAACTGGACACAATACTCCAGGTGTGGCCTTACCATCGATTTGTACAACGGCATTATAATACTAGCCGTTTTGTTCTCAATACCCTTCCTAATGATCCCAAGCATAGAATTGGCCTTCTTCACTGCCGCTGCACATTGGGTCGACACTTTCATCGACCTGTCCACCACCACCCCAAGATCTCTCTCCTGATCTGTCACAGACAGCTCAGAACCCATCAGCCTATATCTAAAGTTTTGATTTTTTGCCCCAATGTGCATGACTTTACACTTACTGACATTGAAGCGCATCTGCCATTTTGCTGCCCATTCTGCCAGTCTGGAGAGATCCTTCTGGAGCTCCTCACAATCACTTCTGGTCTTTACCACTCGGAAAAGTTTGGTGTCATCTGCAAACTTAGCCACTTCACTGCTCAACCCTGTCTCCAGGTCATTTATGAAGAGGTTGAAAAGCACCGGTCCCAGGACAGATCCTTGGGGCACACCGCTTTTCACCTCTCTCCATTGTGAAAATTGCCCATTGACAACCACTCTCTGCTTCCTGGCCTCCAAACAGTTCTCAATCCACAAGAGGACCTGTCCTCTAATTCCCTGACTGTGGAGTTTTTTCAGTAGCCTTTGGTGAGGGACCATGTCAAACGCCTTCTGAAAGTCCAGATATATAATGTCCACGGGTTCTCCCGCATCCACATGCCTGCTGACCTTTTCAAAGAATTCTATAAGGTTTGTGAGGCAAGACTTACCCTTACAGAAGCCATGCTGACTCTCCCTCAGCAAGGTCTGTTCGTCTATGTGTTTTGAGATCCTATCTTTGATGAGGCCTTCCACCATCTTACCCGGTATAGATGTTAGGCTGACCGGCCTATAGTTTCCCGGGTCCCCCCTCTTTCCCTTTTTAAAAATAGGTGTGACATTTGCTATCCTCCAATCTTCTGGCACCGTGGCCGTTTTGAGGAACAAGTTGCATACCTTAGTCAAGAGATCTGCAACTTCATTCTTCAATTCCTTAATAACCCTTGGGTGGATTCCATCAGGGCCCGGTGACTTATTGATCTTTAATTTATCAATGAGGTCTGAAACATCTTCTCTTTTAAGCTCTATCTGACTTAACTCCTCGGTTAGGAGGGGCCGTTCGGGCAGTGGTATCTGCCCGAGGTCTTCTGCCGTGAAGACAGATGCAAAGAACTCATTTAATTTCTCTGCCATCTCTAAGTCTCCTTTTATCTCCCCTTTCCCTCCCTCACCATCCAGAGGGCCAACCGCTTCTCAGGCGGGTTTCCTGCTTCTAACATATTTGAAGAAGCTTTTATTATTCCCCTTAATGTTGCTGGCCATGCATTCCTCATAGTCTCGCTTGGCCTCCCATATCACCTTCTTACATTTCTTTTGCCACAGTTTATGTTCCTTTTTATTCTCCTCATTAGGGCAAGACTTCCATTTACGGAAGGAAGCTTCCTTGCCCTTCACAGCCTCTCTAACTTGGCTGGTTAGCCATGAGGGCACCCTCCTGGATTTAGTGGAACCCTTCTTTCTTTGCGGTATACACCTCTGCTGGGCCTCTATTACTGTTGTTTTAAGCAGCCTCCATGCACTCTGGAGAGATTGGACTCTTTTTACCCTCCCTTTCAACCTCCTTCTAACCAGCCTCCTCATTTGAGGGAAGTCCGCCCGTCGGAAGTCAAGGGTTTTTGTTAGAGATTTGCCTGGTATTCTTCCCCCAACGTGCACGTCAAAACGGATCGCAGCATGATCACTGTTCCCCAATGGCTCAGTAACGTTTACATCTCTAACCAGGTCCTGCGTACCGCACAAAATTAAATCCAGAGTCACCTGTCCTCTGGTGGGCTCCATGACTAGCTGATCTAAGCCACAGTCATTTAGCACATCAAGAAATCCGGTTTCCTTATCGTGACCAGAACACAAATTGACCCAGTCAATATGAGGATAATTGAAGTCCCCCATGATTACAACCTTGTCCCTCATTGTCACCTCCCTGATCTGTTTCCTCATTTCAAGGTCCCCATCAGATTTCTGGTCTGGAGGACGATAGCACGCCCCCAGTATTACATCGCTGCACAAGCCTGGTAATTTAACCCACAGAGATTCTAGTGCATCTTTTTGCTTTGGTTTTATTCCTTTATTTGCCTTTCGCGCTTGTTTTGCTTATCCATCTTGAAATATGACTTTTAATAAATTCTTTCTATTTTTAACTTTGAGTCTGCCTTGTCTCTTGAATGGAGCATACAGTAGATTTTCACGACGCCTCACTCTGTAGGCACTACTGTGCGAGAGATTTTGCTAAGAACCACTGAGGTTCAGTATTTTCCTAGAAGGGGGGCTTTGCCCAGGGAACCCCTCAGGCCAGCCTGATCTCCTGGGCTTGTGGTAGCAAATTTAATCTACCAAGGCATTTCCCCATTCAGCTGCATCTCCATATGGGGTAGAGCAAGAGCAAGAATGGAGTGAAGATCAAGGAAAGCAAGAGCAAGAATGGAGTGAGCATGCTAATCACTAGGCGCTACTTCCCTGGGTCAGCCTGCATCTGCTGAAACCCCTTCCCTCTATTCTGTTGCCAAGCGGCTGCATCTGAACGGCAGAGGACAATAGGCTCCAGGCAGCAACAGACAGATGTGTCAGGACAAAAGCGGTTCCGTTTCTGTGCCTGTAATCAGAGCCGGAATAACCATGGAATGTATGAGGCAAGTGCAAGGGACCCATCTGGTGGCTGCAGCATGAAGTGTTTATTTGCATGTGTGAATGCAAATCCCAGTTGAAATATCATAGATATAACTTCCGCATTGCTTCGTAGGCGGGGTTTTTCAATGGAATCTGTCCACATATTCAAAGGCGAGATCACATTCTGGGTCATCAGGAGATCAACATACATGAATGAACTGGAAGAAAACAATGCAAGCAACCAGGAACAAGAAGCGTTTCAGGTTTTCTTTCAACAGCCCTAAATCTTGTCCTCAGGTACTCTATATTTCCTGAAACTTGGGAACAACATATAAATCTGTGTTCAACCTTGGGGTTGCGAACCCATTGGGGTCCTGACATTTCAATTGTGGGATCACAGAAATTTGTGGGAACAAAAAGGTTGAAGACCATTGGACTTGAGCACTACCAGGTAAAGGGGGAGGCATTTTGTGTACCTCTCCAGGTACCAGGAGACTGTGTCTTGGACCTGCTCAGGTTTTTAGCAATTGTGCTAAAATGGCTTTTACTAGTGCCAGACTTCATGGGAACTTTTTCTGCTCTCTCTCTAACAAGAATATTTGGCTACAGTGAACAGTGCTGGGAGAGCGGAACGGGGCAGGGAGTGGGCAGTGATGGGGGAGGGGTGGAACGGGGCAGGAAGTGGGCAGTGCTGGGGGAGGGGTGGGTGGGTCAGGTCCCAGAGGGGCTGGAATTGATGGTGGGTCCCCAATCTCATACTTTATTTTTTATGTACTGGGGTCATGGCATGAAAAAGGTAGAAGACCGTAGTATAAATATTTTAGAATGAATGGCAACATTTATGAGCAAAAAAAATGACTTCAGAAAACTGGTTCTGCCTGCTGGTTGCATTCAGTGGTGATTGACCAGCATCTGCAACATCATGAACCCACTTTCACCGCCCATGACATGGATTCATAACTGTATAAACAATTATTTTCCTGCAAAACAATAATCAGACTGGGCATCCATGAAGATTTAACCATCAGAGTCATGTACTCTTGAGGAATGGGGCCCAGTCAAGATTTTGGGTGCAGGATTTGGCACCAATTGTGGCTAGAGAACTCAGAAAAAAGGGATTCTGCCTCAAATATCCTAAGAGCCTCTTCAAACACCCTAATGCCACTTCCAGTTTGCAGTAAGTGAGCTCCGAGAGCTGAGCGGACAGGTCAGGGAGGTGACTGCAAGTTCCAGGACCCCCCAAGAGGCTGAAGAATGTCCCCAGGTATGCCCCTTAAGGGGGAATGGCCCAGGTTTGGCTCTCAATAGTGGGTCATGACCCATGACTTTGGGAACCACTGGTTTAGAGGTCTTTGCAGAGCTGGAAAAGAGGTTCTGGCTGCCAAATGGCTCAGTTTCTTGTTTCTTGTGAGTTTTTCTGGTCTGCAGAGAAAAATCAACAGAGGCTGTGAAGAAGATTCCACAACTGCCTCAGGGAGAGAGTTTCAGGTGGGCTTCTTCGCACACAAAAAAGAAGGGGAAGACTATCTCTCCACAGAAGGAGGCTCCTGAGTAAGTGTAGAGATGGACGCCTGTATCAGCATCGGAAAAGGCCACCTGCTGCTCAGCATAGTTTAGAGTCACTTGGATCCTCTTGAGCTCCCGGCTTAAGAATAGATGAGAGTAACCAGGAGAACTGACAGCTCTGTACCCACCTCCCAACTTCCCGACAGCCCAGATCCCTTCCTCAGGACTAAACTCAAACCAGCCTTTTCTCCTCACAGACTTTCTGGCCACCCCCACAGCCCATTGCTCCTCACTTCCCACAGTGACTTCCCAGAAGTGTCTGCCTGTTGAGAATCCCTCACTTCCCAGCACAAAATGCCAAAAGTCAAATCTCTCGGGATTGTCAGGCAGATCTTGATATCTCACACTTTTGTGATCATCAGAGAGGATAAGCCGGGGATGAGCAGTGTCTGGATCCAGAGTCACATTTGCTGTTGGGGTGAAAGGAGAAAAAGGAGGAGAGTCAGCCAGGAGACTGTCATCCCTAATGGCAGAGGTAGGAAAAGCATCATTCTCATGAGTGTGACCCATTTTTTTCTATCTGAGATATTTATATCCTGTCCTTCAAAACACCTCAGAAGAAGCCAAAACACCTCCTAAGACATTTACTTTGTTCCTCTATTGGAAAACATTGTGGAGAGGCAGGAGAGAAAATGACTAATACTTCCCTGACACTCCCTGCTTGAACTGCCTGTTTCTGACTTCCAGGGACAATGAGGGTGCCTCAGTTCTGCCAAGCAGGGGGTTGAGAATACAGTTTTACTTGTATTGTTTTCCTTCTATTTTGTATTGTGCTTCATATTTGATTATACCTTGATGCCAGGCTGGCATTGCAGTTGCCCAAATAATAAGAACACCAGAGGAGCCATGCTGGTTGAGGCCAAGGGCCCAGCTAGCCCAGATTCCTGTATCCCAGATGCCTCTGGGAGCACTGAAGACAACAAGATACCTGTACCTTGTTGCCACTTTCTTTTATCTGAGGTTGCCTATTTCTAAAACCAGGAGTTTGCACATTGTGACTTGTAATCTGTGATGGACTTTTCCTCCATAAATTTATTCCCTGACTGTAAAGTTTTCTCAAGTGCCTTTGGTGGGGGACTGTGTCAAACGTTTTCTGAAAGTGCAGATAAAGAAATATCAATGGATTTGCCCACATCCACATGTCTGTTGATCTTTTCAATGAATTTGAAAAGGTTTGTGGGGCAAGACTTACCCTTATAGATGCCTTGCAGATTCTCCCTTAGCAAAGTTTGTTTGTCTATGTTTCAAGTTTTCTATACGTTTTAAAGTTTTTGTCTTTGATTAGGCTTTCCACCAACTTACCTGGAACAGACGTTAGGCTGACTTGCCTGAAATCTCCCAGGTCCCTTTTCCTTCCTTTTTTGAACATTGCTTTTTTAAGGGTCAAGTTGCGTATTTTGGTCAGAAGATCAGCATCTTCATTCTTGCGTTCCTTGAGAACCCTTGGTTGGTTTCCACCTGGGCTCTGTGACTTGTTCATCTTTAATTTGTCGGTATATTCAGAAACTTCTGTTTGACTTAATTCTTTTGTCAGAAGGGGATGTTCAGGCATCGGCATCTGCCTGAGCTCTTCTTCTGTGAAGACAGATGCAAAGAAATTGTGTCATCTTGCCTGTATCTCTGTATCCATTGAGAAGGGAGACATGTCCATTTACATTTTGCAGTCATGGCTGCATTTTACCTGTTTATTTTGAGACATTCTGGTTCAACCCAATGAGTTGCATCATCTGTATAATTGCATTAGGGTAAAAGGTTTTCCTCTGTCTTGGTAGTTCAACCCTCCTGTGTGCTGTGTCCTGTTAGACAATACCCACTGCTCAGAACCTCTGGATTCCCGCAAGGTGTCCCCCGAATCCTAACCCTGTAGTTCTGAGTAATGAAATTATCCCATTCTGATTCATTTAGTTTCAATCTTCCTCATGCCAAGTTAAAGCAATTAAAAACTTGGTTAAAAACTAGCAAAAGCTGGCTTGTAGGGAAATTGCAGAGCCACCTGGCATGATGGAAGATTGGGAGGAGAGAGAGTTAGAGGGAAAAAAGAGGTCAAGTAGGGACACAAATTCACAGGTCAGACAGGTGACCTATGAGTCACCTGTTTTCTGGGTCATACACTGCCCCCAGTGTCCTGCAGGTGGTATGGCACCCATTTCCCAACTGTTTTTTTTTTTCTTTTCTTTCCACTCACTGAAGATGGTTGAGCCATTTTCTAGGAATTTCTCCCCCATACCTTCCTTTCAGCCCCTGCACCATGGTAAGTCCTGTCCAAACTTGCCCATCATCTGCATCCTTGCACATCATTCTTCATTACCTGGGAATTGATTCATGACTCCCTCCAGAAGGGGTTTAACATCATAGAATCCCCTGATTCTGCAGGTGAGCTCAGGAGGAAAAGCCACAGGATTCTCAAAGGCTGCCTTCTTCTCTGATCTGATGTGGAGAGAAAAAAAAATTGATCCCAAAATCCATCCCATCTGGAATTACTGATTGGAGCAAAAGGACGGTGTGGAGGAGAAGAGCAGAAAGCCTGGAGACACAGGCAGGGGCAGACTGAGGGTGTTTGGGGGCTCCTCTAGCAATGGCAGTATAAGTGCATATAAAATACAGCAGGTAAAGAAACACCTCGAGGCAACGTATGGCTGAGGGAAGGGGACAGAGGTCTGGTTGCCCTGCTGGATTTGCAGATTGAATGTTCCAAAGAGAGGCCCTGAATGGAACATGGGAAGGTGGAGAGTCCTACACTCTTTCCCCAAGACACCCTGGAGAGCCATGTTCTTCACAGACCATTCCCAGCATCAGGTGACAAGAAGGAGAATGAATGGGATCCACGTACCTCTGCAAGGTCTTTCCAATATCCTGAAATGAAAAGAAAGAGAACTCAGAACCTGTCACAGGGGAGTCGGTCTTCTCAGGCCCTGTTACAGGGATGCCTTCTGGTCTTCCTCTGTTTGGTGAGCAACAATCCATCTTATACACTCCACTCAAGGTCTGAGAGTGCAGCTCCATAGAGTGGAGCGAAGGCTTTCCTGCGAGAATGAAGTCAGCAGGCAAAGTTCTGCCTGTTCAGAGGGGTTTACTCAGAAGTTCAACAGTTAGGTATGTAACTGCCCGATCATAAGGTGCCCTCACACTGCTGGAACTAGTGTAGCATAAGGCACTTTACAGCAGTCACAAATGCTATCCCCCATGAAGAGGCCTGCCAGAAAATCCACTGCATCTCTCAGTATATACCCATCATAGCTTGTAAACTGTGCTGAATTTTTCCTCCATAAATCAGTGCAATCCCTTTTTCAAAGTATCTAGGTCAGGGACCATCACCCCATCCTGTGGCTTGGAGTTCCACAGATCAATTACATGCTGGGTAAAGAAATATTATCTTTCGCGCCTGCTCATCCGGATCCATCAATTCTGTGTCACTCTGTGCTTCATTGTCACACCCAGCTCATGGCCCTGACCTCTGCCCACAGCCTGGGATCCCCATCAGCACGGGGGGGGGGGGGGAGCTTGGCAGAAGCTTCTCTTGCTATTGTCGAAACTATGAGAAAGGACAAAGGTTTCAGAACCCTTTGCTGGAGGGTGGAGATGCTACTGCTCCTCCTTCACGTCCCTCTCCCATGCTCAGCTGACCATACGGCCCCCCCTCTGAATCCTTTGCTGGCCAGGAGTCCAGGGCAGGCCCTCTGCCTCATGCTTCCCTTTTGCTTTTATGTTCCTCAGGGAAAGACTGGAGCATGCCCAGGCAAGGAATGCCCTCCATTCTTAGTCTTGGAGCTTCCAGGGAAGCACAGAGCAGTTTGTTTAACTTCCCCTGCTGAGGTTGGTTGGCAACCTTCAGTCTCAAAGGACTATGGTATAAGCCTACAGCACCTGGTATTCCCAGGCAGTCTCCCATCCAAGTACTAACCAGGCCCAACCCTGCTTAGCTTTCAAGATCAGACAAGATCAAGAGATAGTGTTCAGTATAGGAACCTGGGCTATTTCTGCCACTGTCTGACCTGCAGGAGCTCACTTGCTGGCTGCAGGCTTTTTGCCTCCATCTGCTGAATGAGACCTTTGAGAGAGGACAGTTCTTCCATGAGTCTGGCCATGTGCTCCTCTCTTCTGGTTCTAATCTCCTTCTTCAGCTCTTCCATCTGCAACAGGAAGAGCATATTTTGCTGTTCCAGAAACTGGTGTAGTCGATCAAAAAGATCCATTGTCTTTTTCTTCTCTGCTTCTATTTGGCTCTGCAGCAAGCAGACGGTAAAAGGGGAAAAGGAGAGAAATACCAGGAATATTATCAGTCTTTGCAGGTACAATGTAGGAAATCTTTAGTCAGAAACATGGCAGGAAGAGACTCAAGAGGATTCAGAGGGAGGGGATCTGTCAGGGTCTCCTTCATCACCAGACCATCACCACACCAGGTAACAGGCAAGTGAGTTGTTCCTCCTATGGCCCAACCCTACCCATACAGTACACCATTTGAATAGGGCCCAGAATGCCACACATTGCAAACAGCACCCTGCAGAACAGCCACTGACTGAGTTCTGCTGGCACTGGGGGTGGATCAAAGTAGAAATCAGGCTGGGAAAGGAGGTAATCGGGGGGCCAATTGGGACCAGGCATGCAGCCAAGGTGGTAACATTTACCTCTCCCAGCCAGCTTGGTCCCCACTGGGTTACTGTGTCAGCAGCCTTGCACCATGCAAGCTGGATCAAGATTAGATTGAGCTGCTCTGATGAAGCTAAGGGCTCAGTGGGACTCTTTAGAGGACCAGCCCTGCAAGGAAGGGCACTTCTGACTTGTTGCAGATATTAAAGCACTTGTGAGCAGGAGAGAACGCATTTGATTCCACCCTTAGAATGGCTTTTCATGAACATTTGTGGAGCAATGAAGATGTCTTTACCTTTCTGCATTTTATACAACACTTTTACAGACATGGGTACCAGTAGCTGTTCACTTCCATTTCAGTGAGATACTTACAAGCAGGTCTCGGCTTTCTTTTTCTGTTCCTGCTTTAATTGCCAGTATTCTCTCTCTCTCCTTCCTCAGAACTTCCAGACAGCTACACAATTGTTCCTGAAGCAAAGAGAAAAGAAAAGTTTCTGGGTTTTTTTGTTTGTTTGTTTGTTTGTTTTTGGGGGGGGGGGCTGTATAAAGGTGCATCAGAGCTCTCCATAAGAAAGCAGGTGCTACATCTGCTCACTCCCTGCCCAACAGGTAGATCTCTGGACAACATATCCCACAAGAGTATCTTACTTGAGCACAAAGAAATTGAATGGACTTCTAGACCCAACTGCAGTTTGTGTTTAGCCTTCCTGAAATGAAGAAGGGAAAGAATACACCCTCCCCTTATTTCTAACTTTGATATCTGGAGCAGTGCTTCTAGAGTGGTGTCATCTCCTGGAGCAGGCAAACCCTTCCCCTGCTGTGGGGCTCAAGGTCAGAGGCCTTCCTCCAATGACTTCTCTCAGACCCAACTGCATGTTAGACCCATCATAGGGCCCTGGAGGTTTATAACCATTTACCTGGCATTCCTTGGCAGCCTCTTCCAAAAGAAGGACAGTATGTGATCGATGTTCTGGGGATCTCTCACAAATCAGACACACCAATTCCTTGTCTTCTTTGCAGAATAAGTTGAGTTTTTCCTTGTGTCTTACACATAAATCCTCTTTTCTCAGGTTAAGTGGTAGGTATTTAATTTTTTCTACTACATTTGCAAGTTGCCAGTTTGGCCGGAAACTCCCTTTCTTGATTCTGGCTTTGCAGAGGGGACACTCCAAGTCCCCCAGATCTTCCCATGTCTCGCAGTAGTGGGAGATGCAGCCCCTGCAGAAGTTGTGGCCACAGTCCACAGATACTGGGTCTGTCAGGTACTCCATGCAGATGGGACACTTGAGTTCCTCTTTTACGTCCATGGATGGGGAAGCCTCCATGGATGGATTCAGGCAGCTTGTGAGACCTGTACAAGGACAGCAGGATGGACGTGGGTGAGAGGAGGAAGATCTGCCTCTAATGGAATAACTATTTCACAATCCCTCCATTGTAGAAGCTCTGTGAGTTCTCTGTTTGTGGGACTAATAAACAAAGAATCTCCTTCTAGTCCAGGGGTGTCCAAACTTTTTAGCAGAAGGGCCACATCATCTCTCTGACACTGTGTTGCGGGCCAAATTAATTTACATTTCAAATTTGAATAAATTTACATAAATGAATATATTAGAGATGGAACTTATATGACTGAATGAAGGTCTTGCAATAGCTCAAGACCTATAAAAGTCCTTGCACAAGGCAAGGCTAGTCTTTCCCTCACTGCCACTGCTGCATCACAGATGTGAAACAGCAAGCAGTGGAGGGGACCCTTGTCCCACAGCTCATGCGAGAGGTCAAACAGTCATCTTCACACTGAGAGCAGTTGCGTCAGGCCAGCATGGGCTCCAGCAAGTCTCCGGAGGGCCAGATGCTCATTGGAGACTGGGGGCTCCCTGCGGGCTGGGTTGTGAGTCCCTGAGGGCCGCAAGTGGCCCCCGGGCCAGGGTTTGGGCACCCCTCTTGTCATTCACTGACCAACTTCCCTTGAAACTCAAGACCTTCCTGTAAGAAGGTCTTTTCTCTCTGACAAAAGTCACAGACAACTAGGAGGCTGGTTTGTTTGATTGTGTGTTTGTTATACCAATTTTCAAAAAGGACAGAAAGAAAACAATTTCCTTCCCAAAAGAGCTCAGAATCTTAAAAAAGAAAAAGACAGAAAGGAGACACCAGGAAACAGACAGTGAAAAATTGTGGCATATTGATGTGCAGCACAATCCTGTGCATATTCACTGTGAAGCACATCACATGCTTTGTAAGAGACTTGGTTCCAATGAAGTGGATATATAATTGCAACCATTTATTGCTTATATTAGGAGGCTGCACTGGACTGTGATACACTGATATATTATATACAGTTATCACAGGACTTCTGACTTTATTTACAGCGTGGAGCCCTTTTGTTTGTGCAGTTCCTTCCACTGAAGGCAGAAGCCACACACTTCCAGGTTTGATGAAACTGCTTGTTTGATGAAGCAGGGCAAGGCGCTCTTTGGAATGTTCTAGAACGTTGTGGCCAAGGTGGCACCTGCAGCAGCAATTGGGGGGCACTTCAGGTCCCCCTGATTCAGTTGTTCTGAAGCACTGAGGAGTCTCCACCCACTTTGCACTGGCAAACCCCACCCACTGTACTCCTGCCCAGCCCCACTGCAAATATTACAAAGACACCATAAGCCTTCAGTGACCTCTCCTCTAAAGAGAGAAACCAAAATCTAGATAGCCAAAACCCAGTTTGCCTGAAATGTTGCACAAGTTGGAAACAGAGGAGCCTGCAAACAGCGTTGCACTGTATTATTCTATTTGATTGTCAGGCTTTAATCTCATCTCTTCCTTCATTTGGGAAAAATTTAAATTTAGAAAATTTCTTGATCATTCTTCTTACTCTGAACAACCATTTTCAACCACTGTGCCATGGCACAGATTGTTGTGCCGCAAATTTGGATTGGGGGGGTAATTTTTAGTAGGGCCATTGGAGGATGTGAGCCCCCAACAACAGCATGGTGTGCCTTGTCAATTGTCAAAAAACTGATGGTGTGCCTTGACAATTTTAGTGTCTTGTCAGTGTCCTGTGAGATGAAAAAGGTTAAAAATCACTGCTCTAGAACAGGGATATCTAAACTTTTTGGCCAAAGGGTCACATCAAATATTGAGGGCCGGATACAAAAAATTAAATTTATAATTTAAATAAATACATTAGAGATGGAACTTAGATGAATGAATGAATGAATGAATGAATGAATGAATGAATGAATGAGCTCAAATGTCCAGGATTTCTCCAAGCACCAACCCAGTCCAAGAAATAAAACACACACTTAAATGGACCCCCTTTCCCCCACCCCACAAGCACAACTTTGGTTGTGTTTGGTCAACTGGGCCATAGAAGGTCAGAGGCTGGCCGTGGGCTGGATAGTGGCTCCCCGTGGGCTGCATCTGGCCCCTGGGCTGCGGTTTGGAGATCCTGCTCTAGAAGTATTGCTAAGGCCTCCAATTTGGTTCTTTTGAATTATTGTGCATGTCTGTGCATGAACGAGGAGAGTTAGCAACACTCCCTACCACCCTAGAAAGCTAAGTGAAATTTTAAAAGTTCCTATTGGAATGCTTTAGTTCCCATTGGAATTCTTGAAGTGACTGCTCCTAAGTAATGAGGGAGTTCCAGGATCATGGTGCCACCACAGAAAAGGCTGTGCTTAACTAAATCCCCCTCCCCCCCCACACACACACCAGTAACATCACCGGGACGTGTAGTGCATGCTGTGGGGGGTGGGTAGTCCCTGAGATCTGCTCCTTATAAGGGAACATTTGTTCCCTTGCCCAAGGATATGCATTTCCTACCCCACCAGCAATAACATAGCTACAGGGGGCACAGCACTACATTTTGCAGCTGCCTTGACGTGCAAGTGGCCCCTCCCCTTTGGAACCATTCTAGACCATGAGAGGACAGCAGATGAATCTCCTCTGCTTTGCTCTTGCCACTCAGAATGACTACACTCCTGTAGCCCCTGTGACTATACTACTGCCCACTGGATCTACTGCTCCAGCTACCTTGCTGGTGCAAGTCAGAATGGGCCAGAAAGATAGATCGAGGCTGGGAAGGGGAATCGGATATTGGTAGTGGCACTGCTGCCAATACAGTCTTCTTTCCAGCCTTAATCCACATTCTCGCTGCCCCAGTCTCTGCCTTGTTCCTTCTGCTCCCTGTCCCATTCCACCAACTGCCTGCACCCACTGCTGGCTTTCTAGCTCTGGTGAGGGCAGCGGGCTCCAGTGGCGATGTTGCAAGAGGCAGCAATTGCAAAATGGTTGCTGGATGCACAATGTCCACCCCCTCCCCCCCCCCCCCAAAAAAATGGTTGGCTTTGTGGTCTGCTTGAATTCTTGGTCTGATCCAATAGGATCTTCCTCCTCCACTTTAGTTCACAGGCAAAAGTCTCCTGATGCCTGAGGCAGCAGGCCAAATTCTGCCCCCTTGCCCAATGATGTGCCAGCCTCTGCTCCTCCCACACCCCATTGTTCTGGCTCAGCACTCTCCTCCCATCTACATTTCCTCTTCCTCTCTGCCCCCTCTTCCTTTTCCAATCCAGAGAGTGGAACGAGGGCAGTGGAGTCAAGTTGGCAGACCAAGATGGGCACCCACTGCCAATTTTACTGCCTGTGGCAGCCACATCAGTTGGTCTCATGGATGGTCCAGTCCTGCTCACCAATAATCTGTGAAGATTAAGCTGAGAGAAAAGGTCATCAGGGGGGAACTTTATGTCTAGCTGATAGGAGCTCTTCTGGCTCCAAGCTGACACCCCACAACACTGGTCCTCACTTGGCTTAATTTTAATGTCTTACAGTTATGAATTCGATCTGGTGTAAAGTCCCTATTGCTGGATGAGAGATCCTTTGTATACTACGGTAGGGCTTTCTACACATTTGTTTTGGGGTCATTTCCATGTTTAAGTGTAAATAATCCAGAGAATCACCAAGGTACTTCTGGGCATGCTGGATTTACTTGAGTCACACCTCAGCAACCCCAGAGTTGCCCCACTTGCCCTCTTGATATTTTCAAAGACCCAGACTTTCATTTATATGGGGCCTGAAGAAAACACGGATTTCCCATGTATGCCATGAAAGCCCTGTCTAGAAATGTGGTAGCCCCACTAAGCAATGAAGACTGGCTACAGCCCTGCTCTCCCCCCCCCCCAATTAAGAGAGAGAGTGAATAAGCATATTCAGAGGCATGATATAACTAGATACCAGTGCTGGGAGCAAAAGAAAAAGGGAGAGTGGGTGCCTAGAACACTTGTTCTGATGCTCCCACAGGATCTTCCTCCCCACTTTCATCCTCACAACAACCCTATGGGGATTAAGCTGAAAGAAATGGTCAGCCAGGAAGCTTCATGTCCAACAGGGGGTGGGAGCCCAGCTCTACCTGCCTCAAGTCCAGCACTCGACCCACCACACCACACTGGCCCTCCCTTGCAAGGCAAAGACTTAAAGCTCGGGTGCTCAATAGGTGGATCGCGATCTACTGGTAGATCGCGAGGCAAAATGAGTAGATTGCGGAGTGCCGACCCCCCCTTCAGGTGCCTCTGGGAGGAAACGCCGGGAGTAAGGCCCATTGTACTCAATGGGGCTTACTCCCAGGTAAGTGTGGCTAGGATTGCAGCCTCACAGCCTAATCCTAGGCATGTCTAGTCAGGAGTAAGTCCTGTTATACTCAGTGGGGCTCAAGGTACACCAACATACATTGTACACATAAATGTTATATGTTACGATGGCGGAAACATTGTAAAAAAAACTCTGGTAGATCTCCAGCCCTTGCTGGGTTTCAAAGTAGCTCCCTATCAAAGTTTCAAAGTAGCAAAAATGTGTGAGCACCCCTGACTTAAAGGAAAGGCAAAGAATACACTTTTCCTTGACAATGTTGGTAGCCAAAATCAACACATGACTTGAAATTCAGTCTTAAGTGCTGAAGAAGTTACTGTGAGAACTGAGAGCAGGAAGTTCTTCACAACCCTCCCTGCCCCTCGCCCTGGTCCAGCCCTCTCTGCAACGCGTACTCTTCAATCCACCTTCCCTGTCCATAAATCTTTTGATCGTTCTTGCTCTTTTTCTTCTTTACAGGCATACACAAGCTAAGCCAAGTTCTTACTTTTGTTGTGCCTAAAAGGGCCAATTTCAGGTCTCCCGACTGCTGGCCCCCCACACCTCTGTGGCTTCCTTTGGCTTCTTCTGGCAGAAGGAGCAGGGCAGATTTACCACTTCCTTGTCACACCTGCTGATGCACTTCAGCACATTGGTTAGTTAGCAAAAGCCATTTTCAGAACTGAGAAGTAGCATTGCCCAGCACAGGTAATTTATGAGTCCAAAGTCTGATCTGAAGCATAACGTCTCCCAAGCACTGCCGATGAGACCCAGGCTGGACTCAGCAGAAGATTTCTACCAGTGCAGAGTCAACAATTGTTTGGGTCATTTCCTTGTCTAAAGTGTGCATAATTCAGAATACAGAATAACCAAGCACTGAAAATGCTTGTCTGTTTCTCAGCCAGGACTTCCTTGAATGAACTGAGAAGCCCATCTGTGTTACTTACAGAGGTCACTGGAATGCTATGAACACTTCTGAGTAGACATGCATAGGACTGTGCTTTTAAACATCTAATGGCACAATCCTAAAGGTGTCTAGCAATTCTGGAACAAGCTTTCCGGCAGCTCTAGGTAGGCATTTTTCAGCTGATAACTCATCTTTGAATGCATGAACAGATTTCATGGAAAAACAATGCCTAGGAAGCAAGGTAGAAATTGTGTGTGTGCTATTTCAATTGGCATTTGGCATTTCAACTGGGACTTGCATTCACACAGGCAAATAATCTCGTCATGCTGAAGCCAACATATGGGTCTTGTGTAATTGCCCCAAACGTTCCATGGTTATTCCAGCTCTGATTACAGACACAGAGATGAAGCCTCTTTTGTCCTGACACATTTGTCTGTTGCTGCCTATAGCTTATTGTCCTCTTCCCTTGCAATGTATCTGCTTGGCAACACTCCTCTGTTGGAGTAGAGGGAGGGGGTTTCAGAGATGCAGGCTGATCCAGGGAAGTAGTGCTTAGTGGTTAGCATGCCTAATCCCTTCTTGCTTCTCTCTCTCTCCCATATGGACACGCAGCTGAATGGCGAAACACCTTGGTAGATTAAATCCACTGCCACTAGCCCAAGTGATCAAGCTGGCCTGAGCGGTTCCTTGGGTGAAGCCCCCCTTCTAGGAAAATACTGAACCCCATGGGTTCCTATCAAAACCTTTCTCACAGTAGTGCCTGCTTAAGTGAGGAGGTGTGACAATCCACTGTACATCCCATTCAAGAGACAAGGCAGACTTAAGGTTAAAAATAGAATTTATTAAAAGACATATTTTTAAAAGGGATAATCAGAACAAGTAAGAAAGGCAAATAAAGGAAATAAAACCAAAGCAAAAAGATGCACTAATGCTTGCCACCAGCACATGGGGCTGACATGTTGAAGAATCTCGAACATGAGCTTTAAATTGGAGCAGCTGCAAGTAAAACCAGGAATTTTGTATAGCCTCTGAACACATGCTGGGAAAACCACAAAACAGCCAAAAAAATAACAAAAGCCTGATAGATTTAACTACACCTGCCCTGTCTTAATTACTGGAGCCTTAAGACCACCAACACTTTGCTCTTGCATTTCATTCAGCCACAGTGAGGGGTCACTCATACCAGGAGCTCTCTGGCTGAGCTCTCAGGCAGCCAGAACAAAGAACTACAACTTCCAGCCAAGGGGAAAAAATTTCCAAGCTGGATAGAATGATGTCACTGAGTTGCCTGATCTCTGCCTCCTACCCTTCTGGAGGGGGAACTGGTGGGCACCTGAGCCAATCAGCTGACCCTTACCTGGCTCCAACATCCCTGATTCAGAAGAAAGAGAGAGGCAGTTTCCACCACAGGGCATGGTGGCCTTGATTAAACAAAGGAGCACTCAAGCTGCCAGCCTGCAGTTCCCAGCTCTAAATCCACAGAAGTTGCTGGGGAGATGACAACCCCAAACCCCATCCCCTTCTAGTTGCATTCATGTGTACTGTGTCAGTTGTTAGCGTCTATGTCAATGTCCTTAGGGTGGCACTGCTGCAGTGCTCACAACCTCCCACTTCGTTGGAATTAAACTGCCCCCACATGGGAAATTTTGGTGGAAGCTGCAGCTTTTTAAACCCTTCCATGTTGGGCTGCACCTGCCAAAATTCCTCTTCTACACAATGGCAAAAGGTATGGCACTCCGTCCTGCATCTGGACACCTTGTGGTTGGGTGAGGGCTGAATGGGGTGAGGAGGGGTGATACTGGGCCTGCCTTAGATTTGCATGTGGCTATGCATGTTGCGTTCACCAGTGGAGAGTGTCTCAATCATGCTGAACTCCTGTTCGGTTGGGTTTTTCTCATCTGCAGCAGTTGCACATACATACAGAGAATTCTGCTTCAGAATAGAATGGATTATGCTACTGTTTTGCTGCCACAAATGTGTAGTTTTCTCTTCAAGAAATGAGTTGAAGGAGGAAGAGGGAATTCTGAATCACAGAGCAAAAAGCAGATTTCATGTGATTTAGTTTTGATGACTGACTGAAAGTGGTTCTCACTCCTTTAGCACTGGGGCCCACTTTTTAGAATGAGAATCTGTCAGGACCGACCAGAAGTGATATCATGACTGGAAGTGACATCATCAAGCAAGAAAATTGTTAACAATCCTAGGCTGCAATCCTACCCACACTTACCCAGGAAAAAGTCTCATTTACTATCATTGTTAAAAGCATCTTCATAGTAGCCTGTTAAAAGTACAGATCTGTGACATTTCCCCAAATGCACTTATATTCCATGGTAGCATCAAGTCTAATATATGAAAAATAAAATATTGAAATGGATGGGGATCCACCTAAAATTGGCCTGCGACCCACCTAGTGGGTCCTGACCCACAGTTTGAGAAACACTGGTTTAGAGGCCTTTGCAGAGGTAGAAAAGAGGCTCTGGCTGCCAAATGGCTTTTAATTACTTTCTCGTTAATCTTTCTGGTCTGGAGAAAAAACCCAACAGAGCCTGTAAAGAAGATCCTTTGTCTGCCTCAGGGACAGAGTCTCAGGCGGGCTTTACTATACACATAAAAGAAGGGGAGGAGGGTCTCTCCGCAGAAGGAGGTTTCTGAGTAAGTGTAGAGATGGACTCCTGTATCAGCATCGGAAAAGACCACCTGTCCCACAGCACAGTCTAATGTCACTCGGATTCTCTTGAGCTCTTGCCTCAAGGGCAGAGGAGTATAATCGGGGGGATTAAAAACTCTGTACTGACCTTCCTTCTTCCCCACAGCCCAGAACCCTCCCTCAGGACCCAAGAAAAAATTGCCCTTTCTCCTCACAGACTTTTTGGCAACCCCCACAGCCCATTTTTCCTCACTTTCCACAGTGACTTCCCAGAAGTGTCTGCCTGCAGTAAATCCCACACGACCCAGCACAACAGGCAATACATCAAATCTCTCAGGATTGTCGGGCAGATCTTGACGCCTGTGTTCCATTCTCACGCTTTTGCGATCCTCAGAAAGGATGAGCCAGGGATGAGCCGTGTCTGGATCCAGAGTCACATTTGCTGTTCGGGGTGAATGGAGATGAGGGAAGAGAAGCAGAATCAGTCAGGAGACCCATCCTGAGCCAAAGAGGTATGAGAAACATTATCCTCACAACTATGCCCATATTTTATTTGTTTATATCCTGCCCATTCTGTCTTTCAAGGCAACTTAAAGCAGTATTCTTCAGCCTGTGGGCCGTGGCCCCAATTGGGTCATGAAGCCTCATGGGAGGGGGTCAGGGCACCTTTCAGAGAGGGCTTGGATCCAATGCAATAATGGTACTGCCTTATTAAAACTGAGTTCTTGATATAATCCTGTACAGCCTCTTCTCACTGTCTTGCCCTGCAGCTCCAAAGGCTGCTACCTCGCAGGGTTGTTGTGAAGACACAAGAGGTATAAGTCTTTGGGAAGACACAGGGGTAGACCAGGACAGGCAGCGATAGGGGCTACGTGGGATTGGTGGTGGACTTTATTGGACATGAAAATGTTTGAAGACCTTTAAAAGAAGCCAAAACACCCATCAGACACTCTCCACAAAAGGAGGCTCCTAAGAAAGTGTAGAGATGGACTCCTGTATCAGCATCGGAAAAGAACACCTGCCCCCAGCACATTCTAGTGTCACTGGATCCTCATTGTGGAGGAGGCAGGAGAGAAAATGACTGATGCTTCCCTGACACTCCCTGTGTGAACTGACTATTTCTGACTCCCAGGGACAATGAGGGTGTCTCAGTTCTGCCAAGCAGGAGGTTGGGAATAAAAATTTTTTGCATTTCTTTTTTCTATGGTGCTTCATTTCTCTGGTGGTTCTCCTGGCGTCACAGGCGCAGCCCACCTGAAGGGGCACTGCGAAGGGCCCGGGCAGGTGGAGCGCACCTGGCGGAGGGCGGGGCTGGAGCTGTGCAGCAGTGACGTCAGGAGAACGCCGTGACGCGGCCACAGAGCTAAGAGGCGGCCGGAGCAGCCCGCCTTCGAGGGCGGCGCGTTGGCGCAGCGGGTGTGTCCGCGGCAGGGATGCGGACCGTGGCTCAGCCATGAGTTCGCGCCTGCCGGGGAGCCGGCGCCGCCTGGTGGGCGCCCAGACGGAGCGCGCGGGCGCTCCCGGGGGCGGGCCAGGCAAGAGCGCGGGGCGAGCGCGGGTCGCGGCCGGCGCCGCCCGGGGAGGCTGCGGGCGTGCCCAGCGGTCTCCCGGGCAAGGGCCGCCGAGCTCCGGGGCCCCGAGGCGCCTGCGCTGCCCCTTTTGCTCCCCCAGTCCCGGGGCTGGCGCTGGCGCTGGCGTCCCGCAGAGGGAGGGAAAAGGCAGCCCCTGCAGGCGGCAGCACTCGACACCTGGTCCCCGGGAGCTCAGCCCCCCCTCCCCGCAGGAGAAGTTCACCCTCGCCTCTCCCCAGCAAAGCAGGCACCACGCACAGCTCCGGGTTGGGCTGCGATGCGGTTCAGCCACTGGCATGGCTCCGTCATCCCTCCATCCTTTCTCCCCCTCTCCATCCCTCTCGCCTCCATCCCTCCCCCATCCATCCATCCTCCCCCCCCCCCGCCGCCCAGGGTGTGGAAGGAGAAGGAGGAGCAGTGGAGGCAGGTAGGCAGAGATGAGCATTCCCCACCAACCTGCTGCCTGAGGCAACTGTTTCAGTTGGCCTCATGGGTGGGCCAGCCCTGCCCCAGGGAGGCAGCAGGCAACCGACAGCCTTCTATCATTTTAAATAGTGTTTAGATTGTGATGTGTGAAAAAAGTACCTTAGCACTTGCAGCATTAAGAAATCCACCGTTAAACTGCAGAGTAAATAACTGATCAATAACAGCCACTGCCGCAAAATCAATGCCGGGCATAACATAATCATTTCCCCGTCTGGATGTTTGCAGGCAGACAGGGCCTTCTCTGCATTGGCATCCCAATGTTCTTGGGCTGTTGTTATGTTCTTATCCCAACGGGGATGGCACCAGGTCACCTTGGGCACCTGCTTTATGGGGCCTAGTGGGCATGCATGCACAAAATGCTCTCTTGCACATGGAAATGCATTCCGTTGTGGTTTCCTCCATGTACTTGGATGCGAGGCCTGTGGGGTCAACTGAATTGAAGGCTGTTTGCACAATGGCCAGTTTTTGTCCTTGTGTCGCAAAGCATATTGGACACCTTTGCTTTGGTTTTCTGGGCCAAGTTTAGCTCTTTAAAATCTAGCAGGTCAGAGATGTGGCAAGCCCGAGTCCTCCCTGACTTTGGAGTCCTCCCTCTGCAGCACTGGTGCCCTGCTGGGGATCTCTCTTCATGTTCCTGATTATTTTCTGTTTATCAACACCTTGCCTGGAGGTGCTCATTAACTGCAAGTGTAACATATCCAAATCCATGTGTTTTTCCATACACCTGCCATTGTGGTCAGTCTCAGGTCAATCTGAGCTGTTAGCACCTCAGATTTCAAAAGAGGCCCAGGTATCTTATATTTTCCTGTCTCACCCAGACTTGCTACCCATGTGGGATGCTGAGGGCACTACTGTGGGCATGGTAGTGGCTGCTGCCGCAAGCCATATGCACCAGGCCGAGGAATGTATACATGACACTTGTTAACACCGTGTCAGGTCCGAGAGGAAACTGGCCTGCTACAGTAGCTCTTTGCTAGTGGATCTGCTTACCAGAAGGAATGTATGTCTTTCAGAAAGAAATGTAAATTATTCCCCCATGCTAGCGCCTTTGGTAGCAAGAGAGCAGCTACTCCAGCCCTACTCAGAAGTGAATTCTTCATAGAGATAAAATGTGTAACACGCCCAATGGGATTGTGCCCACTAACCCTGTCCCAGCCAGCTATACCCACTGTTCTTCCTGCTTCAGTGTTTGTATGGAGAGGCAAATAGTGACTAGAGGGTGTTTCCTTTCTCTGACTCAATAGCATTCCTCAGAGGAGCTGCTTCTGGTTCCAGAGTTACATTTCAGAGGAATGAAAATACTTAGAGATACATCTATGATGAATACCTAGTCCTCTCCCCTCTTTTTTTGCCTTTTTTTTTTTTTATAATTTGAGGACCTTTCTAGCCCCCACAGTACCTAGGACTGTCTGAACTCCTAGATACTGTGACTGTTGCCCTGTGACTGTTACTTTGAGGTTCTTTGTTGAAAATGCCATTCCCAAACAACCACACAACCGGATATGTGATGATCCTTTCCTACATATGGGCTTCCCCAGAGACGAGCTCTCACGCAAACCTCCTGCTGAGACTGGGATGCGCTCATCAGTTGGTCAGCCAAGTCCACTGTCTAGGTGAAGGAGGGGTTGGAATGAAGTGGTTTCCCTTTATCCAGTCAGGTACCGCATGACATAATGGATCTAGGTTTCTTAAGATTCAGCAAAAGAATACGTGGGAGCATCTTGCAAGGTCTTCTGTTGGAATGGAAGACAAACCTATTTACAGCCCAATCCTGTTAGGCTGCCCCGCTGGCAGAATGAATATTTTGCCAGTGCTGATTACAGCAATTGTAAATATGACTCTGGCAGAGCACAGAGGAGTGCACAACCAGGGTGCCAGCAGGAAGGCTAGAGCCTTCCCGCATGTGCCAGTGAATTCTCAAGGACCCACCAAGGCAGAGAAGGTGGCTGGAGAGACAACAGAGGGCAGGAAGTGGTGGCGACTGGGCTGTGGGATGGCCGAATGCGGAAGAAATGGAACATGGGCTGGGCTGATCTGGCCCAGGAAGGGGATGGTCCAGCAGTAGCTACATCCACCAAATTCTAGCCCCTTTCCCAGACCCAATCCTGCAGCACAGGTCCACACCTTTGACACCTACAGGTCAAAGAGGAAAAAATCAAGGGCTGTGTTCTTTTTTTAGTTTCTAATGCTAGACAGCTTTTTTTTTTTTTTTTAAGGTTCCAGTGTGCTTGCCATACTAGAATTTCTCTAAGCGAGCTCAGAGCATATTTCACTTCCGCCTATTTTCCTATCTAAAGAATGGAGGAATCTGTCAAAACCATGGCGGCCCCCACAGTGTAGAAGTGTATGGAAGCAACATGACAACCTTCATACAATTCAATGGGGAAATGCCATTTTGTCTTTTTTTAACTAACCCTGCTGAAAGCATGCTGTAAATGTCACTTCGGCATTTTTCCTAGGTAAAAAAAAAAATTGCTTCCTGGGCAATACACTGCCTCCCAGTGGCCTGCAGGTGGCATAGCACCCATTTCCCAACAGTGTTTTTGTTTTCCACTCACTGAAGATGGTTGAGCCCATTTTCTAGGAATTTCTCCCCCACACCTTCCTTTCAGCCCCTGCACCATGGCAAGTCCTGTCTAATCCTGCCCATCATCTGCATCCCTGCACATCATTCTTCATTACCTGGGAATTGATTCATGACTCCCTCCAGAAGGGGTTTAACATCATAGAATACCCTGATTCTGCAGGTGAGCTCAGGAGGAAAAGCCACCGGATTCTCAAACTCTGCCTTCTTCTCAGACCTGATGTGGAGGAAAAAATATTGATCCTAAATCCATCCCATCTGGAATTACTGGCTGGAGCAAAAGGATGGCACGGAGGAGAAGAAAAGAGCAGAAAGACTGGAGGCACAGGTAGGGGCTCTGGGGTGGACGTTTCTCTAGCTGTGGCAACATAAATGCATATAAAATACAGCAAGTAAAGAAGCACCTCGAGACAACATGTGGCTGAGGGAAGGGGACAGAGGTCTGGCTGCCCTGCTGGAGGTGCAGAATGAATGTTCCAAAGAGAGACCCTGTGGAAACTGGGGGGTGGGGGGAGTCCTACACTCTCTCCCCAAAAAGCCCTAGAAAGTCTCTTGCTTCACAGACCATTTCCAGCATCAAGAAGCAAGAAGGGGACTAAATGGGACCCACGTACCTCTTCAAGGTCCTTCCAATATCCTGAAATGAAAAGATAGAGAACTCAGAGCCTGCCACAGGCAAGTAGGACCCAGATAGAGGTGCTCTCTGTTCCTTCTCTGCTCAATCAGCAGTGGTCTTGCACGCTCCATTCCAGGACTGAGGGTGCAGCTCCATAAAGTGGAGCAAAGATTTTCCTGCAAGAATGAAATCAGCAGGCAAAGTACTGCCTGTTCAGTATAATGCAGCGGGGTTCAATCAGAAGATCAACAGTTTGTAGTGGCCTAATCCTAAAGTGCCCTCACACTGCTGGAACTAGTGCAGCATAAGGCAGTTTAAAGTAATCACAAATGTGTTCCACCATCAGGAGTAGCTGGGGTATAGCCTTCAAGCAGCCGCATCACCCCATCCTGTGTCATGGAGTTCCACAGTTCAACTACATGCTGGGTAAAGAAACATTTTCGTTTGCTCATGCTTGTCTGGATCTGTCAATTCTGTGTCACTCTGTGCTCCATTGTCACATCCAGCTCATGGCCCTGACCTCTGCCCACAGCCTGGGATCCCCATCAGCATGCTTCCCATTCACTCTCATATTCCCAGGGGGAGACTGGGGCATGCCCAGGCAAAGACAGAAATCCATTATCAGGCTTGGGGTTTCCAGGGTCTGCATTTCCAGATGCCCTGGGTCTCTCCCTGTACATCCACCAGACTGTGGACCACGAGGCTGCCCTGGACCCCCACAGAAGCCCACTAGGGGGCTTGAGGATAGCAGGACCAAAATGAGCAGTTAGGGGGGAAAACAGCAGTCAGGAAGGAAACATGAGAACAGACTCCATGATCTTTGGAACCTCCAGAGCACAGTGAAGCAAAACACACTTTTCTACTTTTTTCAGGTCTGTTTTCTTATTTTTCTTGGCTGTCTTTAGCAGCACGACACACTAAGTCCTTCATTCTTGTGTAGGCCAATGAAGCACAGAGCACTTAGTTTCCTTCCCCTGGTGAGGAACCTGAGCTCTTTCTACCACCCTCTTACCTGCAGAAGTTCACTAGCTGGCTGCTGGCATTTCTCCTCCATCTGCTGGGTGAGACCTTCAAGAAAGGACAGTTCCTCCTTGAGTCTGGACATGTGCTCCTCTCTTCTGGTTGCTATTTCCTTCTCCAGCTCTTCCAACTGCGAGAGGAGAAGTGTCTTTTGTTCTTCCAGAAACTGGTGTAGTTGGTTGAAAACAGCCACTGTGCTTGTCCTCTTTTCTTCTATTTGGCCCTAAAACGGGCAGATGGAAAGAAGAGAAAACGAAAGAGATACCAGGAATATTGATAGACTGTGCAGGGAGGTGGTGGGAAATCTGTAGTCATAAACATGGCAGGAAGTGATTCAAGAGGAGCTGCACAGAGGCAGATCTGCCAGGGTCTCCTTCATCACCACTGCCAGGTAACAGGCAAGTGAGTTGGTCCTCCTATGGCCCAATCCTACCCGTTGCAATAAGGCCCAGAAGGTCACACACTGTGAAGAGAGATTGCTGACTCTGCTGGCGCCGAGTTGGTTTGAAGCAGGGACCAGGCTGCGACAGGAGCAAATCGGGGGCCAATCTCAACAGCCCAGACATATATAAATCCAGAGCCCCAGTTCCAGGCGAGACACACTCCCAGAAGGCTCCTCAAATCTCCTTTGAGGAGCTCCAATTGGGGCCAGGCAGTAGCCAAAGTGTTAAGCAATATTTATACCTCCCAGTCAGCTTGGTCTCCACCGGGACACTCCTAACCTGGTTTACTCAGAAGTAAGTCCTATTTTGTTCAATGGGGCTTACTCTCAGGAAAGTGTGGTTAGGATTGCAGCCTGCGTCAGCAGCCTTGCATCATGCAGGCTGGACCAAGATTGAATTGGGCTGCTCAGATGAAGCTAAGGACTCAGTGGAACCATTAGAAGGTTAGCCCTGCAAGGAAGGGCACTCGCGACTTGTTGCAGAGATCAAATCAGCTGTGAGCAGGAGAATACAGACAAGATCCCACCTTTAGAATGGCCTTTCATGAACATTTGTGGAGCAATGAGGCTATTTTTACGCATCTGCATTTTATATGACACTTTTACAGATATGGGTTATAGTACCTGTTTAGTTTCAATTCAATAAGAAACTTACACGCAGGTCTTCACTTTCCTTTTCTGTTCCTGCTTTATTTGCCAGAATTTTCTCTCTCTCCCTCCTCAGAATTTCCAGATAGCTACACAATTGACCCTGAAGCAAAGAGAACAGTTTTTGGTTGGGTTTTTTTTTTTTTTTTTTTTTTGGGGGGGGGGGGTATTATATAAAGGTGCATCAAGAACTATTCATAAGAATTAGAAAGCAGTTACTGTATCTGCTTGCTTCCTACCCCACATCTCAGTGCCTTCCAGGCAGGTCTCTGGACAATGTATTCCGCAAGGGTATCTTACACAAGTATAAAGAGGTTCAATGGGCTTGACATAAGAACATAAGAGCAGCCCTACTGGATCAGGCCATAGGCCCATCTAGCCCAGCTTCCTGTATCTCACAGCGGCCCACCAAATGCCCCAGGGAGCACACCAGATAACAAGAGACCTGCATCCTGGTGCCCTCCCTGGCATCTGGCATTCTGAGGTAAGTCACTTCTAAAATCAGGAGGCTGTGCATACACATCATGGTTTGTAACCCGTAGTGGATTTTTCCTCCTGAAATTTGTCTAATCCCCTTTTAAAGGCATCTAGGCCAGATGCCATCACCACATCCTGTGGCAATGTGCTCCACAGACCAGCCACATGCTGAGGGAGTTCTAGACCCAACTGCTCTTTGTGTTTAGCCCTTCCTGAGGTGGAGAAGGGAAAGACTATCCTTCACTCTCTCTTTGGGTCTGGCCCAACATCAGAAGTGCTGCTTCTAGAATGGTATATCCTTGAGCAGGCAAACCCTTTACCTCTGTGGTTTCCCTCACTGGCTTCTCTCAGACCCAACTGCATGTTAGACCCATCATAGGGCCCTGGAGGTTTATAACCATTTACCTGGCATTCCTTGGCAGCCTCTTCCAAAAGAAGGACAGTATGTGACTGATGTTCTGGGGATCTCTCACAAGCCACACACACCAATCTCCGATCTTCTTTGCAGAAGAGGTTGAGTTTTTCATTGTGTCTTACACATAAATCCTCTTTTCTCAGGTTAAGTGATAAACATTTAATTTTTTCTACTACATTTGCCAGTTGCCAGTTTGGTCGGAAATTCCCTTTCTTGATTCTGGCTTTGCAGAGGGGACACTCCAAGTCCCCCAGATCTTCCCACGTCTCACAGTACTGGGTGATGCAGCCCCTGCAGAAGTTGTGGCCGCAGTCCAGGGTCACCGGGTCTGTCAGGTACTCCATGCAGATGGGGCACTTGAGTTCCTCTTTTACGTCCATGGATGGGGAAGCCTCCAAGGATGGATTCAGGCAGCTTGTGAGACCTGTACAAGGACAGCAGGATGGATGTGGGTGAGAGCAGGAAGAACTGCCTCTTGGGGGAATAAGTATTTCACAATCCCCCCATTGCAGAAGCTCCATGATGAGTTCTCTGTTTGTGGGACCTCCTTCTAGACACTCACTGACCAACTTTCCTTGAAACTCAAGACCTTCTTGTAAGAATGGTTTTCTCTCTGATGAAAGTTGCAGTTGAAGCCTTATTATTATTATTATTATTATTATTATTATTATTATTATTATTATTATTATTATTATTATTATAGTAACTTTTTAAAAGGATAGAAAGAAAATAATTCCCTTTCCAAAAGAACTCACAATTTAAAGCTCTAAGCGCGCAATCCAAACCTGCGCTGGAGCAGGCAAGCCAGGAGGCTTGCGCTGCATCCAACACAGGTATGTTGGCTGCAGCGGCTCAGCCAGAAGCAAGGGGAAGCTCTTCCCCTTACCCCTGGGTAATGGCTGCGTGCCCCAATGGATCTCCTCGGACCTGCGTCACCTCCAGAGGTAGCGCAAGTCCAAGGAGAGCAGAGCAGCTTGAAGCCACTCCATTCACCCCAGGGACGGGTTGGGATCCAGCATAACTGCCGGGTCCCAGTCCTGCCCCCGGCTCCCCGCGCACCTGCCCCCGGGGCCACCCTCCCCCCACCCAGAAACACCCCCTCCCGCCGCCTCCCCAGCCCCCCCTCCCACACCGACCTTTGCTGCTTGTGTTGGTGCAGGTGCGCAGGCATAAGCGGTGGGGAGGAAACTGTTGCAGAGCCTCCATCGGCCTCCGTGCATTGGTGCATCTGGATGCGCCAACACAGCTTCCTCCCACGGAGGCACAAACAGCACTTTACCGCATGTTTGCGACCCTCCAGGGCCTCCTATGCCAGCATAAGTGCCAGTTAGGATTGCACCCTAAATCTAAAATCTGTTCCACTGACACAGCTCTGACCAAACCCCAGCCTGGATCTGGGGTTTGGGAAAATCTTTCCCTCCTGTGACCAAAGCGCTTACACTTTCGGTGCACCACAGGACTTCATGTTTCCAAGTCAGGATGACATGACGCTCTGGTCAATCACATCTGCCTGGAAATCCAGGCACAGTGCCCACTGGGAAATTGGACCATAGACACAACTGGCCATTGCATTGTGTCTTCCAGATCTGGGGACATGAAGTCCCATGGCACACCAGAACTGTAAGTGCTGGTCATGCACTGGAAGGCATTCCCAGCATGCAGTGCTCCAGTTTGGGGACCTCTACAATGACATAAAAACCCTGTTGTGCAGGAGAGTTCAGTACTCTCCTGCCCTCCACATTTCCTCTTCCACGCTTCCTCTTCCTTTTCCAATCCAGGGAGTGGAAGGAGAAGGAGGGACAGTGGAGGCAAGTTGGTGAACAGAGATGGGCACCCACTGCCAATTTTGCTGCCTGAGACAACCACCTCTATTGGCCTCATGGATAAGTCAATCCTGCTCAACACCACCCTGTGAAGATTAACAGCCCAGACCTATCCAACTTTCCAGTACAGGTGCAACCACAATGCAGCCCCGGGGTAAGGGAACAAATGTTCCCATACCTCAAGGAGGCCTCTGTGACTGCATCCCCAACACAGGTGGCAGTGCATACCCCATAGACACAGCAGCACCAGCACTGGAAAATTGGATAGGATTGGACCCTAAGCTAAGAGAAAAGGTCATCCAGGGAGCTTCATGTCTAGCTGATGATGGGAACTCAGCTCTCCTGGCTCCAAGCCTGACACCCACCCACTACACAACACTGGTCCTCTCTTAGAAGGCAGAGGCTTAAAGGCAAAGAATACTCTTTTAACCATGGATGAGTTGTTATAAACGGAATCATTTATCTGAAATCATGTCATGAACTGAATCATTCAGTCCACATCTCTCGCCCAAAAGTTCCTCTTTAAAAATGCATGCAGCAAATTCTCCACTTGCTGTAGGGGATTAGAGTAGCCATCAACAGATCTTTGCATACCATCCTCAGCCCACCTCCAGCCTTCTCTGCATCTCTTGTTTTACAACCCACCTTCCCTGCCCATAAGCCCTGCATGATCCTTCCACTTCCGCTTCCATGTACACATTGGCTAAGCCTAGTTCTTACTTTGGCTGTGATGTGTCCCAGGACAGGTTCCAGGTCTGCTGGGCAGCTGGCACCCCACACTTCTGCAGCTTCCTTTGGTTTCTTCAGGAGGAAAGAGCTGGGAAGGGTTATCATTTCTTATCATCATGGCTGATACACAAGTCAGCGAGTTAACTGGCAAGTCAAAGTTCTTAGAATAGGTCATAAAGTTATGAATTCAATCTGGTGTAAAGTCCCAATTGCTGGATAAGAGAGACAGGGTATTCTAAGGTGGGGCTTTCTACCTGTGCAGATGAAACATTTGTTTGGGGGTCATGTCCATGTAGACAGTATGAATAATCCAGAGAATCACCAAGGTGCTTCTGGGCATGCTGGATTTACTTGGTCCAGGCCTCAGCAACCCCAGAATTGCACCACTTGCCCTGTTGATATTTACAACACCCAGGATGCCCATTTGTCTGGGGCTGGAGGAAAACACAGATTACCTGTGTGTGCCATGAAAGACCCATCTTGACATGTGGCAGCCCCACTAAGCAAGGAAGGCTGGCCCCTGCCCTGCCTGCCACCCCCATCCCCAAATAAGTGCTCTACACAAACGCTTTTACCTGAATTGAGTAACCCCATTGCGGGGCTATTTCCCTTGTCCGGGAGAAGGAGACAAAAGTCCCCTTCTCCCAAGGCGCCACCTGCGGTAGACCGAGGCACGTAGGATGCAGTGGCAGTCATTTGCAGCACCACTGCAGCCACACGCCCCAGGTAGCTCAGGATTGGGCTGCCCATTGGTTGCCAGAAATCAAGATAAGAGCTGGATACTAGGACATGATTTCATGTTGAATGCCTCTCTCCCAAGATTGAGGTCCCTTTTAAATGGCATGCAGCAGATTCTCCACTTGCTATAAGGGACTACTGATAGAGTGACTATCAACAGATTTTTGAATACCATCCTCTTAAGTTCTCTTTTCGTAGCACATTTTCCCAGTCCCTCAACTGCATCTCACACTTTTCAATCCACTTTCCCTGACCATAAGCCCTGCATGATTCCCTCTCTTCCGCTTCCTTCCATGTACACATTGGCTAAGCCAGGTTCTTACTTTTTGGTGTGATGTGTCCCAGGACAGGTTCCAGGTCTGCTGGCAGCCCACACTTCTGCAGCTCCCTTTGACTTCCTCAGGAGGAAAGAGCTGGGAAGAGCTGTCACTTCCTTATCATCATGGCTGATACTTCATTATATAGTTAACTGGTAACTTCTTAGGTCATAAAGTTATGAATTCAAAGTCAATCTCGTATAAAGCCCCAATTACTGGAAAAGAGATTTGAGCTTTACTAGGGTAGGGCTTTCTACCTATTAAAATTTGCTCTTGGGCCATTTTCATGTTTAAAGTGTATATAAAGAAAATAACCAAGTATTGAAAGTGAGTTCTGTTATCAGGCAAAGACACCTTTTAGAGGACAGGACTGGCTATCAATCTTAGGGCACAATCCTACCCTGCGCTGGAACAGGCAAGCCAAGAGGCTTGCGCTGTAGGGGTCCAAGATGGCTCGGCCAGATGCAAGGGGAGACTTTCCCCCTTACCCCTGGGTAAGGCGCATTCTCCTCCTGAGGTGATACAAGTACGAAGAGAGCAGAGTGGCTTGAAGCCACTCCAATCTCCCTGGGAACGGGGGTTGGGATTTTTAACTTATTTTTAAATGTCACAGACAGCTCAGAACCCATTCCTTGCCACAGGAAGTGGTGGCAGCACATGAAGACTTTTGATGCCTTTAAAAGGGGTCTGGACAAATTTATGGAAGGCAATGCCATTATAGGTTACAAACCATGATGACTATGTGCAGCCTCTCAGTTTTAGAGGTATGCCAGATGCAAGGCAGGGGCAACAGGATATATGTATCTTGTTGTCTTGAGTGCTCCTTGAGGCAGCTGGTGGATCACTTGAGAGGAAGCTGGACCAGATGGGCTCTTGGCCTGATCCAGCAGGGTTCCTATGTTCTTCTGTCTGAGCTCCTTATCTGGCAAAAAGGAGTTCCCACATACATATTATTATATCCCTATTCTTGATAACACTTTTCAAGCAAAGTTCATAGAGCAATACACATAGCATAAGAACATAAGAACAGCCCTGCTGGATCAGGCCATAGGCCCATCTAGTCCAGCTTCTGGTATCTCACAGCGGCCCACCAAATGCTTCAGGGAGCACACCTGATAACAAGAGACCTCATCCTGGTGCCCTCCCTTGCATTGGCATTCTGGCATAGCCCATTTCTAAAATCAGGAGGTTGCACATACACATCATGGCCTGTAACCCGTAATGGATCTTACTTTACATTGTCTCCAGTTGAAAGGATCATAAGAACATAAGAGCAGCCCCACTGGATAAGGCCATAGGCCCATCTAGTCCAGCTTCCTGTATCTCACAGCGGCCCACCAAATGCCCCAGGGAGCACACCAGATAACAAGAGACCTGCATCCTGGTGCCCTCCCTTGCATTGGCATTCTGGCATAGCCCATTTCTAAAATCAGGAGGTTGCACATACACCTCATGGCTTGTAACCCGTAGTGGATTTTTCCTCCAGAAACTTGTCCAATCCCCTTTTAAAGGCATCCAGGCCAGATGCCGTCACCACATCCTGTGGCAAGGAGTTCCACAGACTGACCACACGCTGAGTAAAGAAATATTTTCTTTTGTCTGTCCTAACTGTCTGTCCCCCCTCAGGCGTCTCTTTTCAAAAGACTTTTTAAAATAGTGGGATGAGTTTACAACAGTTGTTCTCCCCCTGCTAAACATAAGAGATCCATCTCTTGAAAGATATGACTTTGACCAAGTAGCTGGGGATAACAGTTGGCAGGACAAATGGACCCTGGTTGGATTGGCTACCATGTGTCCTGTCTTTCCCCACATCACTGGCCTCAAACCATCTTGTCCAATCTTTCAAACTTCCTGCACATCTCAACAAAGGCCTGTCTGAAACCTCAGGAAAACAGACAACTGCCTAGTCAATTTCTCCCTCAGCAAGGTGACGCCAGTTCCCAGGATAGCAGCTGCAAGACCATATTGTTTTAATATGGCTGCACTTAAGCTCATTATTAAAAAGGATGATGGGCCAGAAACTGGGGATAAGTGGAAAATTCCAGTTCAAGAGTAGATGATGGGAGGAGAGAGGAGAGAGGCCCTAAGGCAGAGTTTGGCCCATGGGAAGACTAAACTGCCTTTTGCCCCAGCCAAGGCAACACAGAGCTACTATTCTAACATGATGCAATGAATAAAACTTTCTTTGATTGAGTTTCACTGACTGGACCAGTCCCTTGGTTGGAGAGGAATAAGGTTCTGCTACATGGGGAAGGATTAGGGAATTCCAATCACCTTCCTTGGTCCTTCCCTCTTGCGAGGTAGGCCATTTGGTCCAGATCTGCCCTTTGATCTCTGACACCCTTCTCAGTGGTGCAGAAAAAAACTTACAAGAGCAAAAAGCCAAACAGCTGGAGATAGCAACTGGCCCAAGTTCATCCAAGAAGCTTTGTAGCTAAATCGGGATTTGAACCTGGACCTTCCAGGTCCAAGTCCATCCTGGCTCTCCAGGCAATTCACTGCTCTTGAAAGCAGGCATCAACAACTGTCTTCAACCAGTGACGGGAAGCTAGTAAGGGAAAGGCCAGGGAGGTCTTGGAAGCTAAGCAGGGTCAGGCCTGGTTAGTGCTTGGATGGGAGACCACCTGGGAATACCAGGTGCTGTAGGCTTATACCATAGTCTTTCGAGACTGAAGGTTGCCAACCTACCTAGGGAGGTTCTCCATGGGAGAAAGTTCTGAAGACAGAGAGCTGCAACCAAGCAGGCCCTGCACTATATTCCCACCAACTCCAGTTTTGATGGCAGTGCAAGGGAGGTGGAGGAGCCCCTCCCCCCCATTTTTGCAGAGATGTAAAACGGACTCTTGATCCTAAATAAATTTTTGACAACAAGAAATGTTTGATTTTTTTAATCAATCTGGTCTGAAGAGTAAAAACTAGCAGAGCGTATGAAGAAGATCATGAGAGTCTGAAGTGGGCTTTTCCATATACGAGAAATAATAATAATAATAATAACTTTATTTTTATCCCGCCTTTCTCCCCAAAGGGACTCAAGGCAGCTTACAACATATTAAAACATAATTTAAAAAACAAATAAAAACATATTAACACATCATAAAAAAAACAGCAGTCAGAGTAAAAATAGGTAAAAAGAGCATAGAGCAGCAGCAAGTCATAAAAGAATCAGGCCTGTAAAAGATGTTAAAAAGATGTTAAAAGGCTGAGAACTCAGAAGGCCTGTTTAAACAGAAGGGTCTTCAGGCCTTGCCGAAAGGTCTCAAGAGAGGGAGCCATTCTTAAGTCAGGGGGAAAGGAGTTCCATAGCGTTGGTGCCACTACTGAGAAGGCCCTATTTCTTGCTGCCGCCCCACGTACCTCCCTAGGCGGCGGCACTTGTAAAAAGGCCTTCTCTGATGACCTAAGAGGACGAGCCGGATTGTACAGGAGCAGGCGATCTCTAAGATACCCTGGTCCAGAGCAGTATAGGGCTTTAAAGGTCAATACCAGCACCTTGAATTGGGCCCGGAAACGAAAGAAGGGATAAAGGGTCTCTTCAGGGAATGAAGCACCTGAGATTGTGTACAGCAGGGCTGCTGAATCAGCATCAAAAAAGGCCACCTGCCTGCCAGCAGGGTTCAGAACAACTCGGACCCTTTGGGGCTTGGCCCTTGGGGACAAAGAAAGGCTTCCAGGAGGGTTGAGAATCCTGTTCTAATTGCCCACTTCTGCAAAAGCCAGAGTCCCTTTTCCTGACAGAAGACAAAATAACCCTGTCTCCCCAAAGATTTTCTGGCAACCCCTACAGCCCAGTCTTCTCCACTTCCCACACTGACTTCCCAGAAGTGTCTGCCTGCAGTGAATCCCTCACGGCCCAGCACAGCAGGCCACTTGTCAAATCTCTTGGGATTGTTGGGCAGATCTTGATATTTGTCTCCCCCTCTCACACTTTTACAATCCTCAGACAGGATGAGTTCAGGATGAGCTGTGTCTGGATCCAGAGTCACATTTGCTGTTCAGGGTGGAGGAAGAGAAGGAAAGAAGAGAAGCAGAATCTGGTGAGAAGCTGACTAATATCCTGACCCTCCAAATCCAGACCAGCATTTTAACCCCTCCAAGACCAACAAGATTCCTATTTTCTGTCTTCAGGGTTGGGACGTTCCTCTCCTTCCAGGCTTCCCTCACGTTTGATCAGGGACCTTATGAAAAGCTGTCGGCAGCAGTGGCATTACTAGGCTTTGTGTCACCCAGTGTGGAAGGCCAGTGTGTCATCCCTATGATGGACCTCCTCCCATGCAGTGAGTGGGGCAATATGCCGAGCGGCGGGTGTGGTGGATGTACCCTCACCCCACCCTGATGGATTTTTGGCTATTACTTTTGATAGAATAGAGATATTTCAACATGGTTTGTTTCATTGCATTCTGCATGAAATTATGCATTGATTGATATGTAACATGATGATAGTATTTGAAAATACCAGGATTTTAAAAAATTTGATGAGTAGTGGTGTCACCCTTCCCCCATGCATGTCACCTGGTGTGGCCCACACTGTCCTAGCAATGTGTTGGAGTGGAAGACCAGTTGAGGACTGGAAAAGGAAATCCTCATAATGGATGTGATTATGTAAAGGATTAAGGGCCCAATCCCATCCAACTTTCCAGCACTGGTGCAACTGCAATGCAGCCCCAAGATAAGGGAACAAATGTTCCCATACCTTGAGGTATGTGTGCCTCTGTCTGCCTCCCCATCACAGGATGCAGTGTGCATCCCATTGGCATGACTGCACTGAATTGGATTCTTTGAAATCCTTTTAGAATCCATTTAGAATTCTTTGAAAAGGTCAACAGGCATGTGGATGTGGGAGAACCCACAGACATTATATATCTGGACTTTGAGAAGGTGTTCAACACAGTCCCTCACCAAAGGCTACTGAAAAAAACTCTGCAGTCAGGGAATTAGAGGGCACGTCCTCTCCTGGACTGAGACCTAGTTGAAGACCAGGAAACAGAAAGTGGGTGTCAATGGGCAATTTTCACAATGGAGAGAAGTGAAAAGCGGTGTGCCCCAAGGATCTGTCCTAGGACCGGTGCTTTTCAACCTCTTCATAAATGACTTGGAGACAGGGGTGAGCAGTGAGGTTGCAAAGTTTGCAGATGACACCAAACTTTTCTAAGTGGTGAAGACCAGAAGTGATTGTGAGGAGCTCCAGAAGGATCTCTCCAAACTGGCAGAATGGGCAGCAAAATGGCAGATGTGTTTCAGTGTAAGTAAGTGTAAAGTCATGCACATTGGGGCAAAGAATCAAAACTTCACATATAGGCGAATAGGTTCTGAGCTGTCTGTGACAGATCAGGAGAGAGACCTTGGGGTGGTGGTGGACAAGTCGATGAAAGTGTCGACCCAATGTGTGGCAGCAGTAAAGAAGGCCAATTCTATGCTTGGGATCATTAGAAAAGGTATTGAGAACAAAACAGCTAATATTATAATGCCATTGTACAAATTGATGGTAAGGCTACACCTGGAGTATTGTGTCCAGTTCTGGTCGCCAAATCTCAAAAAGACATAGTGGAAATGGAAAAGGTGCAAAGGAGAGCTACTAAGATGATTACTGGGCTGGGGCACCTTCCTTATGAGGAAAGGCTACGGTGTTTGGGCCTCTTCAGCCTAGAAAAGAGACACCTGTTAATGCTGAATGTCCATTAAATCCAAATACACTGAAGTCAATGGAGACGTGTATCTGCAAAATGCATACTACTAACTTTCAAGGGAACAGAAGGTGTCCATTTCTGAAGTCTATGTAATCGAGGCCTGTTAAATTGAAGGTTTCCTGTATCAGTGATTTGTACTGGACCCCTTTGTGCTGGACCCCAGCTTGGACAATGACCGAGAAAGCCCAGTACATAGACTCAAATAATAATAATAACAGGGCAATTTGGACACAATTTATTTTTCGAAAAACAAGATCAAGATGCTTCATCAACATTTTAAACAAACGCTGCAGAAATAGCACAAATTTCTTAAACATCATTTGATGCCAACAATGGACTCAACTTTGTTGCCTGACTGAACAAAATTCAATTTAAATACTGCTAAACTGTATAAGATCTCTCTCCGGAGTGGGTTTTCTGATGTCTAATAAGATGACCACTCTGACTGAAGGTCATTCCGCACTCCTGGCACTTACAGGGTTTCTCCTCAGTGTGGGTTTTCTGGTTATCAATGCATCACTATGACTGCAGGACATTCCACACTCCTGGCACTCATATGGTTATTGCCATGTGGGTTCGGTGATGGATTTTAAGAGAATCACTCCGACTGAAAGTCATTCCACACTCCTGGCACTGATATGGTTTCTCCCCTGTGTGGGTTCTCCGGTGGATTTTAAGTGTACCGCTATGACTGAAGGTCATTCCACACTCCTGACACGCATATGGTTTCTCCCCTGTGTGGGTTCTATGATGGATTATAAAATGACCATTCTGACTGAAGGACATTCCACACTCCTGGCACTCATATGGTTTCTCCCCTGTGTGGGTTCTAAGATGGAGTATAAGATGACTACTCCGACCGAAAGTCATTCCACACTCCTGGCATTTATAGGGTTTCTCCCCTGTATGGGTTCTCTGATGGTTTTTAAGTATACCACTCTGACTGAAAGTCATTCCACACTCCTGGCACTCATATGGTTTCTCCCCTGTGTGGGTTCTTCGGTGCATTGTAAGTACACCACTTTGACTGAAGGACATTCCACACTCCTGGCACACATATGGTTTCTCCCCTGTGTGGGTTCTATGATGGATTATAAGATGACCACTCCTACTGAAAGTCATTTCACACTCCGGGCATTTATAGGGTTTATTCCCTGAATGGGTTCTCTGATGGTTTTTAAGTATACCACTCTGACTGAAAGTCATTCCACACTCCTGGCACTCATATGGTTTCTCCCCTGTGTGGGTTCTTCGGTGGATTGTAAGTGCACCACTATGACTGAAGGTCATTCCACACTCCTGGCACTTATAGGGTTCCTCCCCTGTGTGGGTTCTATGATGTCGTATAAGATGACCACTCTGACTGAAGGTCATTCCACACTCCTGGCACTTATAGGATTTTTCCCCTGTGTGGGTTCTCTGGTGAATTTGAAGTACATGACTCTGTCTGAAAGTCTTTCCGCACTCTTGGCATTTAAAAGGCTTCTCCCCTGTCTTGGCTGTTTGCTGTGAAGACTGTGTCTGTTCCTTCTTTCTTCCAATCTGGTTCCAAAACGATGCTGTTGAAATAAATAAAGAAATGTGGTAAGAGACGAAAGGAAGAAACTACAGCTAGTTGTGGGAAGTGTGATGTCCATGACCCCTGGCTCCCCTGAGTCAGGGGGGAGCGGAGTGTCTAACAGGGATCTGTAATGCAAGCACCAGATGCAGGTCTTTTGTTGTCTTGTGTGCTCCCTGGGGCATTTGGTGGAAGCAAGCAGCTGAAGACCAGCTCTCTCTCTGCTAAGAACCTGAGAATTTTACAGCCCTGCCTTGCTGCTCAACTGCCAACCTAGGATAAGCCATTCCCCCCCTTTTGATCTCTTTCTCTCCCCCCCTTCCCCCAGAAAATGCAGTCATCTTTCCAACTAACTCCTGCTGTCCAAACACAGCTATTTGCAAGCATCTCTCTCCTCAGTACTTGTTATATTTCTTCAATAAACTATCTTCTTGGAAAAGTTCTGTCTTGTGATTACTCTTAGCCTAAATTTCGAGGCACTTTGAAATTGTTTGCACTGCTTATCCATGTCAACGATCCCAACTCTTGTCACACTGATAGATTTGACCTCTTGTTTTGACCTCTAAATTTGACATGTGTAAATCACACGAGTACACGTGAAGGAGCAGCTTTGGCAACAACCTGCACAAAGAGTGGGAGGCTCCGGGAGGCACACATCAGCAGCTCCCAGAGGCCCCACCAGTGTAGGTGAGGTGGTGGAGGGGGCAGTTTGGGGGAGGATTGGGGTAGGGATCAAGGGGGGGAGGGGACGGTTTGAAGGCAGGAAGGATGGATCTCAGCAGCAGCAGTGCACTCCAGGATGCTTATCACCCCTTTCCTGGTCCAGACCCGTCCCCAGCACTCCTTGGACGTGTGCCGCCAAAATAGCATACATCTGAGGAGACCCACTGGCAGGCAGGTGATCTACTTGGAGGTGAATACAAATACTGAGGAAAGATAAGGTGGCAGAAAGCAGGAGTTGTTACATGACCTTGAAGGCAGAGGATGGTTCATAGCTCTGGAGGAATGTTTTTAGGTATCAGTTGCTGTCTGCAATGGAGGACGGAGTTCTCCGAGACTGTGAGAACTGTCACTTGTGCTTCAAGACAAGGCACTTCTTCCTAATGTTCAGCACCTCAGTTCACCCCACTTAACCCACTGTGGCTCTGCAAAGTCAACTAAGGAGACAGGACCAAAAGGGAGCTTGGAGGTCCTTCCAAACCTCTACTCCCCTCTTAGTCTAAAAGCAGAAATTCCCCAAAATTCCGATCCAAGGTTGCCATCTGTAGTAGCATCCTGGGTTTCCAAGAGGATTTTCACTAAAGGAAGAGAAGTTAGAAAAGTGATGCAATTCCCCCTCTTGGGGGTTGGGTGTTTATAAGGACTGGCTATTATATTATAAGGCCTATTATACTATTAACACCTGTGCTACCCGAGAAGCAGGGAGGGAGATCATAGCCTATCAAAGGACAGAGAAACTGGTTAGACTAGTTAGAGAGGTAAATGTTACTGAGCCATTGGGGAACAGTGACCGTGCTGCAATCTGTTTCACCATGCATGTCGGGGGAAGAGTGCCAAACAAATCTAACACAAAAACCCTTGACTTCCAAAGGGCAGACTTCCCTCAAATGAGGAGGCTAGTTAGGAAGAAGTTGAAAGGGAACATAGAGAGGGTCCAGTCTCTCCAGGATGCGTGGAAGCTGTTTAAAGCAACAGTAATAGAAGCTTTCCCCTGGGGGCTGGGGATAAGAATAGGCCCTCAGTTTGGCTGTACTTGTCGTAAGAGGCGACTAAACAGCCACCGCGTAGATGGGACTCGTCAGCCTGGGAAGGCAGCTCATCTGAGAGAAGGAAAACTCTGATCCCAAACCTCTACTGCCTTGTGGCTACATCCAGTTATGGAAAAGGCTTCAGGAGTCAACCTCGAGGCAAAATCCGGAGCCGGAGTCCCTGTGGCAGTTCATGGCTGAACACAGTCACGTTCTGGCAACTCCAGCAACGCCACTGGAACCAACCGTATTGGCCTCTGCCTTTCCATTGAACCATTTCAGCGACATGGAGAGGGGGGGATTTGCTGCATGGGTAACAGCCTATCCTCCATACCTACTTTACCCAGGCTTCGCGCACTGGAGAGACACTCTGTTCCAGAACCACCATTCAGAGCGTGACACCATAGTCTTCCGAGACTGAAGGATGCCAACAATAGAAGCTCAGGAGAAGTGCATACCACAAAGGAAGAAGGCTCCACTAAGTTCAGGAGGGTCCCTGCATGACTAACCTGCCAAGATAGAGAGGCCATAAAGGGCAAGGAAGCTTCCTTCCATAAATGGAAGTCCTGCCCTAATGAGGAGAATAAAAAGGAACATAAACTGTGAGAAAAGAAATGTAAGAAGGTGATACGGGAGGCCAAGAGAGACTATGAGGAACGCATGGCCAGCAACATTAAGGGGAATAATAAACACTTCTTCAAATATGTCAGAAGCAGGAAACCCGCCAGAGAAGCAGTTGGCCCTCTGGATAGTCAGGGAGGGAAAGGGGAGATAAAAGGAGACTTAGCGATGGTAGAGAAATTAAACGAGTTCTTTGCATCTGTCTTCATGTCGGGCAGATACCGCTGCCTGAATGGCCCCTCCTAACTAAGGAATTAAGTCAGATAGAGGTTAAAAGAGAAGATGTTCTAGACCTAATTGACAAATTAAAGATCAATAAGTCACCAGGCCCAGATGGCATCCAACCAAGAGTTATATAGAAACTAAAGAATGAAGTTGCTGATCTCTTGGCTAAAATATGCAACTTGTCCCTCAAAACGGCCACAGTGCCAGAGGATTGGAGGATAGCAAATGTCACACCAATCTTTAAAAAGGGAAGGAAAGGGGACCCAGGAAACTATAGGCCGGTCAGCCTAACATCTATTCCAGGTAAGATGGTGGAATGCCTCATCAAAGATAAAATCTTAAAACACTTGGATGAACAAGCTGTGCTCAGGGAGAATCAGCCTGGCTTCTGTAAGGGTAAGTCTTGCCTCACAAACCTTTTAGAATTCTTTGAAAAGGTCAACAGGCATGTGGATGCGGGAGAATCCGTGGACATTATATATCTGGACTTTCAGAAGGCGTTCGACACGGTCACTCACCAAAGGCTGCTGAGAAAACTCCACAGTCAGGGAATTAGAGGGCAGGTCCTCTCCTGGATTAGGAACTGGTTGAGATCCAGGAAGCAGAGAGTGGGTGTCAATGGGCAGTTTTCACAATGGAGAGAGGTGAAAAGCGGTGTGCCCCAAGGATCTGTCCTGGGACCCGTGCTTTTCAACCTCTTCATAAACAATCTGGACACCAAACTTTTCCAAGTAGTGAAGACCAGAAGTGATTGTGAAGAGCTCCAGAAGGATCTCTCCAAACTGGGAGACTGGGCAGCAAAATGGCAGATGCGTTTCAATGTAAGTAAGTGTAAAGTCATGCACATTGGGGCAAAGAATCAAAACTTTACATATAGGCTAATAAGTTCTGAGCTGTCTGTGACAGATCAGGAGAGAGATCTTGGGGTCCTTGTGGACAGCTCAATGAAAGTGTCGACCCAATGGGTGGCGGCAGTGAAGAAGGCCAATTGCATGCTTGGGATCATTAGGAAAGGCACTGAGAACAAGACAGCTAATATTGTAATTCTGTTGTACAAATCGATGGTAAGGCCACACCTGGAGTATTGTGTCCAGTTCTGGTCGCCGCATCTCAAAAAAAGACATAGTGGAAATGGAAAAGGTGCAAAAGAGAGCAACTAAGATGATTACGGGGCTGGGGCACCTTCCCTCTGAGGAAAGGCTATGGGGTTTGGGCCTCTTCAGCCTAGAAAAGAGACGCCTGAGGGGGGACATGATTGAGACATACAAAAACTTGCAGGGGATGGACAGAGTGGATAGAGATGCTCTTTTCCCTCTTGCATAACACCAAAACCAGGGACACCCACGAAAGTTGAGTGTTGGAAGAGTTAAAACAGACAGAAGAAAATATTTCTTTACCCAGAGTGTAATTAGTTTGTGGAAGTCTTTGCCACAAGAAGTAATGGCAAATAAAGTATAATAATAATCTTGCCTGGATGCCTTTAAGAGGGGATCGGACAATTTTCTGGAGGAGAAGTTCATTAAGAACATAAGAACATAAGAACATAAGAACAGCCCCACTGGATCAGGCCATAGGCCCATCTAGTCCAGCTTCCTGTATCTCACAGCGGCCCACCAAATGCCCCAGGGAGCACACCAGATAACAAGAGACCTCATCCTGGTGCCCTCCCCTACATCTGGCATTCTGACTTAACCCATTTCTAAAATCAGGAGGTTGCGCATACACATCATGGCTTGTACCCCATAATGAATTTTTCCTCCAGAAACTTGTCCAATCCCCTTTTAAAGGTGTCTAGGCTAGACGCCAGCACCACATCCTGTGGCAAGGAGTTCCACAGACCGACCACACGCTGAGTAAAGAAATATTTTCTTTTGTCTGTCCTAACCCGCCCAACACTCAACACCGCTCAAATACTCAATTACGGGTTACAAATCATAGTAGGTATGTGCAAGCTCTTGTTTTGGTGGGCCACTGTGAGATACAGGAAGCTGGACTAGATGGGCCTCTGGCCTGATCCAGCGGGGCTCTTCTTATGTTCTTATGTTCTTAAAGGACCAAAGCCATTGGGGGACCAAAGACCTAAATGAGGTCTACAAAAAAGGCTACAATTAAAATTTCACTAACAAGGGAAAATCATTTGCTGGATCTACCCCATCTCTAATCCAAAACTCTTCCATAATTCGTGCTTGAGGAAGGGGATTGTAACTTAATTGAAAGAGACACCCCAATATTTCCAGCTCCTACTGTGTAAGGAGTTCATTCTGACCTGGGATAAGTAGCACACACATTCTGGCTGCCCAATTTAGAGGTAATGCAAAACTCACAATAATCAGCACCTGGTTGCTTTTGGCAGATAGAAGAACTGTATAACTTCAAAGAGCCATGAGTTCTGATTCTCTGAGCATACAGCCTGCTTTCTCAGGGACATCCAACTCTCTTGTCTTTTGACAGCACTGATTATGCCCAGCTCATGTAGCCTGGCCACCAACTTCTCCTTGCAACATCCAACACAGTAGAGGCTCCTACCTGGGGCATTGATCAATTCAGGGCCAAAGGATCCCCCTTACCTACAAAGATCGCATTCTCATAGTTCTCCATCATGACGGTCTCATATAGGAGCCTTTGGCATGGACTCAGCAGAGCCCACTCTTCACTGCTAAAATACACAGCTATCTCTGCAAATGAAATTGCACCCTGAAAGAAAAAGGAGAACATCCTATTAGCAACATTGGACCTGCCTAGGCCATGACTGCAACCCAAAAGGAATATTCCAGTTGCCATGAAAGGACAAAACATTTCTACATTTGAAATCACATTTTCACACACATTCCCCCTCAGCTTTGCCATCTTTGGGACTTCCAGCTCCAGTGAAGATTCCCAAGTTCCCTGAAAGGAGGCGTAGAATGGTTGGCAACCTTCAGTCTCGAAAGACTATGGTATAAGCCTACAGCACCTGGTATTCCCAGGCAGTCTCCCATCCAAGTACTAACCAGGCCTGACCCTGCTTAGCTTCCAAGATCACACAAGATCAGGCATGTGCAGGGTAACAGTGAGGAAGCTAGAGGATCCTTCCATTCTAGCATCCAAAACGGACACCACAATCCTATGCACACAAGCCCAGAAGTGAGCCCCAGTGCTTCCTATGGGGTGTATTCCCAGGAAAGCATACCCAGGACTGAGAACCTTGTTCACTGTGTAACTGCTTCCACACCTTATAATCCCCACCACTTTCCCCACTTGCAAAAACGTGACATCACTTTCTGCTGCTCTGGCTGCGGCAGAGGCTTCTTCAGGTGGGTAGCTGCCCGCTTTAGCCCAGGCACTATGTTACCAGCAGTGCCTTTTACAAACTAATGTAATGGAAGATTAGGTAGAAGGGGGTGAAAAGGAGAGGGGAGAAGAGAGAAATGCCTCTGAAGGACAGAGATGGGAAAGCGCAGGGGGAGAAGGGATGGAGGTAGATTAGCTGGCCTTTCCAGAGGAACCCTGGAGAAGAATGACTTTGGGGTACAGGGAAAGGAGTTCATGGGGGGGGGGAACAGTAGGAAGGAAAGACATGTAGTACAAGTAATGTTACAGGAGAAGAAGCCCAAGCTGCAAATCCCCCTTACCTGGTCTGAACGAGCAGCAGCCATTTCTGTTCCCAAGTTGTCTGATTTAATTTTATTCAGTGTCTTGACTATCTGTCAGGAAGAGAAAGGAGACCGGCATGAATTTCTTTAACCTTTTTTTACCTGTTTCATGTACGTTCTTGAATTCCTTTCCACTATTTGAGGTGATGGCTGCACAGAGACATGGATCAGATTCAGAGAAGAACATCATGGCTCTTAGTCCTGTCTCCCAATGGCTAGAAGTTAACGAGCATTAGTCCTTCATCTTTCTGCATCCCACACTAGAAGCACCAGAGAGCTATTTTCTCCTCCTTCTAGCACACCAGAGTCATAATCATTTTCCATCTCCTAGCACCCTCACCAAGCTAGCTATTTTTCTTTTGAGCTTGCGGCTAGAAAGCATGGCAGCCTTCACACCTTTGAGTTCCAGTGGTAGAAAACATGCTGGCCTCCATGCATTTAAGTTCAATGGCTGCACACCATTTTGTTGTTTGCAAATAAAATCGCAATAGAAGCCCGCGAGCAACTTCACTTCTGGCTTTCTAACCGGTCAACGAACACAGCTGTCATCTTGGCTGGGTGGAGGGTTAGGGGAGAAGCTTTGCTTCTCTGCACTAAAGTTGGGGAGTTCCAGCAATGACACTGAAAAGCCAGATGAGCAATCATCTGGTTTATGAGAACAGATGGTTTAATGGGTCAGGCAAGGCTGGAGGGCTGGCAATGACTGTAGGGGGAAGAGAAACCCAGGTGCTGCAGAAGGTTCTTGCACAGGCATCTGTGGCTGCCAATCCAACACAGGCCACAGTTGCAGAAGGAGACTCCAGGCATCATTGGCATCCTTCAGTCTCAGAAGACTATGGTATCGCGCTCTGAAAGGTGACTCTGGAACAGCATCTAGTGTGGCTGAAAAGGCCAATTTGGGAGTGACAATCCCTTCCACACTGGGAGCAAATGTAGTCTGTCCCTGGTGTGTCTCCCTGGCTACGGGCCATCCTTCTTTGCCTCGGTCTGTTGGCCAAGTGTCTCTTCAAACTGGGAAAGGCCATGCTGCACAGCCTGCCTCCAAGCGGGCTGCTCAGAGGCCAGGGTTTCCCACCTGTTGAGGTCCACTCCTAAGGCCTTCAGATCCCTCTTGCAGATGTCCTTGTATCGCAGCTGTGGTCTACCTGTAGGGCGCTTTCCTTGCACGAGTTCTCCATAGAGGAGATCCTTTGGGATCCGGCCATCATCCATTCTCACAACATGACCGAGCCAATGCAGGCGTCTCTGTTTCAGCAGTGTATAAATGCTAGGGATTCCAGTTCGTTCCAGGACTGTGTTGTTTGGAACTTTGTCCTGCCAGGTGATGCCGAGGATGCATCGGAGGCAGTGCATATGGAAAGCGTTCATTTTCCTCTCGTGAGCGAAGAGTCCATGATCTTGGTATGTTCCGTCAGCTTCTTGTTGGAACAGACTCTCTTTGTGAGTCTGGAAAACATGGTAGCTGCTTTACCGATGCGTTTGTTTAGCTCGGTATCGAAAGAAAGAGTGTCGGAGATCATTGAGCCAAGGTACACAAAATCATGGACAACCTCCAGTTCATGCGCAGAGATTGCTATGCAGGGAATTGTCCACATCCTGAACCATGACCTGTGTTTTCTTCACAGGCTGCCGGATTCAGGATCTGTCAAGGAGAGAAATTTCTCATTTTTCTGGCAGGGAAAACCACTAAATGGGAGCAGGGAACATGGCATTGGCTTTGCGGTCAGAAATACCCTGCTGGAATCCATCACCTTCTGCGGGAAGTGAAAGAATTTCGTCCCTGCAGCTCTAGTCATCAGCAGGACGTGTCACTCTCATCAGTGCATATGCACCAACTCAGTCGTCACCAGCAGAAGCTAAAGACAAACTCTACAATGACCTGGTCACCACTCTCAAGAAAGTCATTTGCACCTAACGATGCATATATGCAACAGGGATCAAATGTATACACCTGTGGGCTAGGCAAAAGGGGTTAAACAGATTGTATCAGCATTACTTAGGAGAAGAGTTATGGCCTTGTCTTAGATGAATATGAAGATCAATCCATGAATATTTCCAGAGGGGGGGGGGATTAGGGAATCCCAAACTCTCAGTAATGCACAATCTGTGGAATGGAGCTGCCTCAGGGCTCTTGAGTCTTCTGCAGTTTAAAAAGTAAATAGAGTTCAGATTCGTATTTCTTTCTCAATATTAATAATTAGTAATACTAATACTTACAAGCAGTTCTTGACTTCTCTTTTCATTCTCTGCATTATACAGCAAAACGTTTTGTCTCTCCTTCCTCAGGATCTCCAGGGAGCGACTGATCTGATCCTGGGGAGAAAAATAACCAACTTCCTGAACTGGAATGAACTGGTTTCTTCTGTGCTATAACTTTGTACTATTTTAACATGATTTTACCATTTTAATTTGAATTGGAAATTGCCTTTAGCATTCTACTTAAAGTAAAAAAACATGGTGCAATTTAATAAATAAGGAAGTATGCAAATATCAGAACTGGAAGGAAGAAACAGACAGTCAGATTAACAGAGAGTCTTGACGTCTGAGTTGCATTTCACTCAAGGCCCATGCGAGGGGTGAAGGGGGTAAAGTGTACCCAAACCCAGGGCCAAAAAGGGGGCCCAGGAGACAAAGAAGGGGGCACAGAAATTTCCTGAGATCTTTTATTTTCCTATCTCACCTGAACTAGTGGCTGTCTGCTGGTATTCATTTGCATTTTTTTAGATTGTGAGCCCTTTTGGGACAGGGAGCCATTTAGTTATTTGATTTGTCTCTGTAAACCGCTTTGTGAACTTTTAGTTGAAAAGCGGTATATAAATACTGTTAATAATAATACTAGCATGTATGCACTGCTGAAACAGAGACGCCTGCGTTGGCTCGGTCATGTTGTGAGAATGGATGATGGCCGGATCCCAAAGGATCTCCTCTACGGAGAACTCGTGCAAGGAAAGCGCCCTACAGGTAGACCACAGCTGCGATACAAGGACATCTGCAAGAGGGATCTGAAGGCCTTAGGAGTGGACCTCAACAGGTGGGAAACCCTGGCCTCTGAGTGGCCCGCTTGGAGGCAAGCTGTGCAGCATGGCCTTTCCCAGTTTGAAGAGATACTTGGCCAACAGTCTGAGGCAAAGAAGCAAAGAAGGAAGGCCCATAGCCAGGGAGACAGACCAGGGACAGACTGCACTTGCTCCCAGTGTGGAAGGGATTGTCACTCCCGAATCAGCATTTTTAGCCACACTAGACGCTGTTCCAGAACCACCTTTCAGAGCGCGATACCAGTCTTTTGAGACTAAAGGTTGCCAACAAGAAAATATTATTATTATTATTATTATTATTAACAACAACTTGCTGCCCATGTGGAATGCTGGGTGCATGGCTGCCACTGCTACCAAAAGCCATATGTGCTGGGACAAGGAATGCATACGTGACACTCCTTACACAGTGTCAAATCTGGGAGGAAACCGGCCTGCTACACTAGCTCTTTGGCATGTAGATCTGCTTAACATGAAGGAGTGTATAGGAACACAGCTGAAGGGCTACAGCTACTGCAGAAGTATTTTTTAGTGCAGACAGGACCACACTAGTCCATTCCAGTTTGAGCCTAAATAGGATGATGCTAATTTTCTGCAATGATTTTCTATATTTCAAAGATCTTAGAGACTCAGGAGTGTTTGGTTTTCCATATTACTGTATCCAGTTGCTGATGCTGCACGGGCAGATAGACCTGGGCTCTCTATTTGGAAGCCCTGTAGACTAAAGACTTTTCTAGCTGCTGCCACTCTCCCTCTGCCCAGTTTTGCCCCCCCCCTTGTTCTGCTCATCCTTGTCACCACCCTCCCCCGCTCTGTTTCACCCCTCACATCCACCTTTGGGAACGGGTCCAAAAGAAACTTTGTACTCCCTGATAAAATTCCTTTCAGAGGCCCTGATTTCACTGACTTAGGGTTCCCCCAAGCCCCATTCAAACCAGCAAGTTCCTTGCACAGAGTCCTACATCCAGGCCATGTTTGATCCTCCCTGCAACCGATGAGGGAGACACAGTCTGCACTGCCATGTCCAAACGCTCCTTCTGGAGACCACGGCTTGCACAGCCTGGTTCAGGCACCCAGTCTTTACCTCCATTTTTCTCAAGGTTTTCTGTCAGGAGGCAGGTTATGAGGACCCCACAGAAAGGGCGTTTTGGCCTTTTTAAGCCATAACGTTGCAAAAGGGATCAAATGTATACACTTATGGGCTGGCCAATAGGGCTTAAACAGATTGTATCAGCATTACTTAAGAGAAGAGTTAGGGTCAAGTCTTAGGTGTACCCACCTTGACAAGGCAGAATGGGAACCCAGGTCTATGAGGCAGATAGATCTGGGCTCCAAGTCTGGGTGAGAGCCCAGGTCTACCTGCCTAGAACATAAAAACATAAGAAGAGTCCCACTGGATCCCTGCCCCTTCCAAAGGCCCATCTAGTCCAGCTTCCTGTATCTCACAGTGGCCCACCAAATGCTTCAGGGAACACACTAGACAACAGACACAATCTGCATTCTGGTGCCTTCTCCTGCATCTGGAAATCAGAGGCAGCCTACCTCTACCTTGCACATACCTACCATGACTTGTAACCCGTGATGAACCTTTTCTCCAGAAATATGTCCAATTGCCTCTTAGGCATCTCAGCAAGATGCTGTCACTAGTTCCTGTGGCAAGGAGTTCCACAGACTAATTATAAGTTGGGTAAAAAAGTATTTTCTTTTGTCTGTCCTCCCCACACTCAACTTTAGTGAATGTCCCAGGCTGTTATGAGAAAGGGAAAAGAGTGTCTCTCTATCTGCTCTACCCAGCCCCTGCATAATTTTGCATGTTTCAATCATGTCCCCCCAGGAGCCTCTTTTCTGGGCTAAAGAGGCCCAAACATTGTAGCCTTTCCTCATAGGAAAGGTGCCCCAGCCCAGTAACCATTTTGGTTGCTCTGCTCCAGTAGGCAGACAGAATGGGAGCCCAGGTTTACCTGGCAGGTAGATCTCGGCCCCAAGTCCAGACAGGAGCCCAAGTCTACCCACCTAGCAAACCTTTGCCGAAGAAGCCAGTTCACCTGGGAGCCCAGGTCTACCTGCCAAGTAGACCTTATGCTCCCCCCACCATCTAACCAAATATGTCCCAAATACAGGGCACCCACTCTGAGTACCTCAATTTTCCTCCAGATCTCCTGAGCAGGGGCTGGAGCTGGGAAGAGGAATGGTGCAAACCCCCCACCCCACCCCAGAAGTCCTGCCGCCCCCACAGCTGTCCCCATGCACACACAGGGGGATGCTGAGCCCCCCAGCACCTTGATCTCCTGGGCAGCCTCCTCCACGGGGACCACTCGATGCTCCCTGTGCTCCCCGGACCGGTCGCAGGCCACGCAGATGGGGGCTCGGTCGTCCTGGCAGAAGAGCTTCAGGGGCTCCCGGTGCCTCCCGCAGACCCCCTGCCCTGCCTCCCCCTGCCCGGGAGGCTCGCCCAGCCCCCTGACCGCCTCCACCACGCCGGCCAGCAGCCTGTTGGGTCGCAGCCCCTCGGCCAGGACCCTCTCCCTGCACTGGGGACAGGGGGCTTCCGCGGGCGCGTCCCCCCAGCTCTGGAGGACGCAGCCCCCGCAGAAGCGGTGCCCGCAGCTCAGCGTCCCCGCGTCCGCGAAGGACTCCCGGCAGACGGAGCACGTGAACTCCTCCCGCGGCCTATTGCTGCAGCTCTCCCCGGCCATGGCTGAGCGTCTGCCCCCTTCCCGCCCTCCAGCGGCTCTGGGAGGGAAGCGGGAGGCGGGCGGGGGCGTTTCCCTTTCCCCAGGAGCTGGGGGGTGAGCGAGGGAGGGGCGGGAGCTCTCAAAGGCAGTAGATGCACTCTGCACATGCCCAGAAGTACTCCTCATGCTTACTTCACCCATGGGTGCTGGGGCACTCGGCCCTTATTCAGGCAAAGCCTTTGAGGTTTGGGGCTGAGGCGTGTCTGCGGAACTGTTTGTAGCAACCTGGCCATCAAGGAGTTAAACCCTAGGAGCATCCCCCTAGTTGTTACGCAGAGTTGGACTCCTCCTTCTGCTTTCGGTTTCTAGCTCTGCTTGCAGGCTTGCAATGAAGAGGTAGTCAGAGTTCTTTCCCCTGGAATGGGAGCCCTATAGAAGCCACCCTTGTCCTGGTTCTTCGCACTGAGGATCAAAGCAGAGCAGGTGTCAAGACAGTCCGTGGTGCTGCTGGCACAGATCTGAGAAGTTTCTGCTCCTGAGGTTCACCTGAGCCCCCCTGAGTGAGTACCGGTTCCCCTCTAGGCTTTCCAGGGAAGGAGGTGATTCCTGCCCCTCGACTGAGTTCCCCTCTAGGCTTTCCAGAGAAGGAGGTGATTCCTGCCCCTCGACTGTCTCACCTCCTTCTGCTGATCGACTGGAAAAAGTGGCTCAGCAACTGGTCTTCTCATAAGAACAGCCCCACTGGATCAGGCCATAGGCCCATCTAGTCCAGCTTCCTGTATCTCACAGCAGCCCATCAGATGCCCCAGGGAGCACACCAGATAACAAGAGACTTCTGGGAAAACTGAAAGTAAAAGTCTCCTCCTTGCTCTGCAGGGCTCCTCTCCAGCCATGGCTGCACCCAGCCCCAGGAAGAGGCTGCAGGAGGAAGCGACGTGCCCCATCTGCCTGGATTATTTCAGGGATCCAGTGAGCTTGGACTGCGGGCATAACTTCTGCAGGGGCTGCATCCTCCAGAGCTGGGGGGAGTCGCCTGTAGAGGCTGCCTGTCCCCAGTGCAGGGAGAGGGTCCAGACCAGCAACCTGAGGCCAAACAGGCAGCTGGCCAGTGTGGTTGAAGCAGTCAAGGAACTGAGTGAGTCTCTGAAATTGGAAGCCTCAGCGTGGAGGGTCTGCGAGAGGCACCAGGAGCCCCTGAAGCTCTTCTGCCAGGATGATGAAGCCCCTATTTGTGTGGTGTGTGACCGGTCCAAGGAGCACCGACCGCACCTGGTGGTGCCTGTGGAAGAGGCTGCCCAGGAGTACAAGGTGCTTGGGGGCTCCACTGGAGGGCAGAACTGGGAGGGGGGGGGAATCACAGAGAGAAGTGGGGAAAAGAAGTGACTGATCCTTCCCCACTCAGCTGCAGTCCAAGCAGAATAGCTGAGAGCATCCTTGAAGGAAGTCACTATATTGGCCTCCAAGTTGAGGTCCACTTAGTTCAGCAATGTTCAACCATTGTGCCATGGGACATTGGTGTGCCGCAGATGGTCTGCAGGTGTGCCACGGGAGTTTGGAAGAGGGTCATATATTAATGGAGCCATTGGGGGATGTGAGCCCCCAGCCAGCAGTGCAGTGTGCCTGCGAGGTTGTCCAAAACTGATTGTGTGCCTTGACCATTTTAGCACCTTCTCAGTGTGCCATGAGATGAAAAAGGTTGAAATGACTTAGGCTGCAATCCTGTCCACCTTTTCTTGGGAGTAAGCCCTATTGAACACAGTATGACTTACTTCTGAGTAGACATGCATAGGATTGTGCCCTTAGGGCACAATCCAGACTCATACATGGGCCAGTGCAAGTCTCTTGCACTGGCTCGAGAGTGTTGCAAAAGTGCTGTAAATCGCTTTTGCATCACTCAAAACAGAGTTAGGCGGGCACACAGACATGCACGGGCTTCCCTGTGCTGCTCCAGGCCCTGGAGGTTGGGTGAGTTGCATTGACTGAGCTTGGCAGGGGTCTGGGGGGGCATGGGGAGGACATGGGGGGAGACGGGAGGGCAGCGTTTCAGGGCATGGGGAGGGCAGGCGTTCCCGGAGGTGGGTAGGCAGGGAGTGGGAAGTGGGGCCAGGATCCGGCAGTTATGCTGGATCCTAACCCTGTTTCTGGGTGCCCTGGGGCAGACCCAGGTTGCTCAAATTTGCACTACCTCTTGAGGCGGCGCAAATCCAAGTAGCCCCATTGGGACTGTTGTGGCTTTACCTGGGGTAAGGGGAAGTGATTCAGCCGCAAATACTTTCAGCTGCAATCCTGCCTTGCATGCAGTGCAGGCCCGTCAGCCTGCCTACTCTGGGGCAGGTTAGGATTGGGCTGCTGGTAGCTCAGTTGTCCTGTAGGCTTTCATGAGACAAAGTATGAAAAAGTACTTGGGACGTCCCCATGCCCCACCCAAGATGTGGGGCAGGGAGCAAGCAGAGAGTTTCTTTCTCAATGACGGTGTTGATCCCCATCATTACCAAATCTCTAAACACTAATAAAATCAGAAATCTTTTCTCTCCTACAGGATCAGATCTGCAGCCAGCTGCAGGTTCTGAGGAAGGAGAGAGAAAAAATTCTGAAGTATAAAGCAGACACAGAAAAGGAAAGCCAAGACCTGCTTGTAAGTGTCGCTCTTAACGTGAGAGTAGATTTACTAGAATGTCCTGTTAAGGTTGGTGCTCCCTTACCTGGTGGTGCATTAGCTGCTACCTCTGTCTGCTCCTTGTGCTACCTAGATTCAGAAAGGTAGAGGGGGACAGAGCAGAAGAGAGAGCCTGGAGAGGCAGACTAGAGAATTAGAGATGCTCTGTCCCCCTTTTCTTTTCTGAATCCAGGATCCTGGACGGAGCAGTGTAGGCTGGTGCCTCTTGCCAATCGGCTGCCTGAAGCAACCATATGAGGCAGCCTCATGGGTGAGCTGCCCCGGAACCTGCCCAACTACAGGTCAGTCACACATTTTCCTGGTCTAGGCACTCAAGAGAGTGGTGGTTGTTCAACTCTAGATGTTCTGGATGGCGCTGATCCCTGGACCCACTAAGCTGTGCAACCGTATGGGTCGAAGCCAAGCTTGGCAACCTGAACGATGCTTGATGTCATTGCCAGGTGTCCAGAGACAGTATCATTATGTATTTGTGAAGCCACACAGCACAGCGGTGCAGACCCCTTAGAGGGAACAAAGGTCAACCCCTGCCTAGGAAAGATAAGTGGCTGCAGTGGCTCCACTCCTCTAGTCACTCCACTCCTATCTGGCAGGTTACTAGACACGCCTGGAGACCTTTTTGCTCTGTCATGGCACTTATGCTGTCATATTACACAGGCCTCCATTTTGCTTTCCATACTGCTTAACATCTTCATGAAAGTGCCAGAACTCTGGATCAATGGATTTGCAGGGCTGCAACATCAACCAACTGCTGAAAATCTTGCTCTGCTTCTCCCTTTCATTTAATCCAGAAGAGGTGATGGATGATCCTGAAGACATGTCTGGAGTTAAAAGTGGGCTGGAGGAGGGTTAAAAACTGAATTTAATTAAGTCAGAGGTTCTGCAGGTAGGTGGCATGGACCCTGGAGATGGAATGCATCTGGATGGGGTTGTCTTCCCCTAAAAATCAGGGGGATACTTCCGGATCCATCTCAGTTGCTGGATGACCAGGTGGCGTTTTTAAATCTCATAAGGAGCTTCATTAAGTAAGAGAAACACTGTTGAAGCAGTATATAGCTCTATGTGAGTGGTGGTGTGTATGTTCCTTTTGGGGAGACCAGGAGCAAGAGGGGAGGGGATTTCTAGGAAAATGGGCTGGCATGGTTTGGTTCTTCTTTTGGCTAAGAATCCTCTTCTCAAACCTGTGGCTATTGCACATTTTTGTGCTGCATTTTTGTCTTTTTAAACCATCATCAGGATATCTCTTTGCTCATCATTTGCACAATCTGGAGAAATTTGCCCATTTGCACAGTTGGCACTTGACAAGTAGCTCTCTATTTAGACCAGTGGTCTCCAAACTGGAGACCGCTGCGTGCTGGGAAAGGCTTCCCTGGCACAAATGGTGCTTACCATTCCACCAGGGAGCCACTGTTCCATGCTGCCAGTCTCCCCAAAACTGAGTCCTGGCCAGCCACATCTGCCCAGAAATCTGGGTGCAATGGCTGCTGGGGTGAAAGAACCCAGAAGTGGCTGGCCGAGGCGCCTTTTCAGGGAGATTGACGGCGTAGAACAGCGGCTCCCTGGTGGAATGGTAAGTGCTGTTCACTGGGGGACAGATCCGGCCATGTGCCAGAACTGGCCCTTGGAGTGGGGTATGGAGAGCCCTGGTTTTAACAAAGAGAAAACAGCCACTGGAAAAGATGCTTTGCTGGAATAAATAGACATGGGGTATCAAACATAAGGCCTGTGGGCCAAATGTGGCCCCCTGGAAGCAATTTATCTGGCCCACGTTATAATTGGGCTCTCTCAAATTGACAATTGGGCTCTCTCATATATTGAAAATATGGACAAGATTTGCACATTTTCTCTTCTGTCATCTGCAGCTAATGAGTTTATATGTGAGAACAAAGTGCTTATTTCTGGCCATCATCTGCTCAATGACATCACTTCCTGTTTAATGATGTCTCTTCCAGCCCTCAGCAGGCACCTTGAATGCTAACTGGCCCTCTGTATGAAACGAGTTTGACATCCCTGATTTGCTCTCCCTCAGCTCAATAGATCAGAACCACCACTTTGCCCAGTTAGCGGAGTCTGATGCTGATTCATCTCTTCTTAACTATTAAAAAAAACTAGTACGTTAGTTTTTGAAATAATAGAGTTGGTATCTGGGAAAAATGAATATTGCATTCATGATAAAACTCAGTCATGAGGTAGAGAAACATTTCATTCTTTGGAATGGCCTGATTTCTTATAGGAAAAGTTAGGAGAGGGCATCTTAAGCCTGGGCCCTTGTACGTCTTCAAGGCTGCAATCCTAACCAACTTTCCTGCACTGACATAAGGGCAATGCAGTTCTAAGGTGAGGGAACAAACATTGAAGAGGCCGCCATGACTACCCTCTAACTGCAGGATGTAGCATATGCCCAACTGCCCCAGCTATGCCAGTGCTGGAAAGTTGGTTAGGATTGCACCCCAAGTCACTCTTTCCCTGCAGAATGTTGATGAGATCTTGATGAGATCTCAGCCAGGCTTGTCCTTCCAGTGGATTTCACATGATCCTTCTTTTGACGTTGCAAAGACTGACCTGTGTTTCTCCTCTTTCCATCTGCTTGTTGCAGAAGCAGACAGAAGCAGAGAGAATGAAGATGGTGGCCGTATTCAGGCGACTACACCAGTTTCTGGAAGAACAAGAAAAACTCCTGCTGGCCCAGGTGGATGAGGTGGAGAAGGAGATTGCCACAAGGAAAAACGAGCACATGAACAGACTCTCAGAGGAACTCTCCACTCTTGAAAGGATCATCCAGGAGATGGAGGAGAAGTGTCAGCAACCAGCAAGTGAATTCCTGGAGGTAGGTGGCAGAAACAGCCCAGGCTCTTCTCCAGAAAGGGCTGTCTCCAAACTTTGGTGTGCCTCCTTTACCCACCCAAGAAGTGACGGGGCCTTGTTTGTAGTGCTGGTAGCCGGATACATTATATACAGGCATCTCTCAGAGAAATAAAGCAATTTGTCCTGCTTAGCCCTTTAGTCTGGAGTTACTAGCTTTGTTCACTCAGTTGTAAAGGAGAATGCAAACATCATTGTGTGTCCATTGCATTCCTGTGTGTTCTGCCTTAGTGTCTTGTCTTTCTTTGCAGATCTGATTTGTGGCATTTTTTCACATTATATACAATTGCAGTGCCAGCCAATACAGCTTGAATTGGCAGAGCAGTAGGGAGACTTCTCAGGGCTACTGTGCCTTTAAATAGAAGCTTCTGCCTTGCGGGTTCTGCCCCATAGTATTTGGAAACAGGATGCAGGACTAGGTGCTTCACTGCACATTGTGGAGCAGTGCTTTGTTAGATGTGGCTAGCATATCCACTTATCAGCCTCAGCTATCAAGGTTGTGTTTTTTTTGTAACTGAACACCTTGCACGTCACTGAAATGGCCCATATTGCCTGCGGGCTTCATTATCTCATAACAATTTTATCCACACTGAGGTCCTGAGTTCCTTCTTTCTCTTTCTTTGTTCTAGGATGTAAGAAGCACCTTGCAGAGGTAAGAGGATTTCACTCATTCCCGGTCATGATGCTGGGAAGGGTCTCTCTAGCACAGCGATTTTCATTTGGTGTGCCACCAAAGGTCCACAGGTGTGCTGTGGGAGCTTGGAGCACAATGGCTGAAAATCACTTCTATGTTCTGTGGCTCTGTTTCTGGGGCAACTGGTGCAGGAAAGGCAAACGCTTTTCTACAGATAATTGCCCTAGAAACAGAGACTCAGTACCGAAGAAACTCCTGGAAGCCAGAAGTGACATCACAAGAGGAGAAGACCAGAGGGGTCTGTGTGCCATGAGAAGAAAAATGTTGAAAATTGCTGGTCTTGTATGTGAACAGTGTGGCTTTTAGGGAGTTCTGGGAAGAGAATATCGGACTTGATACCCTTCAGCACATCACAGATGGAAATGTGCAACTTGTGATTCACACAACAAGTATCATTGTCAGAGGATTCTCTCTTTTGCCACATGGTGCTGGAGGTTCTAATGTATCTGCTTACATAAGAACATAAGAAGAGCCCTGCTGGATCAGGCCCAGGGCCCATCTAGTCCAGCTTCCTTTATCTCACAGCGGCCCACCAGATGCCTCAGGGAACGCATGCAAGACCACAAGATACTGCATCTTGCTGCCATCTCCTTGCATCTAGCATTCTATTTATGCTCACACCCCCCAGCATGTTTTCTTGGTATGTCTTATTCTCTGCCATATACTCAGAAAGGGAGAAAATCTTAGAGGAGTATTGGACAAGGAGCTGTTGATTTTGATTTTGTTTATAAACCACTTTGTGCTTTATAAACAAAATCAAAATCTACAGCTCCTTGTCCAATACTCCTCTAAGATTTTCAACTTTTTGTTGAAAAGCGATATATAAATGCTGCTGCTGCTGTTGTTGTTGTTGTTGTTGTTATTATTAATAATAATGATATCTGAATAAGCACAAATACCTTTACAGATCCTACAGGCTCTTCCTCAGACAACTGAAATATGCAACTATTTTACAACAACATCAATCCAATTTTCACCATATGATTTATTATTGTGAACGTATTTTTATTATACAAAATGTAATATTACAGTACTTCATATCTGGTATAAATTAAATATTTTGGGATGGATGATTGGTTTACATTTGTCTCTTTTCCAGGTGCCAGAGGAAGGAGATGCCTGATAATTCTGTGACTTTTCCTCCTGCGCTGAAGTGGAGGATCTGGGAATTCTGGGATTTAAACCCCTTTCTGGCAAGTGTTATGGGGCAATTTGAAGGTAATGAACAATAGCTTGGTTCAAAAATGTGGCAGGTTGTTTGCCATCTCCAGATGGGGAACTGTTGGCGCTCTGGGTTTGTTCCAGGCCCATTGAAAATTCACTTTTCGCTCTGTCCACACCAGGCGTAAGTTTAAATAGTTCTGTTAAGTGCCCCCTGAAAGCCCAATCCACCATAACTCCCCGCAAAGAGACACAGCAGTGCCAACATGGCACCTACTGCATCCTACAGGTAGTCATGTCCTCCAAGGGAAGATGTATTTGCTTGCCCTGAGGAAAGCCCCTGACAGCCCACTGGGTCTACTTTGACCTGCACCAGTGATACATATGGACCCAGGAAGATGGATCAAGGTCAGGAAGAGGGTTAAGTTCCAGCATGCACCACTGCTGCCAAAATCACTACCTGCCTAGTCTCAATCCATCCTTCTCCCACTCCCTGCATGACCTTACTTGGGCTTGCTGGCATCCAGAGTCTGCTGGCATAGAACCCACTGGTTGTGGCAGCAACCAGCCTACGTGTTCTGGGGTGTCACCTTTTGCAACAGCCAGAAAGCAGTAAGCCCTGCCGGTCCGGTGGCACTAGGTGCTAATAGGGTTAGGGCATTTTTCTTTTCTTTTTCTAAACTGTGCCATTCTGGAAGACTGCTGGGGGATGGAATTGTGATAGATCACTATGATTGCACACAGCCTGCTGCTATGGGGATAGCCTGGTGGTCCTTCCAGGAAGACAAAACTGGGAAAAGTTCACTCCATCCACTTCATCCAACCAGATCTCCAAGACCGGTGCCAATCTGGCATGCTCATCCGGCCTTAACTGGTGAATGCTTTGTCACGAATGTCAATCTGTCATACAGTAGCAAGACCTTGATAACCGGGAGCTTGTCAGTAGAGCAGTTGTAATCCCTTTGGTTGTGAGACAGTCAGGAAGGGGGATGACCAAGTAGCAGCCAGACCTCCCTCTCCTGGCATTGCCTGACCACGGATCCCCTGCTGCCTCTATTATTTTGCATATCATGTTCCTCCAACTCCTCTCAAAATACCTGATCTTACTATCACTCCCATCACCACTTGTGACACCCCCACAAGAAGAGGAGAACATATGTATTAAAATAGCCAAAAAAGAGTAGTCTGTCATGAACTTCTAGCCACACATTTCCACATCCAGGAGCCCTCCTGCAAAATTTCATGCTCCACAGTCATCACAGCTATTTCAGAATGCAAAAGGATTCTCTCAGCAGATTGCTCAGAAACTTGAAAACAAGAGGTGGTCCCTACCCTCACACGCAATTGAAGGGGCTTTTGAAATGTGGGTGGTTCCTTTAGTGTCACCCCTTCAGTGATGATGTGTTACCTGCATGAGCCTCACTAAAGAACTGAGCACCCAGAAGTGGGATGCCAGAGTAGCTGGATGTGGGCAAAGTACTTCAAGGGTAGGGGCTCGTCTTGAGGCTGTTGCTTGGCATGGCTTCCAGCACTGCACCTCTGAATGCCTGGAGGAAGCAGACGTACAATTCAACACCCCTGCTGCTCTCTTCTGTCTCCCCTTTTGTTCATAAGCAGGTAGAATTGTGAAAAGGTATATTTCTGCTTCTGACTAGTTCTTTCCTTGGAATAAGGGCAGCAAAAAAGTTCTTACACATGCGCTGCCAAACCTTGGCCCATGGGCCAGATCTGACGCACCAGAATAATGACGGCAAAGTCTTTTCCATTCTGCGCCACAGCCAGCGGTTTTTTGCACCCAGTATTCACACAGCCGCATATCGGTCAGTGGCTTCTCCCAGAAGGCTCTGTGCCCAGATTTCCTGGGGGAAGTGACTTACCAGCAAGCAGCTGTGTGAAGATGTTCTGCCAGATTCCCAGTCCAAGCTCTGCCTGGAGAATTACACCCACTTTTAGCTAATTAGCCCCCCTTCTTTCCTCAAAAAATGACCCTGGTTCTGCCCTGCAGTACTGCTGGACGCCACCACTAGGGTAGCTCACCTGTTTAACCTACAGAGGTCCTCCTTCCTGCCAGCAGCCTCCCGCCACTACAGCAGCCCCTTGGTCCTCAGCAGGTCTTGGGCACAGCAGCCAAACACCAGTCTTAGTGTCTCCAGTAGTTTCTGCTCCAGCAGCTTCCAAAGTCCATTAATCCAGTCTGTCCTCAAGCTTTCCTCCTTCTGCTACCCACAAGCCCATCCTGCCTCAGGTGCTCCTTATATCCCTGAGGGCTCTATTGCCTTCAAGTGGCTGCAGCTGTGCAGCACACTCTGCTGGATGCCCAGGCCTTACCCTTAAAGGGGGCCACTGCTGACACCACACCCTACCTCCTTGCCAGATCTACCGAGATTCCAATACAGAAGATTGGGCGCAAAAACTGCTGGCTGTGGCGTGGAATAGGAAGATGTCAACCAGCTGTGCCTGGAATCATTAATCTGATGCACCTTGGGCCGCAGTTTGGAGACCGAGGCTCTAATGTCATGAACAGATATTGCTGTTCCAAAGTCAGCATAGGAATGATGGAGTCAGGCTCAGTATGTTAAAACTTGTTCTTTTTCCTCCCCCAGACACCCTGGTCGCTGGACTTCAGCTGCAGAAAGGTAAATTCACAGGAAGGGGGAGAGAGAGGATGTCCCCTGTAGTTGTTTGTTTCTATGCTAAAATGCTCTAGGAACATTTTTTAAAATGCTCTAGGAACATAAGACGTGCCTTATGGCACATTTGCAACATTCTGAGCCAGTGCAAGGACAGCTACACCTTGTTACAGGGGGCAGTTTGGAATGCCCTCACAAATAAGTAAATCAAAGCTGGGCCACCATTACATTTCTTTTTCCAGTCCTTGATTGGCCTGCTGCAAGCTTGTCCTGGTGTCCTTGGCAGTCTCCCTGATAAAAGATGGGGGAGATCTGGAAGAATAGGAACTTCCCAACCCTGAAATCAGTAAACAGGAATCTTGTTGGTCTTGGAGAAGAGGAAATACTGATCTGAATTTTGAGGGTCAGTACATGAGTCCACCTCTCAACAGATTCTTCTTCTCTTTCCTCCCCTCTCTTCCACCCCCCACAGCAAATGTGACTTTGGATCCAGGCACGGCTCATCCCAAATTCATCCTGTCTGAAGATCACAAAAGCATGAGAGAGGGAGGCGAACTTCAAGCTCTGCCCAACAATCCTGAGAGATTTAACTCATGGCCTGCTGTGCTGGGCCATGAGGGATTCACAGCAGGCAGACACTTCTGGGAGTTCACTGTGGGAAGGGAGGGAACATGGGCTATGGGGGTTGCCAGAAAGTCTGTGAGGAGAAAGGGCTATTTTGACTTCAGTCCTGAGGAAGGAATCTGGCTTTTGGAAAAGTGGGCAATTGAGGTTCTCAAGCTCCCTAATAGCCTTTCTTTGTCCCAAAGTGCCAAGCCCCAGAGGGTCCGAGTGGTTCTGAACCATGCTGGGAGGCGAGTGGCCTTTTTTGATGCTGATTCAGCAACCCTGCTGTACACTATCTTGGATACCTCATTCTCTGGAGAGACCCTTTATCCCTTCTTTCTCCTATATGGAAAAGCCCGCCTCACACTGTCATGATCTTCTTCATCAGCTCTGCTAGTTTTACTCTCCAGATCGGAATGATTCATGATACGAAATCAGACATTTCTTCTTGTCAAGATCACCTTTTATAGCAAAGGGGGCTGCTCCATATCCACCAGAAGTGGTGTTCATGGAAATACAATATAGGATCTGCTTGGCTGAAGCTCCAGTGCTTGGTGAAGACAGTCATTGATGCCTGTATTCAAAAGAAGTGAATGGATTATCCACCATCCATTTTGTTGGAGGTGGGGTGGCCGTTTATGTTAAGGAAGGGATAGAATCCAGCAAAGTAGAGATTGAAGGTGGGTCCGACTCCACCATAGAATCTCTGTGGGTTAAATTACCAGGCTTGTGCAGCGATGTAATACTGGGGGCATGCTATCGTCCTCCAGACCAGAAATCTGATGGGGACCTTGAAATGAGGAAACAGATCAGGGAGGTGACAAGGAGGGACAGGGTTGTAATCATGGGGGACTTCAATTATCCTCATATTGACTGGGTCAATTTGTGTTCTGGTCACGATAAGGAAACCGGATTTCTTGACGTGCTAAATGACTGTGGCTTAGATCAGCTAGTCACGGAGCCCACCAGAGGACAGGTGACTCTGGATTTAATATTGTGCGGTACGCAGGACCTGGTTAGAGATGTCAATGATACTGAGCCATTGGGGAACAGTGATCATACTGCGATCCATTTTGACATGCACGTTGGGGGAAGAATACCAGGCAAATCTCTAACAAAAACCCTTGACTTCCGACGGGCGGACTTCCCTCAAATGAGGAGGCTGGTTAGAAGGAGGTTGAAAGGGAGGGTAAAAAGAGTCCAATCTCTCCAGAGTGCATGGAGGCTGCTTAAAACAACAGTAATAGAGGCCCAGCAGAGGTGTATACTGCAAAGAAAGAAGGGTTCCACTAAATCCAGGAGGGTGCCCGCATGGCTAACCAGCCAAGTTAGAGAGGCTGTGAAGGGCAAGGAAGCTTCCTTCCGTAAATGGAAGTCTTGCCCTAATGAGGAGAATAAAAAGGAACATAAACTGTGGCAAAAGAAATGTAAGAAGGTGATACGGGAGGCCAAGCGAGACTATGAGGAACGCATGGCCAGCAACATTAAGGGGAATAATAAAAGCTTCTTCAAATATGTTAGAAGCAGGAAACCCGCCAGAGAAGCGGTTGGCTCTCTGGATGGTGAGGGAGGGGAAGGGGAGATAAAAAGAGACTTAGAGATGGCAGAGAAATTAAATGAGTTCTTTGCATCTGTCTTCACGGCAGAAGACCTCGGGCAGACACCGCTGCCTGAACGGCCCCTCCTGACCGAGGAGTTAAGTCAGATAGTGGTTAAAAGAGAAGATGTTTCAGATCTCATTGATAAACTAAAGATCAATAAGTCACTGGGCCCTGATGGCATCCACCCAAGAGTTATTAAGGAATTGAAGAATGAAGTTGCAGATCTCTTGACTAAGATATGCAACTTGTCCCTCAAAACGGCCACGGTGCCTGAAGATTGGAGGATAGCAAATGTCACGCCTATCTTTAAAAAGGGAAAGGGGGGACCCGGGAAACTATAGGCCGGTCAGCCTAACATCTATACCGGGTAAGATGGTGGAATGCCTTATCAATGATAGGATCTCAAAACACATAGATGAACAGGCCTTGCTGAGGGAGAATCAGCATGGCTTCTGTAAGGGTAAGTCTTGCCTCACGAACCTTATAGAATTCTTTGAAAAGGTCAACAGGCATGTGGATATGGGAGAACCCATGGACATTATATATCTGGACTTTCAGAAGGCGTTTGACACGGTCCCTCACCAAAGGCTACTGAAAAAACTCCACAGTCAGGGAATTAGAGGGCACGTCCTCTCATGGAATGAGAACTGGTTGAAGGCCAGGAAACAGAGAGTGGGTGTCAATGGGCAATTTTCACAATGGAGAGAAGTGAAAATCGGTGTGCCTCAAGGATCTGTCCTGGGACCGGTGCTTTTCAACCTCTTCATAAATGACCTGGAGACAGGGTTGAGCAGTGAGGTTGCAAAGTTTGCAGACAACTCTAAACTTTTCCAAGTGTTGAAGACCAGAAGTGATTGTGAGGAGCTCCAGAAGGATCTCTCCAGACTGGCAGAATGGGCAGCAAAATGGCAGATGCGCTTCAATGTCAGTAAGTGTAAAGTCATGCACATTGGGTCAAAAAATCAAAACTTTAGCTATAGGCTGATGGGTTCTGAGCTGTCTGTGACAGATCAGGAGAGAGATCTTGGGGTGGTGGTGGACAGGCCGATGAAAGTGTCGACCCATTGTGCGACAGCAGTGAAGAAGGCCAATACTATGCTTGGGATCATTAGAAAAGGTATTGAGAACAAAAAGGCTAATATTATAATGCTGTTGTACAAATCTATGGTAAGGCCACACCTGGAGTATTGTGTCCAGTTCTGGTCGCCGCATCTCAAAAAAGACATAGTGGAAATGGAAAAGGTGCAAAAGAGAGCGACTAACATGATTACGGGGCTGGGGCACCTTCCTTATGAGGAAAGGCTACGGCGTTTGGGCACCTTCAGCCTAGAAAAGAGACACTTGAGGGGGGACATGATTGAGACATACAAAATTATGCATGGGAAGGATAAAGTGGATAGGGAGATGCTCTTTACACTCTCACATAACGCCAGAACCAGGAGACACCCACTAAAATTGAGTGTTGGGAGGATTAGGACAGACAAAAGGAAATATTTCTTTACTCAGTGTGTGGTCAGTCTGTGGAACTCCTTGCCGCAGGATGTGGTGACAGCATCTGGCCTGGATGCCTTTAAAAGGGGATTGAACAAGTTTCTGGAGGAGAAATCCATTACGGGTTACAAGTCGTGATGTGTATGTGCAACCTCCTGATTTTAGAAATGGGCTATGCCAGCATGCCAATGCAAGGGAGGGCACCAGGATGCAGGACTCTTGTTATCTGGTGTGCTCCCTGGGGCATTTGGTGGGGCCGCTGTGAGATACAGGAAGCTGGACTAGATAGGCCAATGGCCTGATCCAGTGGGGCTGTTCTTATGTTCTGCCGGCACCAGCGTCACACTACCGGTAGTCTGGCGCTGCCTCGGCGGCCACCAGGGGTTGCGCTCCTTGCCCTCTGCCTGCCCAGGCGGCCCGGGGGAGGCGAACTCCTGAGCTCAGGAGCTGAACCTCCCCCGCTGGTGCGCCACTTGCCTGCCATTGCTGCAGCCTATTCAGGACTCCCCTTTAGCTGTCGTGAGGGCGGGGCCTCCCTCCTCCAATGGGCGCTGTGCAAGCAATTGAGGGTGCTGCTGCCTGCATCCTCACCTGCATCCCTCTGGCTGAGCCTCCCCTGGACCACTCGCTGGCTGGGCAGAGCCACACTCAGGGCAGCAGGCGGAAGGCAGCCTCTTCTTTCCAACCCCCTGAACCCCCCCCCCCAGCTCAGAGGCAGAAAGAGGGGCACCAACCATGAGGAGCAGATCCCCATCCCCGTTATCTCCCTCTGTTCTTGTCTCTTGTTTGGTTGTGGGAACCAAAACAGGAAACGCCTGTGCTATCAGGGACAGATTGAGCATCTAGTCCAGCCATTTTCAACCAGTGTGCCATGGCACATTTGTGAGCCACGTATGGTCAACAGGTGTGCCATGGGAATTTGGGGGAAGGTCATTTATTAGTAGGGCCAATGGGGGATGTGAGCCCCCACTGGCAGCATGGTGTGCCTTGTCCATTGTCAAAAGCCTGATGGTGTGCCTTGACAATTTGAGCACCTTGTCAGTGTGCCATGAGATGCAAAAGGTTGAAAATCACGGATCTAGTCCACCTTTCAGAGTGGTTGCATTCTCACATCATATCAACGCCTGCGCAGTTGCAAGGCCTGGGGTATTTCGGCCCAAGAAACAGAGAAAGGCAGAGCTGCAGCCCAACCCTGTCAGTTGATCAAGACGTTGTACCTTCTGCTCCTTTCCAGCCTTGCAATGCAGGACGACGAGGTCTGGTTTACAAGCACTCCATCAGTGCCATGAGGGAAACCAGAGGATGAAGCAAGCAGCAGGGAAAAAAGTTGGGGGGGGGGGAGAGAATCCAAAGTTCACTGCAATCATCACTGATGCTGAGAAGGAAGGACGGATGCTGAGCTCTTCTGCTGAGAACAGGTAGAGGACACCTGGCTGGATAAGCCCCCATCCTGGGTATCCTGCTGACTTCCATTGCTGCCTCCAGCAGTCGTCTGAAGGCTTTTGTGGTCTGACCATCTCTTCTCATGTCCTCTCCCTCTCTCATCATTGGAAAAACATCCTGGGGGGAATGCTTACCACGGTAGGAATCATATCCAGTGTGATTTATTGCATGATGCTTGCAGATGCCCCATGCCCATGTGCCATTTGTTTTGGGGGGATGATATTCTTCCAGGTTCTTTGGAGCCCAGGCATTCCTTGGGAGGAGGAGACCAGGGGACTCAACACCAGAATGAGGGGACATACACTAAAATTGAGGGTTGGAAGAGTTGGGACAGAGAAAGGAAAATATTTCTTTGCCCAGTGTGTGAGTGGCCTGTGGAATACCTTGCTACAGGATGTGGTGATGGCATCTGGCCTAGATGCCTTTAAAAGAGAAATTGGAGGAGGAAATTTCTGGGGGAAATGTCCATCATAGGTTACAAGTCATGACAGGTATGTGCAACCTCCCGATTTTAGAGGTGGGCAACCTCAGAGTGCCAGATGTGAGGGAGGGCACCAGAATGCAGGTCTCTTGTAGTTTTGTATGCTCCCTGGGGCATCTGATGGGCCACTGTGAGATGTGGGAGGCTGGACAGGATGGGTTTGTGACCTGATCCAGCCGGGTTTTCCTTATGTTCTCTCTGTTGCTGCCTTGGTCTCCCCTGGAACTTTGCATCCGTGACTTGTGACTGGAACTGTCGCTTTTGTTTTCTGCTCTTTGTATCTCTGCGACTAATAAAATGCACAGTTGCAAATCAAAATATGAACTTTTAAAAGCACATTTGTTATTTTGTAACCAGGGTATATCTACTAAAATTGAGTGTTGGGAGAGTTAGGACAAACAAAAGAAAGTATTTCTTTACCCAGTGTGTAATTAGTCTGTGGGACTTCTTGGCCCAGGATGTGGTGATGGCATTTGGCCTAGATGCCTTTCAAAGGGGGATTGGACAGATTTCTGCAGGAAATGTCCAACATGGATTACAAGCCATGATGGCTGTGTGCAACCTCCTCATTTTAGAAGTAGGCTAAATCATGAAGTAGGCTAAGAATGCCAGATGCAAGAAGGAGGCTTAGATCGCCAGATGCAAGGGAGAACATCAGGATGCAGGTCTCTTTGTGTGCTTCCTGAGACATCTGGTCAGCCGCTGTGAGATGCAGGAAGCTGGACTAGATGGACCTTTGGCCTGATTCAGGGGGCTGTTCTTATGTTCTTATACACTCCTTCTGTATATTGGAAATTTACAGAGCTGTCTCTTCTCCACAGTTTTGCCTGCACCATAGAGGAAGTCCAGGCCTAGGAGAGAAATGCATGTTCCTATGCGCCCAGGGTGGTTAAAACTGGCAGAAGCACATAATACATTTATCCAACTGTTAAAGTTTCCTAAATATAATTAAAATAAAGATCACAGGTTGTTTTTTTTGGGGTGGGGGGAGGGCTGCAGAGACCATGGGTCCCAGTGAAAGAAACTTTCATATACATACCCATTTCACCTGAAATTTGCAGCTGGTAGCTGTAAGTGACATACATTGGCCTCGCCTGGGTGAGTTCTTACACTAGTAGACACAAGGCTTTCCATGCTGGGGAAAGCTTGTCAGGAAGGCCAGGTGGCCCTCCACTGAGAGAGACTTCCATACAGCACCATGAAAGAGATTACAATTGTATTCAGGCCCCTGAATCCCAAGGAAGGATTGTGACATGGTTATGACCTATGACACATAGGCTGCCATAGCCACTATCTTCCAGGCATTTTTTCCTTTTCTAGCCTATCTTCCAACTGCACATTGCACAAACCGCTCTCCTATCAACAAAGCCACTGAAAGTCCATCTGTCATGGCCTCGGCCACGCCATCCTCAAGCGTCGAACAGGAAGTCATATGCCCCATCTGCCTGGAGTGGCTGACCGAGCCGGTGACTCTGGACTGCGGTCACAACTTCTGCCGGCGCTGCAATGTCAAGTACTGTGAGAAATGGGAGCATCTGGGCGACCTGGAGTGTCCCGTCTGCAAAGCTCAGATCAAGAAAGGGAGCATACGACCAAATTGGCAGCTGGCTAACATATTAGAAAGGATTAAACTCCTGCCGCTCAAAGTTGAGTCAGATACATGCATAAAGCACAAGGAAAAACTCAACCTGTTCTGCAAAGAAGATAAGGAATTGGTGTGCGTGCGTTGTGAAAGATCTCCAGAACACAAATCACACACAATGCTTCTGCCAGAAGAGGCAGCCCAGGAATGCAAGGTAGGAGATCGCCTGAATCTTGGGGTCATGGGATCCTTTCATTTCCTGCAGAATATGTACATGCTTCCCAGTATGAATGGTAAGCATCACCTCCTGGGGTTAAAACAAGATATTTTGTGTCCTAAGCAATTGCACTTACTCCTACACCACCACCCCCCATACACACACAAAGAGAGAGCAAGAGCGGACTTGTTCAAGTCTACTCCCCCCATATTCTGTACCCACAAATCTTCCCCTTCCACCAACGCTGAGTTAAGCTTGAAGAACCCCAGCAGAGAGTCAGCACCCTCAGAGCCCACCTGGTATCTGGCCTTTCCTCTTAAGGGAGATGCCCCAGTCCATAAATCATTTTGGTCGCTCTCTTCTGCACCTTGTCCAGTTCCACGCTATCCTTTTTGAGATGTGGCGACCAGAACTATACGCAAAACTCCTTACAGGTCCAGCCTATTTATACACGGATTTTTTATGCACAGGTTTGACTCAACACGAATGGCCTCTGCAAATGAGAAGGAATGTGTTGATCCCTGGAGAAGAGGAAAAATGCATCCCTTTAAAATCAGTTTAAAAAACTGAACAGTCCTTTAACAACAGCCTCCTTAATGAGAGAGAGAGGGCAACTGGCTGACAATCCATCAATCCTCCTCTCTCCAGGCAACCCCTCCCTTCCCCCTGAGCATGGAAAGAAAGGTGATCACTTTGCATTGGTGAAGGGAGGGAGGGAGTGAAGTGCTTGGAGGAAGACTGATTGATGGATCGTCTTCTTAATGACTCTTATCTTACGTCACAAAGGTCAGCAAGGCTTTTTTAAATCACTGGAGCAAAGAAACTTTGTTTTTAAATTGATTTGCTATAGTGCGTTTTTTGCCATCCACCTGAGTGTTTGGAACGGAACCCATGTGAATAATGAGGTTCAACCTGTATGTGACCTTACCATCAATTTGTACAATGACATAATCATATCAGCTGTTTAATTCTCAATCCCTTTTTTAATAATTCCAAGCATGGAATTAGCCTTCTTCACTGCCACTGCACACTGGGTCTTTCATTGATCTGTCCAAGATCTGATCTGTCACAGACAGCTCAGAAACCATCTATGAAGTTTTGAATTATACGCATGACTTTACACTTACCTACATTGAAACGCACCTGCCATTTTGCTGCTCCTTCTTCCAGTTTGGAGAGATCCTTCTGGAGCTCTCACCTTTCTGGTCCTTTCTGGTCCTCACCACCTGGAAAAGTTTAGGGTCATCCGAAAACGTGGTCATCTCGATGCTGAACCCTGTTTCCAGGTCATTTATGAAGAGGTTGAAAAGCACCAGTCCCAGGACAGATCCTTGAGGCACTCTGTTTTTCACCTCTCTCCATTGTAAAATTGCCCATTGACACCTCTGGTCTTCAACCAGTTCCTGCTCCATAACAGGACCTGTCCTCTTATTCCCTGACTGCAGAGTTTTCTAAGCAGCAGGGTGGGCACCAGGTAAGGCGGGCAGCATTTGGCATGCCATCTCAGGGCCTTTTGCTGACCCTGTATCTGTATCTAAAGATGCAGAATCGGTATCTGAAGCACACCTCTAGAAGAAACCCATCTCAAAGTTTTGTTTTCTCTTTAGGAACTGCTGCTGAATAACCTGCACGTTCTGAGGAAGGATAAAGAGGAAATGATGGCATATAAAGCAGACATAGGGAAAGAATACCGATACCTGCTGGTAAGGGCAAATATAATCACGAGGTCAATAAGTATTTGACCAGTTAGAAATAATAATAATAGTAGTTGGCAACCTTCAGTCTCAAAAGACTCTGGTATTGCGCTCTGAATGGTGGTTCTGGCACAGCGTCTAGTGTGGCTGAACAGGCCAATTCGGGAGTGACAATCCCTTCCACACTGGGAGCAAGTGCAGTCTGTCCCTGGCCTGTCTCCCTGGCTATGGGCCTTCCTTCTTAGCCTCTTTGCCTCGGTCTGTTGGCCAAGTGTCTCTTCAAACTGGGAAAGGCCATGTTGCACAGCCTGCCTCCAAGCGGGCCGCTCAGAGCCAGGGTTTCCCACCTGTTGAGGTCCACTCCTAAGGCCTTCAGATCCATCTTGCAGATGTCCTTGTATCGCAGCTGTGGTCTACCTGTAGGGCGCTTTCCCTGCACCAGCTATATGGAAAACTGAATATACGTAAATGCAGAAGACTCCAGTCACGAGGCAGCCTTGCTCCTCGGAGCGCCTCTTATCTCTCAAAGATTGGGGGGAGGGGTGAAGTTGTCTCTTTTTACAAGAGGATATAAAAGTTAAATCCCAGTAATATTTTAAATACTGTTAAAATCCAGATTTCGACAGGTAGTCTCCTTTCCAAGTTGTTGTGACTTGCTAAAATAGTAGCCATTGGATATATGAACATATGAAGCAATCTTTTGCTAAGTCCAACCTTTGCCTCCTGATTTTAGAAATGGGTTAAGTCAGAATGCCAGATGTAGGGGAGGGCACCAGGATGAGGTCTCTTGTTATCTGGTGTGCTCCCTGGGGCATTTGGTGGGCCGCTGTGAGATACAGGAAGCTGGACTAGATGGGCCTATGGCCTGATCCAGCAGGGCTGTTCTTATGTTCTTAAACTACAATTCCCAGGAGGCCTTGCAGGTCTTCTTGTTATCTGGTGTGCTCCCTGGGGCATTTGGTGGGCTGCTGTGAGATACAGGAAGCTGGACTAGATGGGCCTATGGGCTGATCCAGTGGGGCTGTTCTTATGTTCTTATGTTCTTATGCCTCTGTCCACCTCTGAGCTGTACACTGATGGGCAGTGTCGTTCCAAAGTGGTGTGTCCAGGCCACAAGTGGAGGCCTATCAAGGAGAGACTGGGTGGGTATAGAAAGGGGAAGACAGATCAGTGTCACAGTACCATGAAAGGCTCCAAAGGGACAAGTTGCTCAGACAAGGGTCAGATGCATACTGACCCTTTATATACATCTGCCCTTAGACTATCCTTCCTGGACTTGACCTCCCTGCCTAGAAAATGGAGGTCTTAAAGAAGCAGCATTCTGAACTCAAAACATACACTTCTCTCCTCTCTGCCCTGCCTAGACCATTGCCAGCATGGGTGCTGGAAGTCCTGACATAAGAGGGGCTCTGAGGGTGTGGCGGTGGCATCATTAGGAGGGTGCGGGCTGCACCAGGTGACACACACAGACGGGGTGACACCACTACTTGCCAAAATTTTAAAAATATTTGTATGTTACCCTGCACATGCCCCATCTTCTTTGATCTTGGAAGCTAAGCAGGGTCAGGCCTGGTTAGTACTTGGATGGGAGACTGCTTGGAATACCGGGTGCTGTAGGCTTATACCATAGTCTTTCGAGACTGAAGGTTTCCAACCAGATGATGCCACCATGGTATATATCATTCAATGCGTAATTTCATGCAGAATACAACGAAACAAATGTTGAAATATCTCTATTCTATGACACGTTACAGCAAGAAAAACAGCGGGGGTTTGGCAATGGTACATCACCATGCCCACTGCCCAGTGCGTTGCCCTCTCACTGCATGGAAAGAAGTCCATCATAGGGATGATGCACTGGCCTTCCATACTGGGTGATACTAACCCTAGTGATGCCACTGGGGTGCAATCTGGGTTTCTTCAGGCTTGGCTCAGTGTTGGGGCATTGAACTGAGTACAAGGGTGGGCCCGCCTCCTTCGGAACAGACTCAAAGGCGCTGCTCAGCTTTCTATGCTGCAAGTATCTACCAGGAAAGGCTAGTGTTTTGCAAGGGGTAAGAGAGTAGCAGAAAGATACAGGCATCAAGTTATCTTGAGTACTCCCTGAGGCATCTGGTGGGCCACTGATCATGCAGGGCCAGCGAGAGAGACATGGGGAGGCATTTGGCTTGTCTCCATCTCCGTCTCCTTCTTGATGATGCAAAGGCTGAGTAGATTCCTTCCTGACATGGACCTGCTTTCCTCTTTCCATCCACTTATTGTAGAGGCAAACGGACAAAGAGAAGCAGAAAACGGTGGCTGAGTTTCGAAAGCTGCGCCAGTTTCTGGAAGTGCAAGAGAAACTTCTGCTGTCCCAGATGGAAGAGGTGGAGAAGGTGATTGTGAGGAGGAGGGACAGCTACATGGCCAAAATCTCCAAGGAACTCCACTGTCTTGAAGGTCTCATCCAGGAGACAGAGGATAAGTGTCAGCAGCCCACGTTCAGATTCCTGCAGGTGAGCAGGCAGCAGAAACCATCCAGGCTCCCCACTGGGACAAAGCCGGCTCCAGAACTTTGTGTGCTTTCTACATTTGCAAAAGAAGTGAAAAGATCCAAATTACTATACTATGCTATACAGGTTGGTCCTCACTGTCTACAGGGGATCCATTCCCAGATCCCCTGTGGATTCAGAAATTTGTGAATGTTGAAATCCACAGAACGACGCTCATAGGATCTCCAAACACCACCTGAAGTGCCTTCTGGTTGCATCTGGAAGTATTCTGAGGTGCAGGGAGGCTGCACCTGACCTCCTCATGCCTCAGAATGCCTGCCAGAGGTCTCTGGGAGGAAGCATGAGGAGACCAGTCATGGCTTCCCTGCATTACAGAAGGCCTCTGACGGGCACTTCCAATTTTTCAAAAAAACTCAAAATGCCTCTCAGGTGCCTTCAACAGGCCTTCTGATACACAGAGGCTGGGTGCAGCTTCCCCACATATCAGAAGATCTCTGAGAGGTACTTCAAACCAGAAGTGCCTCTCAGAAGCCTCCAAGAGGCCTCCAAGCTTTGGATGTTGGTCTGCGCCTGGCCTCCCCACACCTCAAAACACCTTCTGGACATGACCAGAAGATACTTTGGTCACATCCAGGAGGTAAAGTGAGGTCCCCCAGGTGCAGGTTGGGGTCACACACACATGCACACACACTTTTACTGTAGCGTGGACCCCAAAACAGATGAGACAACCTCAGAGGAGGTCAAGTGGGACCCCATTGTTGGCCCCAGTACCAGATGATACAAAGGGAGCCGACATTCAGGGACAGCCCAAGGCAGTTCCCCCATCCAGGGAGGCTGTGATATCAGGGGACACGATGCCTTCCAGCTGGACCTGCCAGTGTCACTCCCAGAGGCCTATGGGTAGAGGCAGTGGTAGAACTGAAATGCTGCTAATGGCTTCCCTTTTCTGAGTTCCTCTGAGTTTGGGAGGAAGACAAAAGCATTAGCATTCTCTGGTTTAGGGCCCTGCTAGTCCATTAGGATGGGGTGAGGGCTCAGTGTTAAACTTCTGACTTACTGCTTTGTGACTACCAGTGCAACAGCTCCTCATGGACAGCTCCCCCCACCCCTTAGCCAGGACTCCTTACCCAGGATCTGTCCCTGCTGCTGTCAGACAGCTCCCCCCACCTCACCAGTCCATGTGGAGGTGATGACATTGTGGCTCATGTCAAGCTTTGGATGTTGGCCAGGGCTAGGGTTCCCCAGCAGCGTGCCCTGGAAACCTGGTGGTGGAGATGGCCAGAGGCTCAACAGCTAAGTGGAAAGTACTTCTGGAGTGGCTCTCCAACGTGTATCTGTGGCTTAGCAAAAATCTTGGCACCTTAGGATAACTGGAAACTGGGGTCATATGCAAGATAGTTCACCCATTTGGGCAATGCTTTCAACTTCTGACTGGCCTCTCGTGTCACTCTAAAGAATTGCATGATCATGATGAACACACACCCTGGCCCCTTCCCTTGCACCTGGATCTTGACCCAGCTGTTTCCCCTAAAAGCAGGTCTAGCAGTGCATGTGGAGGGGTTGTTCAGATGACGCTCCTACCCACACACCCACTGAATTAGGAGAACCAACTGGGAACTAACTAGAATGGAGGCAAGCTGGGATGCATGCTTGCTCTGAGCATGCTCACCTTCAAATACATCGGTTGGACATTTGAAGTATTGTCCAGACTGTCCCTGTGCCTTTTAGAGAGGTGTTTTTGTGTTGTTCATCTCCTTCAAATATGACATTTAAACAGACCTGTGTGTATTGCACTAAAATGGCTCCAATTGGCCTGCTGATTCCATCCACCCATAAGTTTGCCGTCGTCCATTTACACCTCCAGCCCTCCGTCACTTTCCAGTGACTGTGGGAGGCACTGAGTTCCTTCTTCTTTCTCTCTTTTCCCTCTAGGATGTTAGACACACCTTGCAGAGGTAAGTGGATGCCACTCATTCCTCAGTGCTGGGAAGGGCCTTGATAGCAGGGGAAGAACATGGCCCTCATTTCCACCGCCGGTGTCTGGAACACTTGTGATGACATCACCATCACTGCTGACTTCCAGGAAACTGAGCTTCTGAGCTGCACAGGGCTTGGTTTCAAGCTGCGTGACCATGTAGCCACACAGCTTAGCGGGAACAGTGCCCTCCAGAGCCTAGAATCCCATTTTAAACACTGCACTCATTTCTGACAAGACAAATCTTGCCATTTGGTCTCCCAGACCAAAAGGTTTTGTTGGCCCTTCTAGGGCTTTGGTGGAGGGCCTGGAGCACTGTCTGGAAGCAGTGAGGATCTGGATGGGGGCTAACAAGCTGAAATTTAATCCGGATAAGACAGAAGCTCTCCTGGTTCGGAAATCCTCGATGCAGGTGCTGGATTATCAGCTCTGAATGGGGTTGCACTCCCTCTGAAGGAGCAGGTCCGCAGCTTGGGGGTCCACCTGGACTCGCAGCTGCTCCTGGATTCCCAGGTGGCTAGGGGGGCCTTCACTCAGCTTCGGCTGGTGCATCAGCTGCGGCCGTACTTGGACCGTGCAGACCTGGCCACGGTGATCCATGCTATGGATGGTGACATCGAGGTTAGATTATTGTAATGCGCTTTATGTGGGGCTGCCCCTGAAGACGGTTCGGAAACTGCAATTAGTGCAGAATGTGGCGGCCCTTGTGGTCACTGGAGCTAGGTGGTTTGACTCTGTCAGTCCACTTCTCCAGCGGCTACATTGGCTGCCCATTCGTTTCCGGGCCCAATTCAAGGTGCTGGTTTTGACCTTTAAAGACTTATACTGCTCTGGGCCAGGGTATCTTAGAGATCGCCTACTCCCGTACAATCCGGCTCGTCCTCTCAGATCATCAGAGAAGGGCTTTTTACAAGTGCCGCCGCCTAAGGAGGTATGTGGGGTGGCGGCAAGAAACAGGGCCTTCTCAGTAGTGGCACCAATGTTATGGATCTCTCTTCCCCTTGACTTAAGAATGGCTCCCTCTCTTGAGACTTTTCGGCGAGGCCTGAAGACCCTGCTGTTTAAACAAGCCTTCTGACTTCATGGCCTTTTTAACATCTTTTATACATCTTTTAGTTGTTTTTTACAGGCCTGATTCCTCTATGAACTGCTGTTTTATGCTCTTTTTTATTCTGACTTTTATCTGACTACCGTTTTTATGGTTTCTGTTAATGTGTTTTTATCTGTTTGTTAAATTATGTTTTTAATCTGTTTTTAATATGCTGTAAGCCACCCTGGGTCCCTTTAGAGAGAAGGGCAGGATAGAAAAAAAGTTGTTTATTAATTATTATTATTATTATTATTATTATTATTATTATTATTTGGCCACTTGGGGCCAGTCTAGGGCCAAACACCATGCTGGCCCCTCTGTCCAGTCTCATATCCACCACCTTACCTCCTTCCACGGAGAACTCTTAATACTGCTCATGAAGGACCAGTTGTGGGAGTTGCAGAAACATAGGAAACTGCCTTATATCAAATCTGACCATTGGCTCAGGACTGTAAACACTGACTGGCAGTGGCTGTCCAGGGACTCGGGCAGGGATCTGATGGTTGTGTGTATCATGTTCTTGACCATGTTCCTGCCTCTACAGTAACCCTAAAACACGCTGCTCAGATCAAAACAAAGTCTATGAGGACTATCAGACTATCAATTCACAACAGGAGTAAACCCCTCCACAGCAAACACACAGGTCATCTTTCAAGCCACTACACAGGGGTGAGGAAAGATGGAATTGCTGTAATCTTGTCCCTCAGGTGCCAGCCTTTGGATCTTAGGAACCAAGGCAGCTCCATCCTTCTGTGTCTCTCACCACCTGTCTGTGTCATCAGGCTTTCTCTTTTTGTTCTGTTATTTTGCTCCTCTTGGGAACATTGGATTGAAAAGATGGTAGAATAACATTGATTCTCCCCAGTTTTAAGGAGAAGGAGAAGTTTGAGAATGAAGTGGTGTTTCCTCCTGAGCTGAAGCTGAGGATCTGGGAATTCTGTGACATAAACCCCTTTTTGGAAAGCATCATGAATGAATTCAAAGGTAATGAACAACAGTTGCCAATTTAAGAGATGTAACAGCTATTAAATGATCTAACGTGAATATAACAGACCTGTAACCAGAACCACAAGAACTATCCCGCTTTCATTTCATGGTACTGCTTTTTTAAGTCTCCAACTATCCACAATATACAAAATTATGCAGGGGATGGATAAAGTGGGTAGGGGGATGTTCTTTTCCCTCTCGCATAGCACCAGAACAAGGGGACATCCACTAAAATTGAGTGTCGGGAGAGTTGGGACAGACAGAGATTAGGACAGGTGTGGTGATGGCATTTGACCTGGATGTCTTTAAAAGGTGATTGAAATTTCTGGAGGAAAGTTCATCACAGGTTGCAGGTCCTGATGTGCCCGTGCAACCTCCTGATTTTAGAAGTAGGGTACCTCAGAATGCCAGCTGCAAGGGAGGGCACCAGGATAAAGGTCTCTTGTTGGCATGTGCTCCCTGAGGCATCCGGTAGGCCAATGTGAGATACAGGAGGCTGGACTAGATGGGCTTTTGGCCTGATCCACCCAGGCTTTTCTTATGTACGCAATTAACTCTCTGGTCAGCATAAAATGATAGCTCTTACTTGAATGAAGTATGACTGGGTTTAAAAAAAAATTTCTTCGGTGACTGGCATACATACACGTTTGAATATGATGACTACCTTGCTGGACCAGGCCAAGGGTCTATCCAGTCCAGCATCACTTTCCCAACCAGGTGAGAAGCCCATCGCAGCACATGAAAGCAGGAGCCACCTCCTCCTCTCGTCCAGCTCATCCATGAAGCAGATGACACAGCTCACCTGAGTGGCAGGGGAAGAAGCAGTTCAGTTCACCCTTCACCCAAGTCTGGGCCTTCCCCCCAACGGTCTATATTCCATACTGAGACCAGTATGCTTAGGGAAATCTTGGGTTTGTGGTGGACAGCACAGGGCCAGCATCAACTCCATGTGCAGTAGCTGTGAAAGGGCAATATTCCATGTCAGAGATGATTAGGAAAGAGACTGAAAACAAAATGGACAGTATTGTCATGTCCTCATATAATTTGCAAAATATGCAACCATATTTTGAATGCTGTGACAGTAATAAAACTGAACTGAACTGATTGAATGCTGTGAAATTGATCCAGTTGCCACAGTTGGAAAAGGATGTTGTAGTGCTGGAAATGTGTAGTGATTAGAGCAGAAGCACGCTTTGGTTTTAGTGAACTTGGCAACACAGGCAGACACATCTGCTTTGGCCAGAACACATTCTGAGCCACAACCTTGTTCACTGCCTGGTACCTAGAAAACTGGATGAGTCTTAGTGTTTTAGAGATGCATCCTTATCTCAGGAATGCGTTGTGGTCAGCTAGAGCCAGCTAGTGCTATCTCTGACCGACAGTAAACTCAGATTGCTCTGTACTGCTTGAGAGTCAATAAAAAGGCTTGGAGGAGGCTGGTCAAGGAGCTTCCAGCTTCCGGTTTCCGCCCTGCATCCACATTTGAAACCTGCCTGCCGTCTCTTCTTTGCTTTTGCTTCTGCGCCTGCACTGCATCCAGCAACTGGACTCCTGAGAGTCCAGGTTGCTCCCAAAAGTCATTGCAACAGAAATGGGACAGAAAAGAACAAGCAGGATGGAGTCTAAACTGTTTAGGGTTGCTTTGGTTTGAATTTGTTTCAGCTTCTATGCAGTTCTTCCCTGGAAAGAGAGTGGGGAGGAGATGCTGGAATGCTATGAACAGATTTTTTGTTGGGGAAAAAAAGAACATTATAGGCATGATGGAGCCTTATTTCATATTCATTTCCTTTTCCTTCTGCAGACAATCTGGTGTCTCGAGATCAACTCCTAAAAGGTAAATGAAAGTCCACATTGATGGAGCGGGAGAGGGAGAAAGAAAAGATTTTTAGTTTTTTCTTTGTGAGCAGATAAAGCTGCCAACCTGGCTCCTGTGAGCATTTTTCCAACCACGAGCCATCATTTGCCCCCACTGAGTCCATGCTGCAAGCTTGCTTCTGCTGTTCATGTCTCAGTCAACTGGCATGCATGTCCCCCTGTCACTTTCTTTGCAGGGATGAGCTGAACTCTCTCCTTTGGCTTCCCTGCCTGCACTGTTAAATGCTAGTGCAGCGGTTCTCAAACTTTTTAGCACTGGGACCCACCTTTTAGAATGACAATTTGTCAGGACCCAATGGAAGGGATGTCATTAATTTGGAAGTGATGTCATGGCTGGAAGTGACATTGTCAAGCAGGAAAATTTTTGATTGCTGACCACCAAACCCTGAGGGTTTTTCTGCACCCTCTTTAGACACAGAAACAGAAGAAACCTTACTGCCAAAAGTCAGACCAGGCCTTGGGGAAGCTGTGACTATTGAGGCTGTTTCTCCTTTCCCGCAAGAGCACTTTCCATGCCTGATTTCCAAGTCTCTGGTTTTTTAAATTGCTACAGATTGTATCTGGGCAACAACAGGGAAAAATCCAGTGCTGTCGCTGGATGGCACAATGTTAAAGCCAAGGTCCAGCCTGCCTGGTGATCTCTTCCAAACCTCCATACACACCATGTCTGTGTTTAGAGGTAGGAGGAGGACTGGAGGGACTCCAGTTTCAGTCTTGCCTTCTCTGCCTCCCCTCCCCTCCCCTTCCCAGCATGGATTCCTCTGAGTAGACAGCAGAGGGATCAGGTGGGCCCAACTCCTAAGCACCTTTCAGGCAGAGGACAGGAGCAATAAAAGCAGTCACAGCAGCTCTTTCCTCTGTGGTGTGAACACAACTTGGCAACTGGCCGAAATCCATATGCAAGTCCAGTGCTGTATCCATCTCGTCCCATCCTTTGTTCTTTGGGTGGTTTGGTTGCCTTTTCCCAGGCAACGGATATCAATCCATAATTTGCACTGAAGCACATGTGCTTCCATCTTCAGCAAAGGCTAAACATTTGAAGGGAAGCTGCAAAACAGCTGTGCAGATGGGGGGGTGTTATGTGGGCTGGGCTATGGGCCTGTTTCCATGATAGCCTGTGAACTTGAAGGGTCCATTTTTGCAGAGCAGGTTATTAAAATGTAGATGGGCCTCAGAACCACAAATGAACTTTCCGGTTACCTCAGCCACAAAGAGCCTAATCCTATGCATATCTACTCAGAAGTAAGTTCCATTATAGTCAATTGTGTTTACTTCCAGGTAAGTGTAGCTAAGACTGCAGCCGTGGGTCTATGTCTGCCAAAGAGCCTCCACATGTTTGGGTATCCTGAAGTTGCTATTAATTAATCAGTCACCAGTTGCTGCCAAGACTCTAGCCAGGACTGCTGTCTCTTCAAATTGAGGGGACAGACGGACGGGGAGTCTGGAAGAAGAGAAGGAGGATCCCAACTCTGAAACCTGAGCATGAAAAGCCTAGTGATGGAGGAGGGGAATGTGATTATTCTTGTGTCCTGTCTCCAGCCTCAAGGCACCACTCAATCTTCCAGCTGATTCTAACTTTTCTCTCTCTCTTCATCCCCTTCCCCAGCATCTGCATCTGTGCGGGTAGAGACACTGTCACAGGCCTCCCACCATTCAGCTGCCTGGAAGAAAGAGGCAAACGAAAAGAAATAAACTGTGAAGGAGTTAAATGAGTTTATGCTGTTGTAGCAAAGAAACTCTGCATGTGCTCAAAGGCATTCTTGCTCTGCCCACGTCCAAGGGCTCAATTCTGGCAAGAACAGACCCAAACTAACTCTGCTAGGAAAGACTGACACTCGCAGCAGTATCAGTCACTCCAGACTTGAGCAAAGTAACATGATTTAATACTTAACCATTTCTACAGCATTTCCTGAGTGTGCAAAGTGTTTCATCTTGATGCACTCCTTACAACAGTCCTATATGTTGTGTAAGTATTATTATTCCCATATTACAGCTAAGGATGACTGAGAGTGAAAGGGAGAAGCTTGCCTAAGGCCACTTACAGCACAATCCTATGCATGTCTACTCAGAAGTATGTCTCACTTAAGTCAATAGGACTTACTCCCAAGAAAGTGTGCATTGGATTGCAGCCTTAGTGAATTCATAGGAGAGGGGAGATGTGAACTAGGGAAGTCTGGATTCTCAGCTCAGCCTCTTAGCCCCTGCACTCCTTAAAAAAAAATCCCAAAAGAGCATTACCCAGTAGTAATAGCTCAAAAATCTCCTTAAATGGGAGCCTTCTGGGGAGGGGGTGATGCATCTACCTGAGAGGAGGAGCTATCTGGAAGAGGCAGAGCAAGTAAGGATTTGATCTGGGAGAAACTCATTTGGAAGCAAGAGGAAGAGACAGCAGATGGAATCCAGTGAGTGCTGCTCCCTCTAGGCCATCCCACCACATGAAAAAATGGTTGGCACCCTTCAGTCTTGAAAGACTATGGTATAAGCCTACAGCACCCAGTATTCCCAGGTGGTCTCCCATCCAAGTACTAACCAGGCCTGACCCTGCTTAACTTCCAAGATCAGATGAGATCAGGCATGTGCAGGGTGAAAAATGCTCCCTGCAATCTTATGCCACCATGACCACCTTGTTTTGGCCTCTTCACCCAGCTAGAAAGGGCATCCATCACCCACAAATCTGCAGCCCGGGAGAGGATGAAACATGAATGCACTGCCCTCTCCACAGTAGTCACTGTTATTCCATATCAGAACATGTGGGGTGTGTTTCCTCAGTGTATCTCTTGGCGTCAAGAGTTTCTCCGTGAGTAGCTTGACTTTGGACATCACCTGACATGGCTTGCAGGTGTCCCATCTGTACAGTGCTGAAGTTGATTCCTAGGTCCTACGTACACACACAGGCACCCCTGTTATCAGAAGATGGTTGGATTAGTGGAAGATGTGCAAGCATTCCAAGTGACCTATTTGTGCAAATACATTTTAAAAATGATGGTCCCAAGCAATACATACAAATTAGAAACTGGGAGCTAAAATATTTGGGCCACCCCCCCCCCCAAAAAAAAACATTCAAAAGCACAACCAAGGGCCAAATCCGTTTCTACTTTCCAAAGCTGCTGGAGCCATACCAGTGAAGACACACACATTGCAACCTGTTTGGGGGGGGGCAGTCATGGAGGCCTCCTCAAGGTAAGGGAGCATTAGTTCCCTTGCCCTACCTCAGGGCAGCATTGCAGCTACATCAGCACTGAAAAGTTGGGAGAGGCTTGGACCCCAAGAGACTCTGCTGTATGCTAAAGTGTTTGGTTTGAGGCTCTGCTTTTGCCCAGGACAGTCCCACAGCCCCTAGTTCAGAAATGTCCAGTACTTATATGAAACACCTGCATTTCTTCACTAACTGCCAACTGCCACTTCCAACTGCCATCATAAAAATGCACATGTATGAAAGATTCAAGTCGGGCTCCCCATTATACATCTCCTGTTACACGTTTCTGTAAATGTAAGCAGTGGTGTCGCTTGGGGGGGTGCAAGTTGCACCATGTGACACACTTGGGGGGTGACAGCACTACTGGCCAAAATTTTTAAAACCTTGGTGTTTTTGAATAATACCATCAAATTATATATCACTTGATGTGTAATTTCAAGCAGAATGTAATGAAACAAACCACGTGGAAATATCTATTCTAGCAAAAGTTATAGTCAAAAAACCAGCAAGGTGGAGCAATGGTGCATCACCACACCCACCGCATTGCCACACCCACTGCAAGGGAGGAGTTCCATCAGGGAGTGACTGGCTGGCCGCCCACACCTGGTGATGCAAACCCTAGTGAAGCCACTGAATGCAAGTCTACCACTTTTGGAAGACTGGGACATTCCTCCACTGTAGTCCTTTACCTCCTGCATGTTGGCCTTTCTTAGCCTTGCAAGGAACAGCCCTGGATCAGGGCAGCTCTGTCTGTAGGCTCTTTTCACCTCCAGGCTCTCACAGCGCTGGATATTCACATTTTGCCATTACTGTGGCTGTGTATTGAATTTTCCTACTTGATGATGTCACTTCTGATCGTGACACCACTTCCGGTGGGTCCTGACAGATTCTCATGCTTAAAAGTGGGTCCCGGCGCTAAACGTTTGAGAACCACTGATGTACAGAGTTACAAAACAGTATTGCCAATGCTGGTGTGCATTGTGTTTTGGTATTGTCATTAACTGAAGTAATAGGGAGTGTCAGTTGGAGCAGAAATCATCTGTTTTAACAGACACAGATATTTGATTCTCATGTGGCTTGTTTTTGGTTCTGCTGCATTTTTAACTTTGATATTCACTTCACGGAAGACTTTTATAGTGAAATAGCCTGTCGTAAACTCCTGGAGTTTTGGGGTGCTCAGAGTTCTTGGTTCTCGAACCCTAGAGCCCTCAAGGATCCCTGTTCAGTAGGACAGGGGCAGTAGAGTAGTAGGGCAGGCTGTCTGGTCTAGAGGGTAGAGCCTCCGTTTGCCTGAAGATAACATCCGCAGGTCGCCAGTTCAAGGCCACCGGAAACGTGCAACCTTGAAGCAGCTGACAAGCTGAGCCGAGTTATTCCATCTGCTCTGAGTGTGGGAGGATGGAGGCCAGAATGTGAAACCAGATCAGAAAGAAACATCTGAAATGTTGTGGTTCTTGAAAGATAGAACCTTCTTTCAATTGTAAAAATTCCTATGGGGATTTAAATAGCCTGCCTATGTAAACTGCCTTGAACAAAATCTGAGGAGAAATCTGATGACCAAGAAAGGCAGTATATAAATACCTGTATTATTATTATTATTATTATTACTGCCACCACCCTATATGTGCCAGTGACTCAGTCCAGGGACACTGAGACCCTCTAGGCTTAATCCTATCCCTTGCAGCCACTAAGCACTTTCTTTAATTAAAGCCTCAGTCCTCAAGTTAGTAGTTCTCAATGAGTATTTGGTAGCTTGCTGAAGGGCTAGGCAGGATTCTGAACCTTTGTCTCCAACACACAATGAAACAACTTAGTCAAAGGATTTTTACTTGATTAAGTACATAGGGTTACATAAAGTTACAAAAGGCAGCAAATGCTAGAGGTATAAAACATCTAGGAAACATCTCAGCATTAAAATAACAAAGCTAACTGGCTATCTCTATTATTCCCTCTCATCTGGGTCAGCTTTCTTTTGTAGATCTTGCAGCTCCAGATTACCTATGAGGCCACATGCCCCTGGTGCACCAGGCTCTCAACCTCCAGGATGTTGCACCCACAACCTTTTCCAGGAAGGAAGAAAGAACACACCCCTCAGGCTTTGTTCTTATCTTCTCAGGTTAACAGGAGGGAGGTGACTCTGTACTTATTTAAACTGTTCAATCAGAAACTCTTGGGGACAGAATCTTCCAGAAGTGGGGCTCGATGCTAGCCCTCTTATTTCTTCGCCTCCCCACTGGAGATCCACAGCTGCATTCCATCCTTGATGGGCACCTTCCTGTCTGCATAGGTGCTACATTCTTACCTTCCATTGAGTTGTTAATTTTGTTGGCTGTTGTCACTCACATCCTTGCAGCTAGGAACTGCAAGCCACTTCTCTGTTACTGGTTTAGTTTGGTTCAGGCTCTACATGCTACTAGGCCTAAACTGTACATATTCACGACATAGCAGAACAGACATTTCCTCAAATACATGAATGGGGTGGGTAATCTTTTGACTCAGAAGAGAAATATTTATTTTAAAAGTCACATTTCAATACATTAGCAAATCCTCAGATCATGTCCATATACTTTACAAAAGAATAAACAAAGGCTCTCTTGAAAATTTAACTGCTGGATCAACTTAATGGCTAACCACTTCACACCATCATCTGAGGAGGAGAAGGAAACAAATCAGGGTTAAAGGTCCTGGAGAATGGAGCTGGGATGGCCAGCCTGACACCTGTGGACAGCTCTGCCCTCACTTAGACTGCAATCCTATTCATGTTTTCTGGGAAGTAGATTCCACTGATCTCAATGGGACATTTTCATGCACAGGATTGCCAGATCCATTCTGACAGAGCCGAGTTTAGAATTGGAAATGTGTTGGCGCCTCTTGAAGAAGTAAGTTTCAAAGTGAACAGAGAACTCTGGGAAATGGAAGGAAAAAACCAGTTCCATTTAACTTGTTCTCCAGGCTGTTGTGGGGATGGGGAATTTGTTTCCTTGTTTCCAAAAATGGCATCCATTTTGCCCTATCATGTCTAGTTTTGGAGATATAGTATAGCCTCATTAGTGAATGGTTCAAGCAGCTTCCTCATAAGGAAGCCATGGTGCAGGCTTCCTCATGAGGAAGCTGCTTGAACCATTCACTAATGAGGCTATGCCGTATCTCCAAAACTAGACATGATAGGGCAAAATGGATGCCATTTTTGGAATCAGCACCCCAAATATACCCAGAAATTGGTGTAACATTTAAGGAAGCAGGGGGCCACTCCCGTGAGTGTGGTGGGACCGCAGCCTTACTTGTAGGTGAGGCCTTCCCCGCAGTTGAGCATCTGCTGGGCGGTGAGGCCGTCGTCGGGCACATAGCCGGTGCCGCCGCTGATCAGGTAATCGGCCATGCTGGGCGCCCGGGCGGACCGCGGCAGAGAGAGGGAGAGCGAGAGCAGAGCGCGCGCCAACCTCCCTCCGCCGCGTGGGTGCTCCTTCCCCTGCGCGCACACAGACGGGACTCCTACTGCCAGGTGGCACATGCATGCGCTGATGAGATCAACCACGTGCTCCAAAAGACACTCGAGCCTGGTGCATGACGAACCCCGCCCCCTTCTATGGCGCTCTCTCCAATCTAAAATAACCCAGAGTTGCACCCTGTGCATGTGCGGGTGTGACTCTAGCAATGAAGTCTATAGCGGCTATATAGACTTCATTGCTAGAGTCACACCCGCACATGCACAGAGTGCAACTCCGGGTTATTTTAGATTGGAGAGACAGGGCTCCGCGATTGACTCATTTTGCCTGGTGAGCTACCAGTCGATCGCGAACGACGTACTGAGCACCCCTGGCCTAGAGGGTCTCAGTGTCCCTGGACGAGTCACTGACACATATAGGGTGGTGGCAGTAATAATAATAATAATACAGGTATTTATATACTGCCTTTCTTGGTCATCAGATTTCTCCTCAGATTTTGTTCAAGGCAGTTTACATAGGCAGGCTATTTAAATCCCCATAGGAATTTTTACAATTGAAAGAAGGTTCTATCTTTCAAGAACCACAACATTTCAGATGTTTCTTTCTGATCTGGTTTCACATTCTGGCCTCCATCCTCCCACACTCAGAGCAGATGGAATAACTCGGCTCAGCTTGTCAGCTGCTTCAAGGTCGCACATTGCCGGTGGCCTCGAACTGGCGACCTGCGGATGTTATCTTCAGGCAAACGGAGGCTCTACCCTCTAGACCAGACCGCCTGCCCTACTACTCTACTGCCCCTGTCCTACTGAACAGGGATCCTTGAGGGCTCTAGGGTTCGAGAACCAAGAACTCTGAGCACCCCAAAACTCCAGGAGTTTACGACAGGCTATTTCACTATAAAAGTCTTCCGTGCAGTGAATATCAAAGTTAAAAATGCAGCAGAACCAAAAACAAGCCACATGAGAATCAAATATCTATGTCTGAAAAACAGATGATTTCTGCACCAAATGACTGCACCAACTGACACTCCCTGTTACTTCAGTTAATGACAATACCAAAACACAATGCACACCAGCATTGGCAATACTGTTTTGTAACTCTGTACATCAGTGGTTCTCAAACTTTTAGGGCCGGGACCCACTTTTAAGCATGAGAATCTGTCAGGACCCACCAGAAGTGGTGTCACGATCAGAAGTGACATCATCAAGTAGGAAAATTCAATACACAGCCACAGTAATGGCAAAATGTGAATATCCAGCGCTGTGAGAGCCTGGAGGTGAAAAGAGCCTACAGACAGAGCTGCCCTGATCCAGGGCTGTTCCTTGCAAGGCTAAGAAAGGCCAACATGCAGGAGGTAAAGGACTACAGTGGAGGAATGTCCCAGTCTTCCAAAAGTGGTAGACTTGCATTCAGTGGCTTCACTAGGGTTTGCATCACCAGGTGTGGGCGGCCAGCCAGTCACCCCCTGATGGAACTCCTCCCTTGCAGTGGGTGTGGCATTGCGGTGGGTGTGGTGATGCACCATTGCCCCACCTTGCTGGTTTTTTGACTATATCTTTTGATAGAATAGATATTTCCACGTGGTTTGTTTCATTACATTCTGCTTGAAATTACACATCAAATGATATATAATTTGATGGTATTATTCAAAAACACCAAGGTTTTAAAAATTTTGGCCAGTAGTGCTGTCACCCCCCAAGTGTGTCACATGGTGCAACTTGCACCCCCCCAAGCGACACCACTGCTTACATTTACAGAAACGTGTAACAGGAGATGTATAATGGGGAGCCCGACTTGAATCTTTCGTACATGTGCATTTTTATGATGGCAGTTGGAAGTGGCAGTTGGCAGTCAGTGAAGAAATGCAGGTGTTTCATATAAGTACTGGACATTTCTGAACTAGGGGCTGTGGGACTGTCCTGGGCAAAAGCAGAGCCTCAAACCAAACACTTTAGCATACAGCAGAGTCTCTTGGGGTCCAAGCCTCTCCCAACTTTTCAGTGCTGATGTAGCTGCAATGCTGCCCTGAGGTAGGGCAAGGGAACTAATGCTCCCTTATCTTGAGGAGGCCTCCATGACTGCCCCCCCCCAAACAAGTTGCAGTGTGTGTGTCTTCACTGGTATGGCTTCAGCAGCTTTGGAAAGCTGAAACGGATTTGGCCCTTGGTTATGCTGTTGAATGTTGTTGTTTTTTTTCGGGGGGGGGGGCAAATATTTTAGCTCCCAGTTTCTAATTTGTATGTGTTGCTTGGGACCATCATTTTTAAAATGTATTTGCACAAATAGGTCACTTGGAACGCTTGCGCATCTTCCACTAATCCAACCATCTTCTGATAATAGGGGTGCCTATGTCTGTACGTAGGACCTAGGAATCAACCTCAGCACTGTACAGATGAGACACCTGCAAGCCATGTCAGGTGATGTCTAAAGTCAAGATACTCATGGTGAAACTCTGACGCCAAAATATGCACTGAGGAAACACACCCCACATGTTCTGATATGGAATAACAGTGACTACTGTGGAGAGGGCAGTGCATTCATGTTTCATCCTCTCCCGGGCTGCAGATTTGTGGGTGATGGATGCCCTTTCTAGCTGGGAGAAGAGGCCAAAACAAGGTGGTCATGGTGGCATAAGATTGCAGGGAGCATTTTTCATGTGGTGGGATGGCCTAGGGGGGAGCAGCGCTCACTGGATTCCATCTGCTGTCTCTTCCTCTTGCTTCCAAATGAGTTTCTCCCAGATCAAATCCTTACTAGCTCTGCCTCTTCCAGATAGCTCCTCCTCTCAGGTAGATGCATTTGAAAGTCCTGATCACCCCCCTCCCCAGAAGGCTCCCATTCAAGGAGATTTTTGAGCTATTACTACTGGGTAATGCTCTTTTGGGAGTGTTTTTTAAGGAGTGCAGGGGCTAAGAGGCTGAGCTGAGAATCCAGACTTCCCTAGTTCACATCTCCCCACTCCTATGAATTCACTAAGGCTGCAATCCAATGCACACTTTCTTGGTAGTAAGTCCTATTGACTTAAGTGAGACATACTTCTAAGTAGACATGCATAGGATTGTGCTGTAAGTGGGCTTAGGCAAGCTTCTCCCTTTTACTCTCAGTCATCCCTAGCTGTAATATGGGGATAATAATACTTACACAATATATAGAACTGCTGTAAGGAGTGCATCAAGATGAAACACTTTGCACACTCAGGAAATGCTGTAGAAATGGTTAAGTGTTAAATCATGTTACTTTGCTCAAGTCTGGAGTGACTGATACTGCTGCGAGTGTCAGTCTTTCCTAGCAGAGTTAGTTTGGGTCTGTTCTTGCCAGAATTGAGCCCTTGGACGTGGGCAGAGCAAGAATGCATTTGAGCACATGCAGAGTTTCTTTGCTGCAACAGTATAAACTCATTTAACTCCTTCACAGTTTATTTCTTTTAATTTGCCTCTTTCTTCCAGGCAGCTGAATGGTGGGAGGCCTGTGACAGTGTCTCTACCCGCACAGATGCAGATGCTGGGGAAGGGGATGAAGAAAGAAAGAAAAAAATTAGAATCAGCTGGAAGATTGACTGGTATCTTGAGGCTGGAGACAGGACACAAGAATAATCACATTCCCCTCCTCCATCACTAGGCTTTTCATGCTCAGGTTTCAGAGTTGGGATCCTCCTTCTCTTCTTCCAGACTCCCCGTCCGTCCATCTGTCCCCTCAATTTGAAGAGACAGCAGTCCTGGCTAGAGTCTTGGCAGCAACTGGTGACTGATTAATTAATTGCAACTTCAGGATACCCAAACATGTGGAGGCTCTTTGTAAGACATAGGCCCAAGGCTGGGAGTAAACACGATTGACTATAATGGAACTTACTTCTGAGTAGATAGGCATAGTATTAAGCTCTTTGTGACTGAGGTAACTGGAAAGTTTGAGAACTACTGCACTAACATCTAACAGTGCAGGCAGGGAAGCCAAAGGAGAGAGTTCACCTCATCCCTGCAAAGCACTTAGAAAGGGGCAGGGGGACATGCATGCCAGTTGACTGAGACATGAACAGCAGAAGCAAGCTTGCAGCATGGACTCAGTGGGGGCAAATGATGGCTTGTGGTTGGAAAGATGCTCACAGGAGCCAGGTTGGCAGCTTTATCTGCTCACAAAGAAAAAACTAAAAATCTCTTCTTTCTCCCTCTCCTGCTCCATCAATGTGGACTTTCATTTACCTTTTGGGAGTTGATCTCGAGACACCAGATTGTCTGCAGAAGGAAAAAGAAGTGAATATGAAATAAGGCTCCATCATGCCTATAATGTTCTTTTTTTCCGAACAAAAAATCTGTTCATAGCATTCCAGCATCTCCTCCCCACTCTCTTTCCAGGGAAGAACTGCATAGAAGCTGAAACAAATTCAAACCAAAGCAACCCTAAACAGTTTAGACCCCATCCTGCTTGTTCTTTTCTGTCCCATTTCTGTTGCAATGACTCTGGAAGCAACCTGGACTCTCAGGAGTCCAGTTGCTGGATGCAGTGCAGGCGCAGAAGCAAAAGCAAAGAAGAGACGGCAGGCAGGTTTCAAATGTGGATGCAGGGCGGAAACCGGAAGCTGGAAGCTCCTTGACCAGCCTCCTCCAAGCCTTTTTATTGACTCTCAAGCAGTACAGAGCAAGCTGAGTTTACTGTCGGTCAGAGATAGCACTAGCTGGCTCTAGCTGACCACAACGCATTCCTGAGATAAGGACGCGTCTCTAAAACACTAAGACTCATCTAGTTTTCTAGGTACCAGGCAGTGAACAAGGTTGTGACTCAGAATGTGTTCTGGCCAAAGCAGATGTGTCTGCCTGTGTTGCCAAGTTCACTAAAACCAAAGCGTGCTTCTGCTCTAATCACTACACATTTCCAGCACTACAACATCCTTTTCCAACTGCAGCAACTGGATCAATTGCACAGCATTCAATCAGTTCAGTTCAGTTTTATTACTGTCACAGCATTCAAAATATGGTTGCATATTTTGCAAATTATATGAGGACATGACAATACTGTCCATTTTGTTTTCAGTCTCTTTCCTAATCATCTCTGACATGGAATATTGCCCTTTCACAGCTACTGCACATGGAGTTGATGCTGGGCCTGTGCTGTCCACCACAAACCCAAGATTTCCCTAAGCATACTGGTCTCAGTATGGAATATAGACCGTTGGGGGGAAGGCCCAGACTTGGGTGAAGGGCGAACTGAACTGCTTCTTCCCCTGCCACTCAGGTGAGCTGTGTCATCTGCTTCATGGATGCGCTGGACGAGAGGAGGGGGTGGCTCCTGCATTCATGTGCTGCGATGGGCTTCACACCTGGTTGGGAAAGTGATGCTGGACTGGATGGACACTTGGCTTGGTCCAGCAAGGCAGTCATCATGTTCAAATGTGCATGTATGCCAGTCACCTGAGTAATTTTTTTTTAACCCAGCCATGCTTCATTCAAGTAAGAGCTATCATTTTATGCTGACCAGAGAGTTAATTGCATACATAAGAAAAGCCTGGGTGGATCAGGCCAAAAGCCCATCTAGTTCAGCCTCCTGTATCTCACATTGGCCTACCGGATGCCTCAGGGAGCACATGACAACAAGAGACCTTTAGCCTGGTGCCCTCCCTTGCATCTGGCATTCTGAGGTACCCTACTTCTAAAATCAGGAGGTTGCACGGGCACAGTAACCTGTGATGAACTTTCCTCCAGAAATTTGTCCAATCACCTTTTAAAGACATCCAGGTCAAATGCCATCACCACACCTGTCCTAATCTCTGTCTGTCCCAACTCTCCCGACACTCAATTTTAGTGGATGTCCCCTTGTTCTGGTGCTGTGTGAGACGGAAAAGAACACCCCCCTACCCACTTTATCCATCCCCTGCATAATTTTGTATATTGTGGATAGTTGGAGACTTAAAAAAGCAGTACCATGAAATGAAAGCGGGATACTTCTTGTGGCTCTGGTTACAGGTCTGTTATATTCACGTTAGGTCATTTAATAGCTGTTACATCTCTTAAATTGGCAACTGTTGTTCATTACCTTTGAATTCATTCATGATGCTTTCCAAAAAGGGGTTTATGTCACAGAATTCCCAGGTCCTCAGCTTCAGCTCAGGAGGAAACACCACTTCATTCTCAAACTTCTCCTTCTCCTTAAAACTGGGGAGAATCAATGTTATTCTACCATTTTTTAAATCCAATGTTCCCAAAAGGAGCAAAATAACAGAACAAAAAGAGAAAGCCTGATGACACAGAAGGATGGAGCTTCCTTGGAGACAACTGTAGTTCCTAAGATCCAAAGGCTGGCACCTGAGGGACAAGGTTACAGCAATTCCATCTTTCCTCACCACCACCTATGGTGGTTTGAAAGATGACCTGTGTGTTTGCTGTGGAGGGGTTTACTCCTGTTGCGAATAGCTATCTGATAGTCTGATAGTCCTCATAGACTTTGTTTTGATCTGAACAGCATGTTTTAGGGTTACTGTAGAGGCAGGAAGGTGGTCAAGAACATGATACACACAACAATCAGATCCCTGCCTGAGTCCCTGGACAGCCACTGCCAGTCAGTGTTGACAATCCTGAGCCAATGGTCAGATTTGATATAAGGCAGTTTGCTATGTTTCTGCAACTCCCACAACTGGTCCTTCATGAGCAGTATTAAGAGTTCTCCGTGGAAGGAGGTAAGGTGGTGGATATGAGACTGGACAGAGGGGCCAGCATGGTGTTTGGCCCTAGACTGGCCCCAAGTGGCCAAATTAGAAGCCCACCAAAGTCCTAGAAGGGCCAACAAAAGCTTTTGGTCTGGGAGACCAAATGGCAAGATTTGTCTTGTCAGAAATGAGTGCAGTGTTTAAAATGGGAATCTAGGCTCTGGAGGGCACTGTTCCCGCTAAGCTGTGCGGCTACATGGTCACGCAGCTTGAAACCAAGCCCTGTGCAGCTCAGAGCTCAGTTTCCTGGAAGTCAGCAGTGATGGTGATATCATCACAAGTGTTCCAGACACCGGCGGTGGAAATGAGGGCCATGTTCTTCCCCTGCTATCAAGGCCCTTCCCAGCACTGAGGAATGAGTGGCATCCACTTACCTCTGCAAGGTGTGTCTGACATCCTAGAGGGAAAAGAGAGAAAGAAGAAGGAACTCAGTGCCTCCCGCAGTCGCTGGAAAGTGACGGAGGGCTGGAGGTGTAAATGGACAACGGCAAACTTATGGGTGGATGGAATCAGCAGGCCAATTGGAGCCATTTTAGTGCAGTACACACAGGTCTGTCTAAATGTATTATTTGAAGGAGATGAACAACACAAAAACACCTCTCTAAAAGGCACAGGGACAGTCTGGACAATACTTCAAATGTCCAACCGATGTATTTGAAGATGAGCTTGCTCAGAGCAAGCATGCATCCCAGCTTGCCTCCATTCTAGTTAGTACCCAGTTGGTTCTCCTAATTCAGTGGGTGTGTGGGTAGGAGCATCTTCTGAACAACCCCTCCACATGCACTGCTAGACCTGCTTTTAGGGGAAATAGCTGGGACAAGATCCAGGTGCAAGGGAAGGGGCCAGGGTGTGTGTTCATCATGATCATGCAATTCTTTAGAGTGACACGAGAGGCCAGTCAGAAGTTGAAAGCATTGCCCAAATGGGTGAACTATCTTGCATATGACCCCAGTTTCCAGTTATCCTAAGGTGCCAAGATTTTTGCTAAGCCACAGATACACGTTGGAGAGCCACTCCAGAAGTACTTTCCACTTAGCTGTTGAGCCTCTGGCCATCTCCACCACCAGGTTTCCAGGGCACGCTGCTGGGGAACCCTAGCCCTGGCCAACATCCAAAGCTTGACATGAGCCACAATGTCATCACCTCCACGTGGACTGGTGAGGTGGGGGGAGCTGTCTGACAGCAGCAGGGACAGATCCTGGGTAAGGAGTCCTGGCTAACGGGTGGGGAGAGCTGTCCATGAGGAGCTGTTGCACTGGTAGTCACAAAGCAGTAAGTCAGAAGTTTAACACTGAGCCCTCACCCCATCCTAATGGACTAGCAGGGCCCTAAACCAGAGAATGCTAATGCTTTTGTCTTCCTCCCAAACTCAGAGGAACTCAGAAAAGGGAAGCCATTAGCAGCATTTCAGTTCTACCACTGCCTTTACCCATAGGCCTCTGGGAGTGACACTGGCAGGTCCAGCTGGAAGGCATCGTGTCCCCTGATATCACAGCCTCCCTGGATGGGGGAACTGCCTTGGGCTGTCCCTGAATGTCGGCTCCCTTTGTATCATCTGGTACTGGGGCCAACAATGGGGTCCCACTTGACCTCCTCTGAGGTTGTCTCATCTGTTTTGGGGTCCACACCACAGTAAAAGTGTGTGTGCATGTGTGTGTGACCCCAACCTGCACCTGGGGAACTTCACTTTACCTCCTGGATGTGGCCAAAGTATCTTCTGGTCATGTCTAGAAGGTGTTTTGAGGTGTGGGGAGGCCAGGTGCAGCCTTCTTGCATCTCAGAAGGCCTCTTGGAGGCTTCTGAGAGGCACTTCTGGTTTGAAGTACCTCTCAGAGATCTTCTGATATGTGGGGAAGCTGCATCCAGCCTCTGTGTATCAGAAGGCCTGTTGAAGGCACCTGAGAGGCATTTTGAGTTTTTTTGAAAAATTGGAAGTGCCCGTCAGAGGCCTTCTGTAATGCAGGAAAGCCATGACTGGTCTCCTCATGCTTCCTCGCAGAGACCTCTGGCAGGCATTCTGAGGCATGAGGAGGCCAGGTGCAGCCTCCCTGCACCTCAGAATACTTCCAGATGCAACCAGAAGGCACTTCAGGTGGTGTTTGGAGATCCTATGAGGGTCGTTCTGTGTGATTTCAACATTCACGAATTTCGGTATCCACGGGGGATCTAGGAGTGGATCCCCTGTAGACAATGAGGGCCAGCCTGTATAGCATAGTATAGTAATTTGGATCTTTTCACTTCTTTTGCAAATGTAGGAAGCACACAAAGTTCTGGAGCCGGCTTTGTCCCAGTGGGGAGCCTGGATGGTTTCTGCTGCCTGCTCACCTGCAGGAATCTGAACGTGGACTGCTGACACTTATCCTCTGTCTCCTGGATGAGACCTTCAAGACAGTGGAGTTCCTTGGAGATTTTGGCCATGTAGCTGTCCCTCCTCCTCACAATCTCCTTCTCCACCTCTTCCATCTGGGACAGCAGAAGTTTCTCTTGCACTTCCAGAAACTGGCGCAGCTGTCGAAACTCAGCCACCGTTTTCTGCTTCTCTTTGTCCGTTTGCCTCTACAATAAGTGGATGGAAAGAGGAAAGCAGGCCCACGTCAGGAAGGAATCTGCTCAGCCTTTGCATCATCAAGAAGGAGACGGAGATGGAGACAAGCCAAATGCCTCCCCATGTCTCTCTCGCTGGCCCTGCCTGATCAGTGGCCCACCAGATGCCTCAGGGAATACTCAAGATAACTTGATGCCTGTATCTTTCTGCTACTCTCTTACCCCTTGCAAAACACTAGCCTTTCCTGGTAGATACTTGCAGCATAGAAAGGTGAGCAGCGCCTTTGAGTCTGTTCCCAAGGAGGCGGACCCACCCTTGTACTCAGTTCAATGCCCCAACACGGAGCCAAGCCTGAAGAAACCCAGATTGCACCCCAGTGGCATCACTAGGGTTAGTATCACCCAGTATGGAAGGCCAGTGCATCATCCCTATGATGGACTTCTTCCCATGCAGTGAGAGGGCAACACACTAGGCAGTGGGCATGGTGATGTACCATTGCCTCACCCCCACTGTTTTTCTTGCTGTAACGTGTCATAGAATAGAGATATTTCAACATCATTTGTTTCGTTGTATTCTGCATGAAATTACGCATTGAATGATATATACCATGGTGGCATCATCTGGTTGGCAACCTTCAGTCTTGAAAGACTATGGTATAAGCCTACAGCACCCGGTATTCCAAGCAGTCTCCCATCCAAGTACTAACCAGGCCTGACCCTGCTTAACTTCCCAGATCAGACAGGATCGGACATGTGCAGGGTAACATACAAATATTTTTAAAATTTTGGCAAGTAGTGGTGTCACCCCCTCTGTGTGTGTCACCTGGTGCAGCCCGCACCCTCCTAATGATGCCACCGCCACACCCTCAGAGCCCCTCTTATGTCAGGACTTCACACTTCCCAGCACCCATGCTGGCAATGGTCTAGGCAGGGCAGAGAGGAGAGAAGTGTATGTTTTGAGGTCATAATGCTGCTTCTTTAAGACCTCCATTTTCTAGGCGGGGAGGTCAAGTCCAGGAAGGATAGTCTAAGGGCAGATGTATATAAAGGGTCAGTATGCATCTGACCCTTGTCTGAGCAACTTGTCCCTTTGGAGCCTTTCATGGTACTGTGACACTGATCTGTCTTCCCCTTTCTATACCCACCCAGTCTCTCCTTGATAGGCCTCCACTTGCAGCCTGGACACACCACTTTGGAATGACGCTACCCATCAGTGTATCCTCAGAGGTGGACAGAGGCAAAGGTTGGACTTAGCAAAACATTGCTTCATATGTTTATATATCCAATGGCTACTATTTTAGCAAGTCACAACAATTTGGAAAGAAGACTACCTGTCCAAATCTGGATTTTAACAGTATTTAAAATATTACTGGGATTTAACTTTTATTTCCTCTTGTAAAAAGAGACAACTTCACCCCCCCCCCCAATCTTTGAGAGATAAGAGGCGCTCCGAGGAGCAAGGCTGCCTCGTGACTGGAGTCTTCTGCATTTATATTCAGTTTTCCATATTGCTGGTGCAGGGAAAGCGCCCTACAGGTAGACCACAGCTGCGAAACAAGGACATCTGCAAGAGGGATCTGAAGGCCTTAGGAGTGGACCTCAACGAGTGGGAAACCCTGGCCTCTGAGCGGCCCGCTTGGAAGCAGGCTGTGCAGCATGGCCTTTCCCAGTTTGAAGAGACACTTGGCCAACAGTCTGAGGCTAAGAGGCTAAGAAGGAAGGCCCATAGCCAGGGAGACAGGCCAGGGACAGACTGCACTTGCTCCCCAGTGTGGAAGGGATTGTCACTCCCGAATCGGCCTTTTCAGCCACACTAGACGCTTTTCCAGAACCACCTTTCAGAGGTATACCAGAGTGTATACCCATGTATACCAGAATCTTTCGAGACTGAAGGTTGCCAACTACTATTATTATTATTTCTAACTAGTCAAATACTTATTGGCCTCGTGATTATATTTGCCCTTACCAGCAGGTATCGGTATTCTTTCCCTGTGTCTGCTTTATACGCCATCATTTCCTCTTTATCCTTCCTCAGAACGTGCAGGTTATTCAGCAGCAGTTCCTAAAGAGAAAACAAAACTTTGAGATGGGTTTCTTCTAGAGGTGTGCTTCAGATACCGATTCTGCATCTTTAGATACAGATACAGGGTCAGCGAAAGGCCCTGAGATGGCATGCCAAATGCTGCCGTCCTTACCTGGTGCCAACCTCCTGCTTAGAAAACTCTGCAGTCAGGGAATAAGAGGACAGGTCCTCTTATGGAGCAGGCACTGGTTGAAGACCAGAGGTGACAATGGGCAATTTTACAGTGGAGAGAGGTGAGTGCCCCAAGGATCTGTCCTGGGACCGGTGCTTTTCAACCAACCTCTTCATAAATGACCTGGAAACAGGGTTGAGCAGCGAGATGACCACGTTTGCGGATGACACTAAACTTTTCCGGGTGGTGAGGACCAGAAAGGATTGTGAAGAGCTCCAGAAGGATCTCTCCAAACTGGAAGAAGGAGCAGCAAAGTGGCAGGTGCGTTTCAATGTAAGTAAGTGTAAAGTCATGCGCATTGGGGCAAAATTATTCAAAACTTCATAGATGGGTTCTGAGCTGTCTGTGACAGATCAGATCTTGGACAGATCAATGAAAGACCCAGTGTGCAGTGGCAGTGAAGAAGGCTAATTCCATGCTTGGAATTATTAAAAAAGGGATTGAGAATTAAACAGCTGATATGATTATGTCATTGTACAAATTGATGGTAAGGTCACATACAGGTTGAACCTCATTATTCACATGGGTTCCGTTCCAAACACTCAGGTGGATGGCAAAAAACGCACTATAGCAAATCAATTTAAAAACAAAGTTTCTTTGCTCCAGTGATTTAAAAAAGCCTTGCTGACCTTTGTGACGTAAGATAAGAGTCATTAAGAAGACAATCCATCAATCAGTCTTCCTCCAAGCGCTTCACTCCCTCCCTCCCTTCACCAATGCAAAGTGATCACTATATGCCTAATAAAGGTTTGTTATAGGTATGTTGTATGTTGTTGCAAAGTGATCACCTTTCTTTCCATGCTCAGGGGGAAGGGAGGGGTTGCCTGGAGAGAGGAGGATTGATGGATTGTCAGCCAGTTGCCCTCTCTCTCTCATTAAGGAGGCTGTTGTTAAAGGACTGTTCAGTTTTTTAAACTGATTTTAAAGGGATGCATTTTTCCTCTTCTCCAGGGATCAACACATTCCTTCTCATTTGCAGAGGCCATTCGTGTTGAGTCAAACCCGTGCATAAAAAATCCGTGTATAAATAGGCTGGACCTGTAAGGAGTTTTGCGTATAGTTCTGGTCGCCACATCTCAAAAAGGATAGCGTGGAACTGGACAAGGTGCAGAAGAGAGCGACCAAAATGATTTATGGACTGGGGCATCTCCCTTAAGAGGAAAGGCCAGATACCGGGTGGGCTCTGAGGGTGCTGACTCTCTGCTGGGGTTCTTCAAGCTTAACTCAGCGTTGGTGGAAGGGGAAGATTTGTGGGTACAGAATATGGGGGGAGTAGACTTGAACAAGTCCGCTCTTGCTCTCTCTTTGTGTGTGTATGGGGGGTGGTGGTGTAAGAGTAAGTGCAATTGCTTAGGACACAAAATATCTTGTTTTAACCCCAGGAGGTGATGCTTACCATTCATACTGGGAAGCATGTACATATTCTGCAGGAAATGAAAGGATCCCATGACCCCAAGATTCAGGCGATCTCCTACCTTGCATTCCTGGGCTGCCTCTTCTGGCAGAAGCATTGTGTGTGATTTGTGTTCTGGAGATCTTTCACAACGCACGCACACCAATTCCTTATCTTCTTTGCAGAACAGGTTGAGTTTTTCCTTGTGCTTTATGCATGTATCTGACTCAACTTTGAACGGCAGGAGTTTAATCCTTTCTAATATGTTAGCCAGCTGCCAATTTGGTCGTATGTTCCCTTTCTTCATCCGAGCTTTGCAGACGGGACACTCCAGGTCGCCCAGATGCTCCCATTTCTCACAGTACTTGACATTGCAGCGCCGGCAGAAGTTGTGACCGCAGTCCAGAGTCACCGGCTCGGTCAGCCACTCCAGGCAGATGGGGCATATGACTTCCTGTTCGACGCTTGAGGATGGCGTGGCCGAGGCCATGACAGATGGACTTTCAGTGGCTTTGCTGATAGGAGAGCGGTTTGTGCAATGTGCAGTTGGAAGATAGGCTAGAAAAGGAAGAAATGCCTGGAAGATAGTGGCTATGGCAGCCTATGTGTCATAGGTCATAACCATGTCACAATCCTTCCTTGGGATTCAGGGGCCTGAATACAATTGTCATCTCTGTCATGGTGCTGTATGGAAGTCTCTCTCAGTGGAGGGCCACCTGGCCTTCCTGACAAGCTTTCCCCAGCATGGAAAGCCTTGTGTCTACTAGTGTAAGAACTCACCCAGGCGAGGCCAATGTATGTCACTTACAGCTACCAGTTGCAAATTTCAGGTGAAATGTGTACGTATGTGAAAGTTTCTCTCACTGGGACCCATGGTCTCTACAGCCCCCCCCCCCAAAAAAAAAAAAAACACCTGTGATCTTTATTTTAATTACATTTAGAAAACTTTAACAGTCGGATAAATGTATTATGTGCTTCTGCCAGTTTTAACCATCCTGGGTGCATAGGGACATGCATTTCTCTCCTAGGCCTGGACCTCCTCTATGGTACAGGCAAAACTGTGGAGAAGAGACAGCTCTGTAAATTTCCAATATACAGAAGGAGTGTATAAGAACATAAGAACAGCCCTGCTAAATCAGGCCAAAGGTCCATCTAGTCCAGCTTCCTGCATCTCACAGCGGCTGACCAGATGTCTCAGGAAGCACACAAAGAGACCTGCATCCTGATGTTCTCCCTTGCATCTGGCGATCTAAGCCTCCTTCTTGCATCTGGCATTCTTAGCCTACTTCATGATTTAGCCTACTTCTAAAATGAGGAGGTTGCACACAGCCATCATGGCTTGTAATCCATGTTGGACATTTCCTGCAGAAATCTGTCCAATCCCCCTTTGAAAGGCATCTAGGCCAAATGCCATCACCACATCCTGGGCCAAGAAGTCCCACAGACTAATTACACACTGGGTAAAGAAATACTTTCTTTTGTTTGTCCTAACTCTCCCAACACTCAATTTTAGTAGATATACCCTGGTTACAAAATAACAAATGTGCTTTTAAAAGTTCATATTTTGATTTGCAACTGTGCATTTTATTAGTCGCAGAGATACAAAGAGCAGAAAACAAAAGCGACAGTTCCAGTCACAAGTCACGGATGCAAAGTTCCAGGGGAGACCAAGGCAGCAACAGAGAGAACATAAGGAAAACCCGGCTGGATCAGGTCACAAACCCATCCTGTCCAGCCTCCCACATCTCACAGTGGCCCATCAGATGCCCCAGGGAGCATACAAAACTACAAGAAGAGACCTGCATTCTGGTGCCCTCCCTCACATCTGGCACTCTGAGGTTGCCCACCTCTAAAATCGGGAGGTTGCACATACCCGTCATGACTTGTAACCTATGATGGACATTTCCCCCAGAAATTTCCTCCTCCAATTTCTCTTTTAAAGGCATCTAGGCCAGATGCCATCACCACATCCTGTAGCAAGGTGTTCCACAGGCCACTCACACACTGGGAAAGAAATATTTTCCTTTCTCTGTCCCAACTCTTCCAACCCTCAATTTTAGTGTATGTCCCCTCATTCTGGTGTTGAGTCCCCTGGTCTCCTCCTCCCAAGGAATGCCTGGGCTCCAAAGAACCTGGAAGAATATCATCCCCCCAAAACAAATGGCACATGGGCATGGGGCATCTGCAAGCATCATGCAATAAATCACACTGGATATGATTCCTACCGTGGTAAGCATTCCCCCCAGGATGTTTGTCCAATGATGAGAGAGGGAGAGGACATGAGAAGAGATGGTCAGACCACAAAAGCCTTCAGACGACTGCTGGAGGCAGCAATGGAAGTCAGCAGGATACCCAGGATGGGGGCTTATCCAGCCAGGTGTCCTCTACCTGTTCTCAGCAGAAGAGCTCAGCATCAGTCCTTCCTTCTCAGCATCAGTGATGATTGCAGTGAACTTTGGATTCTCTCCCCCCCCCCCCAACTTTTTTCACTGCTGCTTGCTTCATCCTCTGGTTTCCCTCATGGCACTGATGGAGTGCTTGTAAACCAGACCTCGTCGTCCTGCATTGCAAGGCTGGAAAGGAGCAGAAGGTACAACGTCTTGATCAACTGACAGGGTTGGGCTGCAGCTCTGCCTTTCTCTGTTTCTTGGGCCGAAATACCCCAGGCCTTGCAACTGCGCAGGCGTTGATATGATGTGAGAATGCAACCACTCTGAAAGGTGGACTAGATCCGTGATTTTCAACCTTTTGCATCTCATGGCACACTGACAAGGTGCTCAAATTGTCAAGGCACACCATCAGGCTTTTGACAATGGACAAGGCACACCATGCTGCCAGTGGGGGCTCACATCCCCCATTGGCCCTACTAATAAATGACCTTCCCCCAAATTCCCATGGCACACCTGTGGACCATACGTGGCTCACAAATGTGCCATGGCACACTGGTTGAAAATGGCTGGACTAGATGCTCAATCTGTCCCTGATAGCACAGGCGTTTCCTGTTTTGGTTCCCACAACCAAACAAGAGACAAGAACAGAGGGAGATAACGGGGATGGGGATCTGCTCCTCATGGTTGGTGCCCCTCTTTCTGCCTCTGAGCTGGGGGGGGTTCAGGGGGTTGGAAAGAAGAGGCTGCCTTCCGCCTGCTGCCCTGAGTGTGGCTCTGCCCAGCCAGCGAGTGGTCCAGGGGAGGCTCAGCCAGAGGGATGCAGGTGAGGATGCAGGCAGCAGCGCCCTCATTTGCATGTGCAGCGCCCATTGGAGGAGGGAGGCCCCGCCCTCACGACAGGTAAAGGGGAGTCCTGAATAGGCTGCAGCAATGGCAGGCAAGTGGCGCACCAGCGGGGGAGGTTCAGCTCCTGAGCTCAGGAGTTCGCCTCCCCCGGGCCGCCTGGGCAGGCAGAGGGCAAGGAGCGCAACCCCTGGTGGCCGCCGAGGCAGCGCCAGACTACCGGTAGTGTGACGCTGGTGCCGGCAGAACATAAGAACAGCCCCACTGGATCAGGCCATTGGCCTATCTAGTCCAGCTTCCTGTATCTCACAGCGGCCCCACCAAATGCCCCAGGGAGCACACCAGATAACAAGAGACGTGCATCCTGGTGCCCTCCCTTGCATCTGGCATTCTGACATCAGGAGGTTGCACATACACATCATGGCTTGTAACCCGTAATGGATTTTTCCTCCAGAAACTTGTCCAATCCCCTTTTAAAGGCGTCCAGGCCAGATGCTAATTGGGTAAGAGGCACTTTTTCAAGTGGGTGCTCCTTTTTTTAGCAGGGGGAGAGTAACTGGCCCACCTCACCTCAGCTCTGTCTGTTCTAGTGGCAGTTTGCTGGTATTCATTTGCATCTTTTTAGATTGTGAGCCCTTTTGGGACAGGGAGCCATTTAGTTATTTGACTTTTCTCTGTAAACCGCTTTGTGAACTTTAGCTGAAAAGCGGTATATAAATACTGTTAATAATAATAATAATGCCGTCACCACATCCTGCAGCAAGGAGTTCCACAGACCAACTACACGCCAAGTAAAGAAATATTTTCTTTTGTTTGTCCTAACCCGCCCAACACTCAATTTTAGTGGATGTCCCCTGGTTCTGGTGTTATGTGAGAGTATAAAGAGTATCTCTCTATCCACTTTATCATTCCCATGCATAATTTTGTATGCCTCAATCATGTCCCCCCTCAGGCGTCTTTTTTCTAGGCTGAAGAGGCCCAAACGCCGCAGCCTTTCCTCATAAGGAAGGTGCCCCAGCCCCGTAATCATCTTAGTCGCTCTCTTTTGCACCTTTTCCATTTCCACTATGTCCTTTTTGAGATGCGGCGACCAGAACTGGACACAATACTCCAGGTGTGGCCTTACCATTGATTTATACAACGGCATTATAATATTAGCCATTTTGTTCCTAATGATCCCAAGCATAGAATTGGCCTTCTTCACTGCCGCCGCACATTGGGTCAACACTTTCATCAACCTGTCCACCACCACCCCAAGATCTCTCTCCTGATCTGTCACAGACAGCTCAGAACCCATTAGTCTATATGTGAAGTTTTGATTTTTTGCCCCAATGTGCATGATTTTACACTTACTTACATTGAAAAGCATCTGCCATTTTGCTGCCCATTCTGCCAGTCTGGATAGATCCTTCTGGAGCTCCTCACAATCACGTCTGGTCTTTACCACTCAGAAAAGTTTGGTGTCATCTGCAAACTTTGCCACGTCACTGCCAACCATGTCTCCAGGTCATTTATGAACAGGTTGAAAAGCACCTGTCCCAGGACAGATCCTTGAGGCACACTGCTTTTCACCTCTCTCCATTGTGACAATTGCCCATTGACACCCACTCTCTGTTTCCTGGTCTTCAACCAGGTCTCAATCCAGGAAGGCCAAACTGCAGCATATCTCATGTTATTGCTACAGGAAGTGACAGAGAGACACATCTTGTGACTTGCACTGAGTGGCTCTAGCATCTCTGTTTCCACGGAGGCTGGGCAGGGGAATCCAGGCATGGAGAGGAATGAGGAAGGAGGCAGGTGCAGGGGGTAGTAAGTTTTAAAAGCTGAGATCAGAGGGACCTCATTAGCCAACTGCCTGAATGTAGGGACCAGAGGAGGGAAAACCAGGTGACTGATTAACAAACCCCCCTTTCAGGTCTGAAACCATATAAGGAAACAATTTCAGACTCATTTCTGGCTACTGCACTCTTCTCCTTCCCCCACCCCCAGTTACAACCACCCCCTCTTCTTTCTTCCTTTGGAACTCTGCTGAGTCCTGTGTCAAGGGTGGCTGTTACTTGCCTCCAGCACGACAGATATTTTAATTCCCAAAAAGTCTAGGGGCAACCACCAAAAAGGCCCTGTCTTGAGTGCACCACAACTGAGCCGTGGCTTGAATGTGTGCATGGAAAAGCCTCTTTAGAGTATTTTGATTGCTGGGTCATATCACTGGGGAGCGGTATTAATACTCCTAGGGTCCAGACCACTGAGGGCTCTGAACATCATAACCAGCACCTTGAAGTATCTGGGGAGCCAATTCTGCTATATCCAAATTGGAGTGACACCCTCACTCTGTGCGGCACCCAATAGCTTGGATGCAGTACTTTGTGCCTGCTGCAGTGTGCAACTGCTTCTCAAAGATAGCCTGGCCTAAGCAATATACTGTCTGCATAACTGGTCTCTGAACACTATCCTGTGGGAGCAGCACAATTGTTACTGACACCAAGTTGCTCCTGTTTAGTCTTTCATGGTGAAATGGGGGCACCGTGCTAGAACATGGAGATCTATGCACTGGATATTTTAACACTTTGGAAACACCTGTGTGTCTGCCTGCCTGCCTGCCTAGGTGACAAACGAAGTGTGTTCAAATGACACAATAGCAGGATTCACTGGCCAGTGCAGAGATGAGAGCACTACTAGGTAGGTGTTCTCAAAAGGAAAAGGAACAACATCATGTGTGACTTTGTGGCATCACTCCCAAATGATGTTAGAAGGTAGACACCTGCAGATTACTTGATAACACACACAAGGTATGGTTCTTCATGGTGAAACATTGATACCTGTAGTCCAAAGAGGAAATGCCATGTTTTCTGATTTAGAGCGCAACCCTATGAATGTCTACTCAGAAAGAAGCCCCACTGACTTCAATATACGTACTTCCATGTAAACGTGTAAGGGATCACAGCCTAGTAGAGTACCCCCTCTAGCAAGGAGTGAAGGCTGATGGGGGGCTTGGGAAGGGAAAGTTCAAATGCATGGCCAGTGGGACTCCATCATTCCTTTGTTCATATCACTCTGCAGCTCTCCAGTGGCACCTCCAGCTGTCAAGACCAATCTTCTCTAATGGAGTGTCACACATGCCAACTCTTTGCAGCCCTTAAATGTGGGCAAGAGCAAGGGTTCCTCTGTCTAAATGCAGAGTGCCTTTGCCTCTTCACAAAGCCCATTTTGCAGAACAAAAATTGACGAGACTTCATTTCATTTCTATTCCACCTTTTGTCCATTGAAGAAGAGTTTTGTTTAGCCTCACAGCAACCTTGCAAGGATAAAAACTGGTCCCTTGTCCAAGGCCCATCACTGAACTCCACAGCCAAATAGAGAGGAGTTTTTTTATTTTATTTGAAAAATTTATATCCCGCCTTTCCCATGCCAAAGCAAATGCCCAAGGCAGCTTGCATAGCTCCATAATAAAAGTGCAAATGTATCACAACCATAAGTAGAAAACAATTAAAACAGACCATTATTAATTTTAATATTAATCATTAACATAAAAAAATTAAAACAAATCAAAACCCAACATATATGGGGGTGCGGACAAATTAGTCCAGGGATGCAGTCAAGCCACACCACTATTTCAGAGGCACGGGGGGGAAATATCCACTCAGAAACCAAATGCTAGAAGAAACAGGTATGGTCTGAGCCCTTACTGAAAAGCCATGAAGAAGGGGGTGGTTCTTAATTCCCCTGGAACGGAATTCCATAGTTGTGGCACCACTACAGAGAAGGCTTGCCTCCAAGTCGCCACCCTTCTCACTTGGGACAGAGGTGGCACTGTTAGAAGAGCCCCCTCCAGTGACCTAAGAGGGCAGGCTGAGGTGTATGGGAGAAGGCAGTCCTTCAGATAGCCTGGACCAAAGTCATGAAGGGCCTTAAAGGTCAATACCAGCACTTTGGGATCAGAAATGAATGGGCAGCCAGCGTAGCAATGAGCTTTCTTGCACCAAAGGAGGGATAACTCTGGATGCTACTATAAATCAACTCCTGCTCAAACTATCAGATTATAAGATGAATATGTAATAATAAATGCAGCTAAACACCTACTGTGGTCCACAACGCCACACATTAGGATTCCTTTCTTACACCAGAAATGTCACAGGACAGGGTTGCCACTAAAATTTTATTTTTCATTTCCCTGACCAACGTTTGTCCATTTGCCTGACCAGCATTCAAATAAAACCACAAAAAATTAATAGGTCCTGTTGCATTAATGCAAGCCATACATAGAACCACCTGCCTGACACCAAGATGTTAGCAGATTTGTTTTCTGGCAAGTAGGAACTTCCCAAAGCTGGGAAAGTTTCACTTTCTGGTTCCAGAAAGTGTAACGAGCAGATCAGTGGCAAAAAAGGAGGTGAAGTTTCTGCAATCTAGAGAAGCCGCCCTCAGGGAGCCCCCCGTTTCCAATGAGCCTCTGGCCCTCCGGAGATTTGTTGGAGCCCGCACTGGCCCAACGCAACTGCTCTCAGCGTGAGGGCGACTGTGTGACCTCTCGCATGAGCTGTGAGACGAGGGCTCCCTCCACTGCTTGCTGTTTCACGTCTGTGATGCAGTCAAGGCAGCAAAGGAAAGGCCAGCCTTGCTTTGTGCAAGGCCTTTTATAGGTCTTGAGCTATTGCAAGACCTCCATTCATTCATACAAGTTCATCTTTAATATATTCATTTATGTAAACTTATGCAAATTTATTCAAATTTTAAATTTAAATTAATTCTTTTTTCCCTGGCCCCCCAACACAGTGTCAGAGAGATGATGTGGCCCTCCTGCCAAAAACTGTGGACACACCTGCCCTAGGTACAGCAAGTAGCCCTGCAATGAGGCTATGCAATTCTATGACCACCCAAAGGTTGGCATAGAACGAAGCTCAGGATCCTGCCTCCCTCCCTCCCACCCCACTACCTCCCCCTGGCACACCTCCTCCCCACCCTCCCTCCACCTCCCACCCTGGGACACCTCCTCCTTGCCTTCCCCATGACCCTATCTACCTCTCCTCTGCCCAGCAGTCCGTGCGACCACTAAGCAGCGGAGGGCCAGTGCTCCACTGGCACTAGGGCCCGCAAACATACTTTATGGCACATTTGCGACAATGCGCACTAGTGTTGAGCTGGCATGCTTTATTTAGAATTAGACCCACAATCTCTTGGGTCCCTTTTCCAGATTCCACTCCCTTAGAAGTAAAGGGGGGAAAACTGAAGAAAAGGACTTTTCTGCCATGGCTCCCCTTTCCTGGAATTCCCTTCCTCCTGAGGTTTGCCTGAACTTGAATGGTTCTCATTTAGACCCCAGCCTAAATCCTTTGTATTCAACCAGAGCCTTTAATTAACATCAGTGGTTTTTATTAGAGTGCCAGACCCAATCAGAGTTTAGAATTACAAATATGTTGGCGCCTCTTTAGGAAGTAAGTTCTCCGCAGTCCTTGAGTGTCTCGGGGACAGATGGTTAGGTGGCCTTCTAATCCTCAAAATAATCAAAGATGGGGCTCTCTGCAGAAAGAGGAGGGAAGAGAAGAGAAGCAGAATTAGCTAAGAGACTGATTGACATCCTAATATTGTTAATTGCCTTGATAAAGGCAGTGGTAAATAAATCTTTAAAATACTGAGCCTGGAAACAAAACCTGGCTTATTTAAAACTATTTTTCTGGTCTGCTTCTTAAGGAAGTTAGCAAAGGGAGAGAGGTGGGCAGAAGAGAAAAGCATTCCCTCTCCCTTGACACTCCCTCTTCTGCACAAACGGGACTCTTGTGACTCCAAGGGAAAGTCAAAGAGCTCCAGTACTGGGAAACAGAAAGCAGCCCCCCCCCCCAGTTGCAGTGACCTGGACTAGGAACAGCATCACTGCAGACCAGCTCTGTAGCACTGGGAAGCAAGATATTGACAGCCCTGCTAAAGCCCCATTTGTGCTGCAAGGGATCTGTCCCACCTCCCTTCCTGACATACCAGGCCAGAATCTGCACCAACACCAACTATCATCTCTTCTCAGTTCAGGCTACCAACATGGAACTATCATTAGTCAATTAGAACAGCGGCTCTGATTCTAATCTGGGAGAGTTTGGGACATTGCAAGTCCTCGCGGGCCTGGGAAGGGGCAGTGCCGGCGCTCCTGCAATTGCGCTGGCTCTGGGGTAAACAGGGTTGTTGTTAGACTTACCGAGGCTTGCAGACACCCTCCAGAGGCATCCCCCTCTGTCTCCATCTCACCCCACAATTTACTTCCTGGAAGTTGAAGTCCAGATACCAGAGAGTTTGGGGTGGAAAAGAGAACAGAGATGAAGTATCATATCTCTGTGCTGAGAACACATGCTATGCAGAAAAAAAGAGCTGTTGATGATAGCATCTAATTTCTCTTAATTCAAATCACAAAGTTAAGAATGATGGGGGAGGGGCAAAACCCTCCCCAAATTCTGATTTCTTTTGAGATAATCACACTTGTCTTCTCTTAAGGGATATTTCTTCAACTATCCCTATGATCCCTCAGCCAGAATTTACAAGGAAAACCAAGAGGAAAATGATCAAATTTTGGCCTGTCAACACTTAAAATTATAGACTTAAAGCATTTATAGATCAACCTAATCATGGCTACTTGGAAGTTAAATCCCCTGGAACTGGACTCATTTGGTACAATTCATAGTAAGGACCAAGGTCTAAAGCAGCCATTTTCAACCACTGTGCCGTGGCATACTGGTGTGCCGCGAATGGTCCCCAGGTGCGCTGCGGGAATTTGGGAGAGGGTCATTTATCAATAGGACCATTGGGGGATGTGAGCCCCCATTGACAGCACAGTGTGCCTTGTCAATTGTCAAAAAGCTGATGGTGTGCCTTGACCATTTTAGTGCCTTGCCAGTGTGCTGCAAGATGAAAAAGGTTGAAAAACACTGGTCTAAAGGTTCAAATGAGATAAACATAATATGATTGAATAGAATTGAAACCATTAATTTCACCCTAAATTAGTCACAAGAATTTTTTCCATTCAGCTCAATGGGGTACAGTCAATAACTTTAGCTGAATTGGGGTCCTACACAAGTCCCTTCCAAAGTCCAGCCTGAAAAGCACAAGCTGCATCTCGGCAAAACTCCATGCTGGGACCTCAGAACTCAAGTTTGGGGTTTTCAGGAACAATCCAGAGCCATTTAAGCCAGGGTGAACCTTCAGGGAGAATAGCCAGGAAGACTGCCTGCAGAAAGATGCCAATCTGACCATGTGCTGTCTGGAAGTCAGAGAAGGAAGCCAGTTCTGCCCAGCTCAGTCAGAGGGTTGTCCAACTGCATATGTAAGTGAACATTGCAAACTGAAATTCTGGTGGTTTTCTTATGCCAAAGTGATTTGCTCAAGTGATCAGTGTTTGTTATTAGCAGAGGTGAACCATTTTCTATAGTTCTCTCCCATTCTTCCTCCATGGAGTTGACAGGAGCCAACATGAGTTTCCCTAAGTGACTTCCTAACCAGATATTCATCTAAGACTTTGGTTGACCCCAAGTTCAACTTGGGCCCTGAATCAGATTCATCCTGAGTGGCGTCTGCTGTCATAAGAACACAAGAACATAAGAACAGCCCCACTGGATCAGGCCATGGGCCCATCAAGTCCAGCTTCCTGCATCTCACAGCGGCCCCACCAAATGCCCCAGGGAGCACACCAGATAACAAGAGACCTCATCCTGGTGCCCTCCTTGCATCTGGCATTCTGACATAGCCCATTTCTAAAATCAGAAGGTTGCACATACACATCATGGCTTGTAACCCGTAATGGATCTTTCCTCCAGAAACTTGTCCAATCCCCTTTTAAAGGCGTCTAGGCTAGACGCCAGCACCACATCCTGTGGCAAGGAGTTCCACAGACCGACCACACGCTGAGTAAAGAAATATTTTCTTTTGTCTGTCCTAACCCGCCCAACACTCAATTTTAGTGGATGTCCCCTAGTTCTGGTATTATGTGAGAGTGAAAGAGCATCTCCCTATCCACTCTGTCCATCCCCTGCATAATTTTGTATGTCTCAATCATGTCCCCCCTCAGGCGTCTCTTTTCTAGGCTGAAGAGGCCCAAATGCTGTAGCCTGTCCTCATAAGGAAGGTGTCCCAGCCCCGTAATCATCTTAGTCGCTCTCTTTTGCACCTTTTCCATTTCCACTATGTCTTTTTTGAGATGCAGCGACCAGAACTGGACACAATACTCCAAGTGTGGCCTTACCATCGATTTGTACAACGGCATTATAATATTAGCTGTTTTGTTCTCAATACCTTTCCTGTCCTGTGGAGCTAGGGAAACTCCTTGATCTACTGAGGTTATATTGAGGAGTTGAGGGCTACAAAATGAGAAGATGCTCTCAGAGTGACAATGCAGAATGAGTCGTAACAAGCCCAACCAAACAGAAGTTGAGCCGATTTGACGGCCTATTCCATGGTGGGGACAGGCAGTGAAGAAGGTTGATATTTTTGTTTTGTTTTTCCCCACAAATGCATCTAGCAGAATTATTCTGCCTAGTGCAGGGCCTGTTCAATTTGCCTCCAATGGTGGAGAGATCGGAACACAGAAGAGTCCACTGTAACAGGTGCACCAGGCACTCTGAAGATAAACATCACTTGCATCCACCAGGACTTGCACTCTGTATTTGCAAGTCCCACTGAGGGCTCTGGGAAATCTGTGGGTCCGGTTCTTTTTGATTCTTTTCAGCTTGTCGGGCCTGAAACTGTGGACAGGATCATCTGTAGCATGATTCCCAGGAACTTCCAACCCCAAAGTCAAATGTCAGTCACCATCAGTCCAATCATGAGGCCCAACTAAGACACATTCAAGCCAGAGGAGTTAGTCACATAGGCTAGTTTTGATGGACTCAGTTTGGTCACATTCATACCAAAACAGCTGCTAAAATATGGGCAATGCCACAAATATGTTCTCATAATATGTTCTCGGCCCCAAGACTCCCAGACTTCCTTCTTGATACTGTTCTATCCATTCCTCTTCGTTAAATAACGACGGACTTGTAAGCATCATAGGTTACAAGTGTCCAAAGAGGAAAATGAAGAAACTCACATAAAATTATGCAGTTGGAATAGTGCCCCTGGAGACCAGTTCTGAGTGAATAACCACCCAATCCTATGGGCTCGTAGCCCACAGGGACATGACTGGGGACATGATTGAGACATACACAATTATACAGGGGCTGGATAGAGAGATGCTCTTTTCCCTTTCACATAACACCAGAACCAGGGAACATCCACAAAAGTTGAGTGTTGGGAGAATTAGGACAGACAAAAGAAAGTATTTCTTTACCCAGCGTGTAATTAGTTTGTGGAACTCCTTGGCACAGGAAGTAGTGATGGTGTCTTGCCTAGATGCCTTTAAGAGGGGATTGGACAAACTTTTGGAGGAAAAGTTCATCACGAATTACAAGTCATGGTAGGTATGTGCAAGGTAGAGATAGGCTGCCTCTGACTGTCAGATGCAGGGGAGGGCACCAGGTTGTGCCTGTTGTCTAGTGTGTTCCCTGAAGCATTTGGTGGGCCACTGTGAGATGCAGGAAGCTGGACTATATGGGCCTTTGGCCTGATCTAGTGGGCTCTTCTTATGTTAGCGCTGGTGGAACTAGAGTTTCACCAACACAGCCTGCCTCACATAGGTCAGAAAATCAGTTCCAGCAGCACACAGAGTGCCAGTGTTGGGGTGGAGCCATCCCATACAAAGAGCCCTGGACCTGCCAATGGAATAGAATAGCAGGGTGGGCAGGAAAGGGCAGTGCTGGTGTGTGTGTGTGCATGCGTGCGTGCATGCTGACATCAGCTGAATCCTAACCATCTTCCCAGGCCTGATCCACCATCCTGAGTTAACGCAGACTTGCACCAGCGATTTCACTGGTGCAAGTCTGAGTAGCCTCCCCTGAAATGCAGAGGCTTACCACCAGGTAGGGGCAGGGTGACCAGATGTCATAACCGTAAAAAAGAGCAAGGCACTCCAAAATGTAGGACAGCCAAGAAAAATGTAGGGAATGACAAAAGCTAAAAACAATTGTATATGAATTTCATGTGGTTAATTAAAACACAATATTACTTATTAAATTTAAAACTATATTACATATAATTTATTAATTCCAAGAAGGCTATGCGCTGCATGCAGGGCCTCTCAAAGGGAAAAGGAGAACATTTAAGTTCTTTTCCAGGACACAAGAACTAAAAAAAGAGGACATGTCCTGGAAAAAGAGGACATCTGTCACCCTTGGTCGAGGAAGGAATGTTCCCTTACCCAGAGGAGACCTCCAAGACTGCCCCACCCCACAGACTGCTGTGGTAGCCTTTTTTGTGCCAGTGGAAGGTGGGGGGATAGATTATTGTACTATCAACTAGCACTGACTTTCCTGTTATTCTCTGACACTACAAGCAACTAGGAACCTTTCATGTCCTTATCTTCACCTATGTAATGTCCAGAGTAATGTAGCCATTGTTTTTACCTTTCAGCTGCTTCATGAAGGCCTCCAGGCAGGGATTTACAGCACAGCAATTCACGAATCCTGGCCTTCAGTGCAGCACAAAATGCCACGGGATTGTCAGACCACTCATTCATCCACCTGGTGGAGAGATATACTGTCAAGTCCTCCTCCATACAGTCCAAAATTCCTAGGTGCAGAAAAAAAGAAGGAAGGAAGTGGAAGAAAAGAGCAGGAATTCTAAAGGCTCAGAGTGGTGTAGCACAGAGGAGTGTATGCTCTCTGGTGAGTAGCCTTAGACATGCTCTATAGAATGGGATGGGGGCACAGGAAACTCAGCTACCTGGGCCTGTGGGACTCCCTTAGATATCACAGCAGAACTACACAGTGAGCCCTTGGTATCTGCAGGGGATTGTTCCAGAACCTGCTACAGATACCCAAATCCACAGATCCTGGCACCCCAAGGTAGGGCAGAGTCACATCAATGCAATAACTTACTCAGAGATTGCACTGGGGCTTTGTTGTACTCCCAGCACCTCTGAATGCCTCCCAGACGCAAGCGGAAGTTGCAGAAGCGAACCAGAAGTTCCTTCCGGTCACTTCCTGGAGGTATTCTGAGCAGTGGGGAGGCATCTGCAGTGGTTCAAATCTATGGATGACACATCTGTGGATAAGGAGGGCTCGCTGTACCTAACTGCAGAGCCCTTCCCAGCTATCTTCATCTTTCCCCTAAATCAGTCACATCAGACTGATGTTTCTAGTCTAGGGTGTGTACTACTTTCAGATAGTATGCTTTGCTGGATTTATTTTTCAGCAGTAACTGTGGAAGTCTTTCTTCCAGCCTCCCCTTAATGCAAACCTTTTAACCAATCTGTGAAATGGGCCAAAGTATGGGCTACAGAAGAGCACACAGACCTCATTTTGCCTTTCTGATATATCCATTGAGAGCATTATATGGCAAGGAGCAAAATCCCCACTTGGGATGAACTTTGGCCAAGTTAATCTGCCTTACATCATTCTGTAAGACTGGCCTCCAGAGAGCCAAGCCACAGCTGGGTCTCTGCAGCATGACTTGGTATCTCATTTCCTAGTAGTTTGCAGTCTCATCCTAACCGGGCTAAAGCTGCCCTCAAGAGCTGGTGTTGCCCAAGATCTGCTACTGCTGCTGGTTATCTCAAGGAGTGAAGGTAAAACAACTCTCTCCCTTACTCTCCAGCAAACAAGCTGGAGAAGTACTGCTAGACCCCACCACCAGGGAAACTCACCAGTTTAACCTGCAGAGGTCCTCCTTCCTCCCCTCTCCCACCAGCAGCTTCTCCAGCCACTGCAGCCTTGGTTCTCAGAAGTTTTTGGGTGTGCCAGCCACACACCAGTCTCCAGCAGTCTCTGTTCAGTTCATCAGCCAGCCAATTGGTCAGTTAGCTCACCCATCCTCTTTCCTCCAAGCTCCTTCCTTCTACACCCATAATCTCTCCTTCCTCCAGGTTCTGCTTTTATCCTGGAGAGCCTTGCTGCCTCCAAGTGGCTGCAGCTGTGCAGCACATGCCCTGGTATTAACTCCATGCTTCCCAGAACCGTCAAAGCAAGGGACCACTGTGGAGACCATACCCTATCCCTTCGAGGGATCTTGCACATTTCCATTAAAGGTCCCCAAAGGGCTCACAATCTTTAAAAAAAAATACAGGAGAGATACCTGTAGCAACCATTGGAAAAGATGCCATACTGGGCTGAAGAGCAACAGTTGCTCTCACCCTGATAAATATAAGAGGAGCACTACTTTAAAAGATGCCTCTCTGCCCATTTGTACCAGCTAACAGGGGTGAATTAGACCATACCCTGAATCGAGGAGACACATGGAGACAACTGTGGGTTCCACTCACCTCTCCAAGGTATCCCCAATATTCTAGAGAGAAACAAAAGAAAGAAAACTCAGCACCTGTCACAGCGCAAAGAAAATCTTTATGAGACAATGAAATCTGGCTAAGCAGCAAAAAATCTTTACCAGAGGCTGAAGATCAATTTTGCATGTGCTGCTTTCTGACCCATCTGCAGCTCAAGTATGTTTCCTGGGCTCCAGGAACAGAACCTTCTTAGGGGCAATGCCACACGGTGCAGCTCCCTCCCTGAGGACATCCATCAAACTCACTCCTTGTCTCACTCCGAGCATACAATGAAGACATTCCAGCAGAGCAGCTGGTGGCATTAGGGCAATCCTATATACATTTATAGGAATGGGCTATTTAGAAATGGGCTATGTCAGAATGCCAGATGCAAGGGAGGGCACCAGGATGAGGTCTCTTGTTATCTGGTGTGCTCCGTGGGGCATTTGGTGGGCTGCTGTGAGATACAGGAAGCTGGAGAAATACCTTAAGGAGGCCTCTGTGACTGCTGCCCCACCACAAGATGCAGTGCATGCCCCACTGGCATAGTTGCACTGGCATTGGAAAATTGGATACGATTGGATCCTTGTGGCCCAATCCTATCCAACTTTCCAGCACCGGTGCAACCACAATACAGCCCCCAGATAACGGAACAAACAAGGCCTCTGTGACTGCCTTCCCAACACAGGAAGCAGTGCATGCCCCAGTGGCACTGCTACACCAGCACTGGAAAACTGGATATCCTATCCAATTTTCCAGTGCTGGTGCAGTTGTGCCAGTGGGGTGTACACTGCATCCTGTGGTGGAGGGGCAGTCACTGGGGTCTTCTCAAGGTATGGGAACATGTGTTCTTTTACCAAGGGCTAATTGTGGCTATACTGGAGCTGGGAAGTTAGATAGGATTGTGCCCTTAAGAAGATGATATAACTTGCAAGTTGGGTTAGTATGCATTAAATGAATAAAATAACTAAAAACTTCAGTAGCAGAAACATAGATGTGCATCTACTGATCAAAGCAATACGAAGTGCTCCCCCATTAAGATGTGCGGTGGAGCATCTTCTCCTTGGCCCTAGTTGCCAGTTCTCCTGGAGAGATGCACACGAGCCTGTTTCTATCCCCTCTCCACCACAGACGCACTTCAGAGTAAAGCCTGATCTCAGCATGCCCATTCTTAACACAGATCAGGTTGGTTATTTCCTCTGCCCACAAATCAGACCTTGGTTGGCAACCTTCAGTCTCGAAATTCTATGCTTGGGATCATTAGGAAAGGTATTGAGAACAAAACAGCTAATATTATAATGCCATTGTACAAATTGATGGTAAGGCCACACTTGGAGTATTGTGTCCAGTTCTGGTTGCCGCATCTCAAAAAAGACATAGTGGAAATGGAAAAGGTGCAAAAGAGAGCGACTAAGATGATTACGGGGCTGGGGCACCTTCCTTACGAGGAAAGGCTACGGCGTTTGGGCCTCTTCAGCCTAGAAAAGAGACGCCTGAGGGGGGGACATGATTGAGACATACAAAATTATGCAGGGGATGGACAGAGTAGATAGGGAGATGCTCTTTACACTCTCACACAACACCAGAACCAGGGGACATCCACTAAAATTGAGTGTTGGGAGAGTTAGAACAGACAAGAGAAAATATTTCTTTACTCAGCGTGTGGTTGGTCTGTGGAACTCCTTGCCACAGGATGTGGTGACAGCATCTGGCCTGGACACCTTTAAAAGGGGATTGGACAAGTTTCTAGAGGAAAAATCCATTACGGGGTACAAGCCATGAGGTGTATGCGCAACCTCCTGATTTTAGAAATGGGCTATGTCAGAAGGCCAGATGCAGGGGAGGGCACCAGGATGAGATCTCTTGTTATCTGGTGTGCTTCCTGGGGCATTTGGTGGGCCGCTGTGAGATACAGGAAGCTGGACTAGATGGGCCTATGGCCTGATCCAGTGGGGCTGTTCTTATGTTCTTATGAAAGACTATGGTATAAGCCTACAGTACCTGGTATTCCCAGGCGGTCTCCCATCCAAGTACTAACCAGGCCTGACCCTGCTTAGCTTCCAAGATCAGACGAGATCGGGCATGTGCAGGGTAACAGTTGCTGGGAAATCAGACCTTGTGGCACAGTGAATGTGGGCATTTGATTCCTCCTCTGGCACAAGTTTCTTGTTCATAACTTCCAGCAACCACCCAAAGGCAGCAGATACATTCTGAAACTTGGATAAAGGCAACTTCGGGAGCAAGTGAGCGCAACTGTTGATTCCTGAACACAGAAGATAATTCCTGATGAATATAGTCATCCATTGTTTTACTTCCCTGAAATCTTCATGTATGGGAGACAACTAGCACATTCAGCCATTTGCAAGGGCAGACAAGGCCACTGACTTACCTGCATGGATGCACTGTCAAAGGAGAAGAGCTCCCTGAAAAGTCTGGCCTGGTGCTCGTCCCTTCTCCTTGAAATCTCCTTCTCCACCTCTTCCGTCTGGGCCAGCAGAAGCTTCTCTCGTTCCTCCAGAAACTGGTGCAGTTGTCTGAAGGCAGCAGCTGTCTTCTCCTTCTCTTCTTCCATTTGTCTCTGCAACAGGAACATGGAAGAGGAGAAAAAGCAGGTCAGTCTTGCAGTGTTTGGAGGCCAGTTAAGAGGACTCCACGGGGCACTTGGGCCTTTTGGAGCAGACTGTGGGCCCAATCCTATGCATGTCTACTCAGCAGTAAGTCCTATTATAGTCAATGGGGCTTACTCCTAGGTAAGTGTGGATAGGATTGCAGCCTGTATCAGCATTACAGCCCAATTCTGAGCTGCCTGGCACACAAGGCTGCAGCAACACCGAAATGGCTGCCACTGCGTCCTATGGACATTGGGCAGCCCCGGGCAAATCCCAATACCTCCTCAGGGGAAGAGGACATTTGTCCCCTTTCCCCAAGTAAGGGAAGCAGTCCTTCAAAGGGGCTTCTCAAATCTGTGCTGGCTGTTCAGCCGGTGCAGAGTAAAGGTCTCCTGTGTTGGGCTGAGAGGCCTGACGTGGGGCTATGGATTCAGCGGATCCCTCCTCCCTCCCACCCCACTCTCTCCCCTGCCACACCTTCTCCCCACCCTCCCCCATCCCAGAACATGTCCCCCATGCCCCCACTCACCTCTCCGCCACCTGGCACTTTCCTGGAGCTCTGGGCAGCGGTTGCCCATCTTCTGCCTGGCACTGGTTCATGCTGAGCCAGAACCTGCATTGGCTGGGTGGTAAGTGGTTTGCGACATAGCGCGCCAGCGGTGACCATTATATTGGATTGGGCCCTCAATCATCAGGGGAAGAGTTAAGGCCTTCAGAATCCGAAGATCAATTCATGAGCATTTCCTGGGTGAGATTAGGTCACCCCCAATTCCCCTGCACATGCCCAATCTTGTCTGATCTTGGAAGCTAAGCAGGGTCAGGCCTGGTTAGTACTTGGATGGGAGACCGCCTGGGAATACCGGGTGCTGTAGGCTTATACCATAGTCTTTCGAGACTGAAGGTTGCCAACCAAATTCCCAATAATGCACACAGCTGAGGACCAGAGTTTCCTCGTGGCTCTTGAGTCTTCTTCGTTTTACATTCAATTCCATATGTGTGTTCCATTTCCCAATATGAATAATTCTAGTAATACTTACAAGCAAGTCTTGGCCTTCCTGCTCATTCTTTGCTCTACATAGTAAAGTATTTTCTCTCTCCTTCCTCATTATTTCCAAGGAGCGACTGATCTGATTCTGGAGAGAAAACAGAAGTCCCCGTTGGATTGCTTTCTTCTCCTAAGCTCGTACCTTTGTTATTTTTTTCTTCTTCTGCGCTATCATTTAGTGGTGTCTTACTACACATTTCTCATTTTAAACTTGTATTAAATATTGGTTTTATATTAATTGTAAACAGCACTCTTTAGAACAGAAAGATATGGTAGAAGTTGAGTAGATAAGCAAGCAAATATCGGAAGTGAGAAACAGCACAGGAGATTAACAGATAATCTTGACTCTCCAGTTGTGTTTCAAAGAGTTTAGGGTCTCTGAAGTGCCTATAAGTTTTTAGCCTATTGAAGTGGATACTTTGCATGCATCGGTCTCCTGATCCAGGCTGGGTTTAGCCCTTTCCGCCATGGTTGAGGGAGGCCAGCCCAAGGCCCAAGAACGGGGGCATTCAGGGGGACACATTTGTACCCAGGCCAGGGACAAAAAGGGAACCCAATAAGTGGCCCCAGAAATTTCCTATCTCACTCAGATTCACTACCCCAGAAGCCCTTGCTGTGTGGTCTCCTTCGCTGCAGCACCAGCTCCAACTGAGTGTCTGGGGCACCATTGGGTCATGCGGTGGTGGCAGCAGCCACATGTGCCTGGCCAAGGTGGTCCTGCAGGCCACAGCTGAGGGTGGGAACTCCTCTCCACCATCAGATGCCACAATGACACCAACAAATTAGGAAGTGGTTGGTCTGTGTGGTTGGTCTGTGGAACTCCTTGCCACAGGATGTGGTGATGGTGTCTGGCCTGGATGCCTTTAAAAGGGGATTGGACAAGTTTCTGGAGGAAAAATCCATTACGGGTTACAAGCCATGATGTGCATGTGCAACATCCTGATTTTAGAAATGGGTTATGTCAGAATGCCAGATGCAGGGGAGGGCACCAGGATGAGGTCTCTTGTTATCTGGTGTGCTCCCTGGGGCATTTGGTGGGCCGCTGTGAGATACAGGAAGCTGGACTAGATGGGCCTATAGCCTGATCCAGTGGGGCTGTTCTTACGTTCTTATGAAGAAGAAAGAGGAATGTAAAGAATCAGATGAGTGTTGCCTTGTGTACAGAGAAGCCACCTCAAATTCATTCTACAGTGTGCTTCCAACAGGATTGGGCCCCAAGTAAGTCTGGTATACTTGGAAAAAAAAAATTGTGGCAATGCTGGGTTTATTCATCAGTATGCAAAATGTCTTCTCACAAATCAGCAGACCAGAAAAGAAAAAACTGGAAAGAACGAGAGGAAGTGTGTTTTACCTTTCGGTACAGCGATTGTCCTCAATAACTTTATCCAGATCTCCTGATCAGGGGCTGGAGCTGAGGCGAGAGTCCCTGCAGTATCCCTCCCTACCCCAGAAGACCCACCCCTCAGACGTGAACAGTCCTGTTCCAAAATATGCAATAGGGAATGTGGAGCCCCCACCTTGCATTCCTGGGCAGCTTCCTCCACAGACAACTTGCAGTCAGCTTGGTGCTCCTCAGATTTGTTGCTCACCATGTAGATGGTAGCTCCATCGTCCTGGCAGAAGAACTTCAGGGGCTCCTCGTGCTTCTCACAGATCACCTGCCCTGCCACATCCCCACTGAGCACTTCAGCAATCTTGACCCTATTGGCCAGTTTCCTGTTTGGCCTCAGCTTCTTCGACTGAACCCTCTCCCTGCACTGGGCACAGGCAGCTTCTGTCGGCAACTCTCCCCAGCGCTTGATGATGCAGGCGCGGCAGAAATGGTGTCCACAGTCCAGAATGACTGGATCTGTGAAATAATCCTGGCATATGGAGCAAGTCCCTTCATCCTGCAACCTCTTCCTGGAGTTCTTCTCAGCCATGGCTCTGACTCCACGATGCAGCAGACTGAGTTTTGTTTTGTCCTCCTGGCAGGAGACTAAACTGGGTGTTGCTCTTTCCCAAGTGCTGGAAAGGAGCCAATTGTGTAGGCAGGAAGTCAGCAGAAAGCCTGCTTTGGCCAGGAACAGAGAGGTCCTCCTGTAAGGTCCTTCCTTCGAGCTTGTGCTTGGAGGGGAACTTTGACTCTGAAGCGAGAACACTGGGGGGATTCTAGAAGATGAGCTCCTTTGTTCTCACCCCTGCTCTGCTCTTATTCCATGTATATAAATTGTGACCATGAGCCCTCAGAGGGGATATATGCTGTCTGCACATGCCCAGAAGTACTCTTTATGCTTACTCCCAAGACTGAACCCCACTATTGTGAATGGGTGCTGGGACTCTGCCCTTATTCAGATAAAACCTTCAAGGTGTATCCAAGTTATTAATGTGTATGGTGAGCCAAGCGAATCAAGTCAAATCTTGATCATAAGAACATAAGAACAGCCCAATGGATCAGGCCATAGGCCCATCTAGTCCAGCTTCACAGTGGCCCGCCAAATGCCTCAGGGAGCACACAAGACAACAAGAGACCCATATCCCAGTGCCATCCCTTACATCTGGCATCCTTATTGATAATTGCAGAGAGAGGCAAGTTCAGCATAGGCTGCCCACCAAAGGCTTGACAACTTAAGGTTTTCCCTCTGCCTCAAATCCCATCAGCCAAAGGCCACCTCCCAGTTTCCAGTGTTGATGTGATGGTTCAGAGTTTGCAGCCTGGGAATGTATATTGGCACATCAGCAGTTGTCCCAGTTCATGGTGGGGGCTCTGAGCAGGGAAACACCTCCTGGACAAAATACAAGACATCTGTACCTGTTGCTTGTGGCACTGAAAGGCAGTCCTTTAAGCACATGGCTGTTAATTGGGTGACAGTCTTTTGTGAAGGACTTTGTCCAAAGCTTTGTTGGGTCCAAATGCATAAGCTCTAGGACAGCGACATCAAACCTGTTTTTAGAGGCCCAAATAGCATTCATGATGCCTTTTGTGGACTGGAATCCTCAGCAGGAACCAGGACATCATTAAGCAGGAAATGATGCAGTTAAGATAATGGCCAGAAATAAGCACTTGTTCTCCTAATCATGTACTTGTAAAAGGCCCTTAAGGTGACAACTTCTTTTAAGTTAATTCTTACTTTCAAAATAACTAAAAACTTCCATTTAAACAATCAGTCATGTTGAAAGATATTATAATACATTTCTTTGATGACATGAGACTTTATCTTCTGGGTGGAGGACCTGATCCAGAGTGCTCCAAAACTGGTATCCAAATACAATTCAGAGATACAGTGTCCTCCTTTTTATTCATATTATCTTTATGCTTAAATATCTCAACTGCTTCTAGTTGCATTCTCTGGAAATCATGTGATGCATTTCTCAATCAAACTGTGGAGTCAAACTTCACGTTATGTTCTGTTGTGTCCAGTTCTGGTTGCCGCATCTCAAAAAAAGACATAGTGGAAATGGAAAAGGTGCAAAAGAGAGCAACTAAGATGATTACAGGGCTGGGGCACCTTCCTTATGAGGAAAGGCGTTTGGGCCTCTACAGCCTAGAAAAGAGACGTTGTTACCATCTTGATGTTCAGAGCAACAGAGTTCCCCCCTTGGCATACGCCAAACCCTGATGGGACCCAGAACAAAAACCCAGCTCATTTTTATAGAAAGATCTGCCAATCATAATCTCTCAATTCTGCTGAGTCCTGCTCAGTCAGCTCAGAATGTTGGACCAATCAGAACTCTTGCATGTACCCTTCGAGTTGGCCATGATCTCATCTTTTGCACCTGTGTGTTATCTCTCATCCTTGTTCCCAAGGCCATCTGGCCTTCTTCTAACTCTCCATTTCAAAGTTAACTCTTACTTCCCTTCCTTAGTTAACACCCCCAACACTCCATCACTCTGCATAGCTGTGCAGTCCTTTCTGACATTCACTTCCTTTCCCATGTCTTTTGCAACCCATTGGTATTTTGTGTACTCATTCCTCAGTTACATTGTCATATCATATCCCATCACCTTATTATAACTTTAGATACTCTCTTATAATCCAATCACCCTCTAAAAACAAGTCCACTCTCTTCACAACAACAACAAAATATTGTAAGTTATAATTGTTGTTGCTAAGCAGAGCTTGCTGTAATGCATGTAATATTAAAAATAATATATTTGCAGGAAAATATTTTAATTTCAATTTTTTAAATTTGATTTTAAGGCTGTTTTGAAAACAAAAACCAAATACCTTAAACCAGAGGTCTTAGTAACATCATAAATTGGCAACGTTCAACATCACATCATTTTTTTCAATAGTTCCTGTCGTACACTTGGGCTCACCCCCAGGGTTTTGGGTGCTCAGAGTTGTTGGTTCTGAACCCTAGAGCCCTCAAAGATCCCTGTTCGGTAGTACTGCCACCACCCTGTAAGAGCCAGTGCCTCAGTCCAGGGAAACCGAGACCCTCTAGGCTTAACTATATCCCTTGTAGGCACTGAGCACTTTCTTTACTTAAAGTCTCAGTCCTCAAGTTTCTAGTCCACAATGAGGATGTTTGGTAGCTTGCTGAACGGCTAGGCAGGATTCTGAACCTTTGTCCCCAACAGACAATGAACCAACATGGTAAAAAGATTTTCTACTTTATTAAATACATAGGGTTACAAAAAGGTTACAAAAGGCAGCAAATGCTAGAGGCATAAAAACCTTCTAGGAACATATCAGCATAAAACAACAAAGCTAACTGGCTAACTCTATTATTCTCTCATCCTCACCTGGGTCAGCTTCTTTTGTAGATCCTCAGGCCAGTTACCTATAAGGCCACATGGTCCTGGCAGGGCAGGATGTACACCCACCACCTCCCTCACCAAGAGACAAGGAACAAAGACCCTGTCCTCAGGAAGTGGGGCTGGAAGCTCACCCTCTCAGCTCTTCCCTCCCCCCTGGAGATCTGCAGCTGCATTCCATCCTTGATGGGTGTCTTTCTGGCTGCCTAGGTGCTACATAATCACCTTCCATTGAGTTGTAAATCCTAGCAGCTAGGAAATGCAAGCCACATTTTTCCTTCAATTACCATTAACTATGTTACCCTATCCCTTTCCATTATGATGGAGCACTGCAGTTTTCAAACTATCAGGGAGTTTGAAATCTGCAGTAAGTTTTTGCGGGGGAAAGGGGGAGGCAGCAGGGGCAGGGGGAAGGCAGTGATGCGATCCCCAGGATTGGGTCAGGGGGGGCTGCAGGGATTGGGATGCAGAACATCAGCAGACAGCCATTAGAAAAGACACTGCTGCCTTGAGGTGGGCCACTTCCTCTCCCCCTGCTAAAAAGAGGAGCACCCACTTGAAAAAGTGCCTCTTACCCAGTTAGCAGGGGCTGGCTTCTTGGATGGTTTTTTGACTGCTACAAGGCTCAGCTAATCAGCACCACAAGCAGTGCTCTGAACACAGCATGGGGGAATAGTTTCCTGGCAGACAGAATGGCGAGCCAATCGGTGCTGCACAAATGAAGCTTTAATGCAAACAGTTCAAAAACTGTTGTGTCTCCCAAGCAAAAGGCGGAATGTGTTTCAGGAATATGGTGAGGCAGGGGACAACTCTCTCTGCAGTGACTCACTGTGGCTCAGGGACAGAGTGTCAGGTGGCCACCATTGAGAACATAAAGGAAAGGGAGAAGGGTCTCTCCGCAGAAAGAGGCTTCGGAGTACACGTAGAGTTGTGCTCCTGTGTCGGCATCAAAAAAAGACACTCGGCCCCCAGCACAGTTCAGAGTCACTCGGATCCTCTTGAGCTCCTGGCTCAGGGACAGAGGAGCATCATCTACAGGATTGGAAACTCTGTACTTGCCTGCCCACATCCCCATATCCCAGATTCCTTCCATAGGACTACCGTCAAAGTCACCCTTTCTTCTCACAGACTTTCTGGCAACCCCCACAGCCCATTCTCCTTCACTTTCCACAGCGACTTCCCAGCAATGCCAGCCAGCTGTGAATCCCTCCTGGCCCAACACAAAAGGCCAGAAGTCAAATCTCTTAGGATTGTCAGGAAGGTGTTGCTGTTTGTCTCCCCATCTCACACTTTTGTGATCCTCAGACAGGATGAGATGGGGATGAGCCGTGTCTGGATCCAGAGTCACACTTGCTGTCGGTGAGAAGGAGGAAAGAGAAGCTGAACCAGCTGGGAGACTGACCAGCATCCTAAAACTGTTAATTGCCTTGATATACATTCTTGGTATGGTGGGATATAAATCTCTAGAATAAACAAATGAATTGTCAGCCTGGAAACAAAACCTGGCCTGCCCCCCACTTTTGGAGGTGAGGTATGGTGGTAGCAAGCAAGGTGGCACTCTGGGGATCGTTCAGTTGTGGATGTTTGTATTTTGTGCTGCAATTTTATTTTGGATCTCAACTATCACGTGCTGTTTAACAAACAAAAAAATTGGGATTAATGTATATTTTAAACCATTTAAAAATAGTTTTAAATATATACATGGATCCCACAGTCAATGCTAAGTGCCCACCTATCCAAAACCCAGCAAATAAAAAAAGGTGAAGGCAAGTTAGTTCTGAGGGCTTAATGATAAGGCTGACTGTAGGGATTGCCAGGGGAATTGGGGGTGGGCCTGGACAGATGTCCCACAGCGCCAAATGCTGGTGCTATCGCTGCTGTACTCACAGCCAAGATGCTCCTCATCTCCTTTCCAAGCATTCATAAAACATTATGAGATTCATAAAACCTCAGAGAAGGGCTTATGGCCAGCGCAGGAGATCAGACTTCTTCACAAACCTCCCTCCAAGCACCAGTGCCTCAGAAGAAACAAACACGATGGCTGTGGCCCTTAGGCCCTCCTGAGGGGTTTCTGAGGCATCTGGCTAGCCATTGTTGGACTAGATCAGGGGTGTCCAAAGTTTTTGGCAGGAGGGCCATATCGTCTCTCTGACACTGTGTAGGGGGCCAGGGGGGGGGGAGAATTAATTTACATTTAAAATTTGAATAAATTTACATAAGTTTACATAAACAAATATATTAAAGATGAACTTATATGAATGAATGAAGGTCTTGCAATAGCTCAAGGCCTATAAAAGGCCTTGCACAAAGCAAGGCTGGCCTTTCCTTTGCTGCCGCTACTGCATCACAGACATGAAACAGCAAGCAGTGGAGGGAGCCCTCATCCCACAGCTCACATGAGAGGTCAAACACTCGCCCTCACGCTGAGAGCAGTTGCGTTGGGCCAGTGTGGGCTCCAACAAATCTCCAGAGGCCAGAGGCTCATTGAAGACTGGGGGCTCCCTGAGGGCCGCATTGAGAGGCCTCAAGGGCTGCAAGTGGCCCCAGGGCTGGGGTTTGGGCACCCCTGGACTAGATGAACCTTGGGCTGATTCAGCACTACTGAAGTATTAAGATCATATAGTTTCTGAGCTTCTCTGGTAGTTAAAAATACTGAGTGATGGGATGTAAATTTTCAAAAATAAATAAATACTGAGAAGGAGAGGAAAATAAACTTGATATTGGCATGAAATTGGTCCCTGCTCCTTCTTTTCCACTACATTTAAATCACTCATGGTTCCTGAGAAAAAGCCATTGGAATACAGGTGTGCGTCACTTGATGGGGATACATTCTCCTATCCCTGTTGTTGTGCGATTAGGTCATTAAGTGAACCTTTAGTCCAATCTATTTCCTTTGTTGTGTAAACAGACACTCCCTGCCAGACACTAGCTGGCTGCACAGGCTACTGGAGATAGATCACCTCTTTTATGCATTAAGAGCCTCTCTGTTGTGTAAACAGACACTCTTCTGCACGCTGTGGGAGAGGTGACTGCCTCATTAAGAGCATCTTTATTGTACTTTGACCACAGTCATATAAGCAGCTCATTGTTAAGCGAAAGGTTGTTAAGCAGCGCACGCCTGTCCAAGCAGACCATTCCTTACAAGTCCCCTATCCCCATTATGATTCATCTGATCCCACAATTTACCTTCTTGAAGCTTAAGTCCAGATACCAGGGAGTCTGAGGAAGAAGAGGGTACAGAGATCACATCACAGTGTTTAGAGCACATGCAGTGCAAAAAAGAACCAATAACTTGATAGCATCTAATTTTTCTTAATTCAAATCACAGAGTTGGGAAAGCCATGAGAGGTCAGAAACCCTCCCCCAATTCTGATTTCTTTTGAGATAGTCACACTTGTCTTCTCTTAATGGATAGTTCAACAATCCCAAGTATACCTGTACTATAATTAAAAAACAAAACCCCAACAACCAAGAGGAAAGTGATCAAATTTGATCAGTCAACACTTAAGACCATTGCCGTAAAACATTTATAGATCAATCCTAATTATGGCTACTCTTAAGTTAAATCCCCTTGAATGGGACTCATTTCATATGGTACATAGTAAGGACTAAGAACCAAAAAGTCAAAATTAGATAAGAATGGGATAGGATGAAATCAAGTTGAAGTTATTAATTCACCCTAAATTAGTCATAAGAATTTTTTCCATTCAGCTCAACGGGACACAGTCACAATAACTTTAGATGAATTGGGGCCAAAGTCTACAAAAGTATCTTGAACCTGGAAAGCACAAGTTGCATCTCAGCACAACTCTGTGTTGGGATCTCAGAACTCAAGTTTGGGATTTTCAGGAGCAATCAAGAGCCATTTAAGCTAAGGAGAACCTTCAGTGAGAAGAGCCAGGAAGACTGTGGAGTGCCTGCAGAAATGTGCCCATGTGCCTGCTGAAAGTCGGAGAAGGAAGAAAGTTCTGACCAGATCAGTTGGAGGGTTGTCCAACTGCATATGTCAGTTAAGACTGCAAATTAAAATTCAAATTAAAAATCTGCTGTGATTTGCTCAGGTGATCACTCCAGTGTTTTTTATTACTAGAGATGAATTCTATGGTTCTCTCCCATTCTTTATCCATGGAGTTGAGAGTAGCCAATATGAGTTTCCAAAGTGGCTTCCCAACCAGATATTGGGAACCAAGTTCAACCAGAGCCAGTGACTCATCTAAGATTTTGGCTGACCCCCACAGAAGTGACCTGGGCCCTGAATCAGATTAATCTTGAGTGGCCTCTGCTGTCTTGTGGAGCCAGGGCAACTCCTTGGTTTACTGAGAACTTGAGAGCCACAAAATGAGAAAAGACAGACATCTAGAGTGACATTCCAGGAAGACTCATAACAAGCCCACCTGAATGCAAGTTAGAGCTCATCTGAGATCCTATTCTGTGGTGGTGATGGCTGTAAAGGAGGCCGTTTTTCCCTCCTTGTTGTTGAATCTGCAGAGAGCCATCCAGTAGAATTATTTCACCTAGTGCAGGGCCTGCTCCATTTGCCTCTAATGGAGAAGAAGTTGGAGCATAAGACAGTCTGCTGTGATAGGTCCGCCAGGCACTCTGACTCACATCCACCGGGACCTGGACTCCATATTGGCAAGTCCAGCTGAGGTCCCTGGAAAATCTGTGGGTCCAGTTCTTTTGGATTCTTTTCAGCCTGTGGGGCCAGAGGATGTGGACAGTAAAAAATTGTCCAGCTGCCCTTCAGCGATTTTCAAACACTGTGCCATTGGGGAGGGTCGTTTTTTAGTAGGGCCACTGGGGGATGTGAGCCCCCTGCTAGCAGCATGGCGTGCCTTGTCAATTGTCAAAAAACAGATGGTGAGCCTTGACAATTTTAGCACTTTCTCAGTGTGCCATGAGATGAAAAGAGTTGAAAATTGCTGCTATAGATCCTTGCCCAGGAACTTTCAAGCCCAAGGCCAAATGTTGGTCACACCAGTCCATTCATGTGGCCCAACTCATGTGCAGAGGTTTTGATAGACCCAGTTTGGTCACATTCAAACCAAAACAGAAGCTAAACAATGGGCAATGCCAATTATATGTTCCTGATAAGCGAGGTGCCCTGGACAATCAAGACATGACCCCTGCCCCAAAACTCCCAGACTTCCTTTTCGATGCGGTTCTACGCATACCTCCCTGTTAAACTAGGAAGGACTTGGAAGTACCATAAGCTACAAGCGGCTGGAGAGGAAAATGAAGAAACTCACAAAAAATGATACGGAATGCACTTGTGTCCCCAGGGACCTTTCTTCAGTGAATTAAAGCCCAATCCTATGGGCTCATAGTGCTGGCAGAACTAGCAATCAACCAGTTCTATCTGCCTTATGTCAGTCGCAAAATTGGTTCCAGGAGTGTGAAGAGTGGCACATAGCAGGAGCACTGGCAGGAAGGCTGGAGCTTTCTTGTGCATGTCGGAGTAGCGCCTTGAACAAGTCTATGGAGGTAAGGCAGTGGGGAAGGTGGGACAGGGTGAGTGGACAGGCAAGGAGGAGGGCGGAGGGTGGAAATGGGTGGTAACAAGAGCAAGGGAGGGTCAAATAGGGGCGGGTTCAGCAGCAGCCGGATCCTAATTTTCTTCATGGGCCCAATTCGTCATCCTGGTTACAGCAAACTTGCACTGTTGATTTTGCTGGAACAGGTCCAAGTAGACACTCCCCCCCCAGCGCTGCAGGGGCTTACTCTTGGGTAAGACATTTACCCAGAGGACATTTCTATGAATGTTCCCCTACAGCAGGGGTGTCCAAAGTTTTTGGCAGGAGGGCCACATCAGCTCTCTGACACTGTGTCGGGGGCCGGGGGGAAAAAAGAATTAATTTACTTTTAAAATTTGAATAAATTTACATAAGTTTACATAAATGAATATATTAAAGATGAACTTATATGAATGAATGAAGGTCTTGCAATAGCTCAATGCCTATAAAAGGCCTTGCACAAAGCAAGGCTGGCCTTTCCTTTGCTGCCACTGCTGCATCACAGATGTGAAACAGCAAGCAGTGGAGGGAGCTGTCATCCCACAGCTCACACGAGAGGTCAAACAGTCGCCTTCACTGTGAGAGAAGTTGCATTGGGCCAGTGCGGACTTCAACAAATCTCCGGAGGGCCAGAGGCTCATTGGAGACTGGGGACTCCCTGAGGGCCACATTGAGAGGCCTCGAGGGCCGCAAGTGGCCCCTGGGCCGGGGTTTGAGCACCCCTGCCCTACAGGATGCAGCAATAGCCTTCTTAGCACTGATGCACCAGCAGGATGGGGAGGAAGTATCGGATTCGGCTCTCTATATCGTCTCCAAAACTGGCATTGACCTTCCTGGCTTTCTCTAACACTAAAAGTGATTGGGAACCTTTCATGTCCATATCTTCACCCATGAAATGACTAGAGTAATGTAGCCATTATTTTCACCTTTGAACTGGTTCATGATGCCCTCCAGAAAGGGATGGATGTCACAGAAGTCATGGATTCTCCACTTCAGTGCAACAGGAAATGCCACGGGACTCTCAAACTTCTCCTTTGGATACCTGGTGAAGAGATACAATGTCAAATTACCATCCATACTGTAAGTGCAGTAAGAGAAAGGAATGGGGTGGAAGAAAGTGCGGGAAGTCTAAAGACTCAGACAGGTGCAACATAGAGGAATAGATGCTTTCTGGTGATAGGTTCAGAGGAACTCTGTAGAATGGGATGGGATGAATGAAAATCTCATCTGCCTGGGCCTTTGGGCTTCCACACTCCACATTCCTTCGATATCATCATGGAAGAGACAGGAGAGGTACACTTGTGGGCAAAGCCCTTCACTAGATATCTTCCTCTTTCCCTGATGCTCAGTTACATTCTCAGCACAGTCTGGTGTTTACTCGCCAGTCCCTCTAAGACAGTAGTCTTCAATCTTTTTCATGCCACAACCCAATCAATCAATCAATCAATCAATCAATCAATCAATCAATCAATCAATCAATCAATCAATCAATCAATCAATCAATCAATCAATGAAAGAAAGAAAGAAAGAAAGAAAGAAAGAAAGAAAGAAAGAAAGAAAGAAAGAAAGAAAGAAAGAAAGAAAGAAAGAAAGAAAGGTGACTTCACTGTCAATCACTCCTAGAACCCTATCTGCCCACTCCCCAACCCGTCTCCTCCCCCAGCTTGAGAAACACTGATCTAGACCATTCCCTACATGAAGGAATATGTGGTCTCCACTCACCTCTCCAAGATGTTTCCAATATTCTAGAGATAAACAAGAGAAAGAAGAGAGAACTCAGCACCTGTCACAGCACTAAGAAAATCCTTATGAGACAATGTGATCTGGCTAAGCGCTGAAATGTCCCTATCAGAGACTGAAGATCTACTTCACAATCTCCAATTTCTGAACCACTTGCAGCTGAAGTATACCTCTTGGCTACAAATCACAGGACTGTCTCAGTGGCAGCACCACAAGTATGCAGCTCCCCCAAATGAGGACAGCCATCACACCCATTCCGTGTCTCCATTCAAGCATGCCCTGAAGCATAATTCAAGCATAATTCTTCAACAGAGCAGTTGGTGAAGACCTTGGATATCATTCCTCAACAGATTGTCTTTTATTGCTCCTCTTTCACCGACTAAAGCAGTGGCTCCCAAACTTCTACAAGGTATTGGGAACCCTGTAAATATTTGCGGGGGCAAGGTTGGGGCAACAGTACTGCAGCAATTGCAGCACCGTGCAATCAAGGGGTTTAGTAAGGTACTTGGGAGGCACCGCCAATCTAGAGGGTGTGGGGAGTCCATGATCCCCTCTGCAGGCCTCCTTGAAGCTCCAAACAGCTCCTACATCCTATCATGATCCACTTCTGAATTTGCAATCTCAAACCAGATCAAGATCAGAGATAGGAACTCTTTGGAGCAGTGTGAAGGCCCACATAGGGGATCGTGCGGACCCCACACCCTCTGGATGGCTGGTGCTGTCCCCTAGGTACCTTACTAAACCCCTTGGTCTTGCTGGCAGCATGATCCCTGTGTTGTTATCACAGCCATTAGCACTTGGAAACTCCCCTTAAGTGGAAATGGGCTGCTTTAAGTCGCAACCCACCAGTTTGGGAACCACTGCACTAAAGTATTCTTTGTTACTGAATTGAAATTATTGCACCTTTAACATTGGTAGCTGACTTAATAATAATAATAATAATAATAATAATAATAATAATAATAATAATAATAATAATAATAATGGTATTGGCAACCTTCAGTCTCGAAAGACTATGGTATCGCGCTCTGAAAGGTGGTTCTGGCACAGCGTCTAGTGTGGCTGAAAAGGCCAATCCGGGAGTGACAATCCCTTCCACACTGGGAGCAAGTGCAGTCTGTCCCTGGTCTGTCTCCCTGGCTATGGGCCTTCCTTCTTTGCCTCTTAGCCTCAGACTGTTGGCAAAGTGTCTCTTCAAACTGGGAAAGGCCATGCTGCACAGCCTGCCTCCAAGCGGGCCGCTCAGAGGCCAGGGTTTCCCACTTGTTGAGGTCCATCCCTAAGGCCTTCAGATCCCTCTTGCAGATGTCCTTGTATCGCAGCTGTGGTCTACCTGTAGGGCGCTTTCCTTGCACGAGTTCTCCATAGAGGAGATCCTTTGGGATCCGGCCATCATCCATTCTCACGACATGACCAAGCCAACGCAGGCGTCTCTGTTTCAGCAGTGAATACATGTTAGAGATTCCAGCACGTTCCAGGACTGTGTTGTTTGGAACTTTGTCCTGCCAGGTGATGCCGAGGATGCGTCGGAGGCAGCGCATGTGGAAAGCGCTCAGTTTCCTCTCCTGTTGTGAGCGAAGAGTCCATGACTCGCTGCAGTACAGAAGTGTACTCAGGACGCAAGTTCTGTAGACCTGGATCGTGGTATGTTCCGTCAGCTTCTTGTTGGACCAGACTCTCTTTGTAATACAGGTATTTATATACCGCCTTTCATGGTCATGATTTCTCCTCAGACTTTATTTCAAGGCGGTTTACATAGGCAGGCTATACTAAATCCCTATAGGGATTTTTACAATTGAAGAAGGTTCTGTCTTTCAAGAACCACAACATTTCAGATGGATATTTTTATGATCTGGTATCACATTCTGGCCTCCAGTTTCCTCCCATGCAAGCTGACAATCCTTCATATCTCACTTGAAGGGCAGCCAAAGAGCAGATGGAAAAAACTCAGCTCGGCTTGTCAGCTGTTTCAAGGTCTTGCCGTTTACGGTGCCGGTGGCCTCAAACTGGCAACCTTCGGCTGTTATGTTCAGGCAAACAGAGGCTCTAACCTCTAGACCAGACCTTCCTGCCCACTTAGGAAGTTGATATACGGTAGCTTCCCAGTTGGATTAGTACACATTAAATAAAAATCTCAGTAGCAGAAAAAAAGAAGTGCATCTATTGATCAAAGCAATACAAAGTGCTCCTCTATTGAGATGTGCAGTGGAGCATCTTGGCCCCAGTTGCCCATTGTCCTGGAGATATGCACATGAGTGTGCTTTTACTGACCTCATACCCCTCTCCATCATAGGTGCACTGCAGAAAAACCAACCCCTTTCCACAACTCCCATCTTGCCCTACTGTGCGTACTGCAGCAGAGACCAGGCTGGCCATATTCTGCAGAGGAATTAGAGCAGATGGCAAAGTGAATATGGCACCTCTATGGCACCTGCTCCTGCACAAGCCTCTTCTCCATGACTTGCAACATAATGAGCAGCTGGGCTGCCTAAGGGGAGAATTCCCACAAGCCACTCTTGCTCTGGAGAGCAGTACTGTAGCCTGCAGGGGCTTAAAGAGGACTTGGCCTGTATTGTATTGCAGGCACTCAGGGGGAAAAGCAGCTGAAATGCAGAAAAAGGTGGAGGTATTGGTTTGACATGAACCACCCAGCTGATACACTTTGAAACTTGGATAAAGGCAACATCAGGAGCTGCTCAAAGCCATTCTGGGAGCCAGCTAGTTAGTGCAACTGTTGATTCCTGAACTCATAAGAAGATCCCTGAAGATGTCACTCATTCTTTTAATTTCTCAGGCTCCATGAAATCTTCATGTTGTGGGACACCTGCCAAATTCAGCCATTTACAAGATCAGACAAGCCCACTGACTTACCTGCAGGAGTTCACTTGCTGACTGCTGCTGCTTCTCTTCCATCTCCTGGATGAGACTATCAAGGGAGGAGAGCTCCCCGGAAAGCCTAGCCAGGTGTTCCTCCCTTCTCCTCGCAATCTCCTTCTCCAACTCTTCCATCTGGACCAGCAGAAGATTCTCCTGTTTCTCCAGGAATTGGTGAAGTTCTCTGAAGGCAGCTGTGGTCTTCTCCCTCTCTGCCTTTGTTTGCTTCTGCAACAGGAACATGGAAGAGGAGAAAAGTAGGCCAGCTGTGCAGTGTCAGGAGGCAGGTACCCCATGGAAAGGGCACTTGGGCCTTTTGGAACAGACTGGTATCAGCATTACAGGTTGAGCCTCATTATTCGAGAGGGTTCCTTTTCAAGCACTCAGGTGGATGGTAAAAAATTTACACTGTAGCAAATCAATTTAAAAAACAGTTTCTTTGCTCAGGTGATTTAAAAACAGCCTTGCTGACTTTTGTGATGTAAGATAAGAGTCATTAAGAAGACCATCAATCAGTCTCAGCTTCACTCAGCCCCTCCCTTCACCAATGCAAAATGATCACCTTTCTTTCACGTGCTCTGGGGGAAGGGAGGGGTCCACTGGAGAGAGAAGGATTGATGGATTGCCAGCCAGCCAGCCAGCCTCCCTCCCTCTCTCTCTCTCTCTTATTAAGGAGGCTATTGTTAAAGGACTGTTCAGTTTTTTAAACTGATTTTAAAGGGGTGCATTTTTACCCTTCTCCATGGATCAGCACATTCCTTCTCATTTGCAGGTGCCATTCATGCAGGGGCCATGTTGAGTCAAAACCGTGTATAACAAGGCTGGACCTGTAATCAGGGGAAGAGTGAAGGCCCAGCCTTAGAGGAAACTGAAGATCAATCCATGAATATTTCCTGGGTGAGATCAGGTCACCCCAAATTCTCAGTAATGCTCACTGACTGCCTCACAGCTCTTGAGTCTGTCTTCTGCACTTTACATTAATTTCCAAATATGTGTTCATTTCCCAATGTCAATAATTAGTACTACTAATACTTACTAGCAAGTCTTGGCTTTCCTGCTCATTCTCTGCTTTAAACAACAAAATCTTTTCTCTCTCCTTCCTCAGGATCTCCAGGGAGCATCTGATCTGATCCTGGGAAGAAATAGAAGTTCCCATTTGATGGCTTTTTTCTCCTTATTTCCTAGCTTTGTTTTTTTCTTCTGTGCTACAGGTATGCAGTGTTTTACTGCAATCTTATCATTTTAATTTGTGTTTTGTAATGGTTTTCTTGGATTAATTGTAAGCTCAGCAATGTATTTAAAGAAATGGTAGAAGTGTAGTAAATAACCAGGTAAGTAAATGCCAGATCTATAATGGAGAAACAGACAGGGAAGTTGAGAGAGAATTGATGCCTCTGGGGTCGGGTGGCTCTCCCAAGTCCTGTTGAGTTGACATCCTATCCAAGTCTACCAATTGCTGGCATAGGGCCCCAAATTCAGGCTGCATTAACCCCCTGCTGCCCAAGATGGGTTGGGACAGGGTGGCCAGATAGAATGGAGGACAGAGTACCTCTACCTTGAACCACTGTATAGAAGAGGGAATGCTGGCAGGTGCATCTCAACATGGAAGGGTTTAAAAAGTGGCACCTGCCCAAATTCCCTCTTCTCTACCATGGTTCAAGATAGAGGCACTCTGCCCTCCACTCTATCTGGTCACTCTGGGCAGGGCCTCGGAGAGGGGCATAAAGGGGGTAATTTGTACCGGGGCCCAGGAGCCAAAGGAGGGGGTCCAGAAATTTCCTGAGATCTTAAATTTCCCTATCTACTCAGACTTGTTGATGCATGGGATGCTGGGGACACTACAATGAGCGTGCAGCTGCAGCTACTGGCAAGCCATATATGTTGGACCAAGGAATGCATACGTGACACTCCCTAACAAATTGTCAAATCTGGGAGGAAACTGGCTTGCTACAGTAGCTCTTTGGCTTGGGGAGCTGCTTGCCAAGATGGAGTGTATAGGAGCTCAGGGACACAGCTGTGGGGCTACAGCTGCTGCAGAAGCAAGTTTTGGTACGCACAGGACACTTTCCATTCTAGTGTGAGCCTATATACTATGATGCTCATTTTCTGCAATGATTTTCTATATTTAAAAGATTTTAGAGACTTAGGAGTGTGTTTGATTTTTCTGTATTACTGTATCTAGCTGCCAGTGCCACATGGGTGGGTAGACCTGGGCTCCAAAGACTTTTCCAGCTAGTCTTCACCCTCCCCCCACCCTGGTTTGCCCCTCCCTGCCCCCATTCTGCTCACCAGTCACAACCCACCCCCACTGTTTCACCCCTCCCCCTTTGCAAAGGGGCCCAAAAGTAACTTTGTTACCCCCAGATAAAATTCCTCTCAGAGGCCCTGACTCTGGGTGGGGCACATTCCCCACTACCTCTGCCACAGTGTGCAAACCCTGCTTCTGGAACGCCATCACACAGGGGCTGTGGATCAGGGCAGTGCCAGTCTGAATGCAGGGGTTCTCTTCAAGAACTTCCAGATCTCCTGAGCAGGGGCTGGAGCGGAGGCGAGGGTCACTGCAATCTCCTTCCCCACCCCAGATCCCCCAGACCTGACCAGACATGCCCCCCAAATGACCCTGGGGAAATACACATAGGGGAATGTAGAGTCCCTCAGTACCTGGACCTCCTGGGCAGCCTCCTCCAGGGGCACCACCTGGTGCGCTCGGTGCTCCTTGGACCTGTCGCAGACCACGCAGATGGGGGCTTGGTCGTCCTGGCAGAAGAGCTTCAGGGGCTCCTGGTGCCTCTCGCAGACCCTCCACCCTGAGGCGTCCAGCTTCAGAGGCTCGCTCAGCTCCTTGACTATCTCCACCATATTGGCCAGGTGCCTGTTCAGCTTCAGGTTGCCAGACTGGACCCGCTCCCTGCACTGGGGACAGGTGGCATCTATGGGCGAGTTCCCCCAGGTCAGGACGATGCAGCCCCTGCAGAAGTTGTGCCCACAGTCCAGGATCACTGGATCCTTGAAGTACTCCAGGCAGACGGGGCAAGTGACCTCGTCCTGCAGCCTCTTCCTGGGGCCGGGTGCAGCCATGGCTGGAGAGGAGCCCTGCAGAACAAGGAGTGGACTTTCGCTTTCGCCTCTTCCCCGCCCACGCAGCAGCTGTTGGCTGGAGGCGGAAGGAGGCGTTTCTCTTGGGCAAAGTGCTGATTAAGGATCTGCCTGCAGGGCTTGTGGGGGCAGCTTAGTGCCTGCCTGTCCCAGGACTGGAGAGCTCCTCCTCAAAGGGGATTCGTGTGTGAGCAGCTGGAACCTGGAAGGACAATGCTCTGAAGAGGAGCTTCCTCTCATCCCTCCTCTGTTTTTATTCCCTGTGTCTGAAATGTGACACTGATGTTGGATGGAAAATAGAATAGAAAGAATAGAAAATTTATTTGTCATTGTACCCGTATACACAAGTACAACGAAATTAGGTGCTTTCGCAAGGTAAAACAAGACACAACCCACACAAAACAACAATACAACAAAGTCAGGCAGACTACATATACAATCACCACATTGCTAAAACTCTATTCAACATGTTACTGTACCCCTGAATTTAATCTACACACTGCACTGGGATAGAAACCGTTCTTTAATCTACTCGTTCTTGTTCTTATCACCCTATATCTTCTTCCTGATGGCAAAATGTGCACTCTGCACATGCCCAGAAGTACCCTTTCTGCTTACTTGTATTGGAAATGGGTTGTAGAACTCTGCCCTTGTTCATATAAAGTCTTCAAGGCAAATCTAAGCCATTGATGTCAAGGTGAAATGCATGGCGCAAATGAGATCTGGACCCTTTTTGAAAAATGAGGCCAGGAGCAAGTTCTGTATAGGCGACCTCCAAAAGGCAGGAGATTCAAGATCTTCTCTCTTCCACTGCCTCCCATCGCATCAGGAAAAGGCCACCTCCCAATTCCCAGTATGGATGTGGTGGTTCACTGTTTGCAGCCTGGGAATGTATACTGGGAAAGCAGGAGCTGTCCCAGTTCAAGGTGGCAGCACTGTGTAAGAAAACATCTTCTAGCCCAAATGGGACACATGTGCGCCTGTCTGTGGTGCTAATGCTTAGCCCTTTTTGCGCATGAGTGTCAATTGCATTATAGGCCTTTAGTGAAGGACTTTGTCTGAAGCTTTGTTAGGTCCCCTTGATAACCTTTATCAGATGGCTTAGTAATAATTGGGGGTGTGTCACTCACTGCTGCCCTTATTACTCAGTGTTCCCTCCTGTCCCTCCACTTTCAGCCGGAGATGCCACTGCTATGAGAGAGAGTGAGAGATGGGGACAAACTTCCATTGGCAGGGAGTTCCATGGGGGGGGCAGCAAACAAACAGTTCTGAGGCATGTCCCTTCAGTTGGTGGGGATAAAACTTTTTGGTGGTTTTGGTGGTGATCAGCAGCAGAACATGGGGCAGTTTGAGCTGAGAATCTCACCTCAGCCATAAACTCATGTACCCAAGCCCCTGCAGCCCAGGATCGCGCTGCTGCCTTCTCCTGCCCCTGCTACCTTCCCCCTCCCGCCCATGCAAGAACTTAGTCGCTCTCAAACTCTCCCAGAGAGTTTGAGAACCACTGCTGTAAGGATTTCTAAGGATTCTAAGGGTTTCCAAGTTCATGTATGTGAAGCCCTTTGCACCCTTGAAAAGCACTATTTCAAATATATGACTGTTCAACAAAAAACAACTATGAAGGAAAAGGAGGAAAATATGAGTAGAAGCTCTGATCAGTATCAGAGATGAACAGGAGAGATAGAGCTCAATAGGAAATGTGCTGTAGAGCTTCTTACCATGCAAGCTGGCTACTGAACCCATGCAGTAGGTAGCATGTGAGTTTCATTCTTCATCTCAGGAGTGTGGCTTTGAGCCCCACATTGGGTACATCAGTGGTTCTCACACTTTTAGCTCCAGGACCCACTTTTTAGAGTGAGAATCTGTCAGGACCCACCGGGAGTGATGTCATGACTGGAAGTGACATCATCAAGCAGAAAATTTTTTAACAATCCTAAGTTGCAATCCTACCCATGCTTACTCAGGAGTAAGTTCCATTGAATATCATTGTTAAAAGAATATTATTTATTTATTACATTTTTATGCCGCCCTTCCTCCAAGGAGCTCAGGGTGGTCTACACAGCTGTAGACTCCTTTTGTCCTCACAACAACCCTGTGAGGTAGGTGAGGCTGTGAGAAAGTGACTGGCCCAAGGTCACCCAGGAAGCTTCATAGCTGAGGAGGGATTCGAACCTGGGTCTTCCCGGTTTAAGTCCACCTCCCAAACCGCTACACCACCCTGGCATCCTGGCTACTATATACATAGTAGCTTGTTAAAAGCACAGGTCTGTAACATTTCCCCAAAGGCAGTCACATACCATGGTAGTAGCACCGTCTAATATACTAAACATTAAATATTGAAATGAATGGGGACCCACCTGCAATTGGCTCACGACCCACTTAGTGGGTCCCGACCCACAGTTTGAGAAACTATTTTATACATTATTAGGTATCTCCCTGCAAAGTACCTTCAGCAGCAGCAGACTGAAAATTTCTTCTGTGCTTTGCTATCCCTCTTACTTTGAAGACAGCTGTGGTTGAGGGGAGGGATAAGGATTATTAACAATATTTATTGACAGTATTTATATACTGCTTTTCAACAAAAAGTTCACAAAGTGGTTTACAGAGAAAAACCAAATAACTAATGGGCCCCTGTCCCAAAAGGGCTCACAATCTAGAAAGATGCAGAAGAACACCAGCAGACAGCCACTAGAACAGACAGTGCCGGGGTGAGGTGGGCCACTTCCTCTCCCCCTGCTAAAAAGAGGAGCACCCACTTGAAAAAGTGCCTCTTACCCAGTTAGCAGGGTTTGGCTTTTTGGATGGTTTTTTGACTGCTACAAGGCTCAGCTAATCAGCCCCACAAGCAGTGCTCTGCATGCAGGATGGGGGAATAGTTTCCTGGCAGACAGAATAGCGAGCCAATCAGTGCTGCACAAATGAAGCTTTAATGCAAACAGTTCAAAAACTGCTGTGTCTCCCAAGCAAAAGGCAGAATGTGTTTCAGGAATATGGTGAGGCAGGGGACAACTCTCTCTGCAGTGACTCACTGTGGCTCAGGGACAGAGTGTCAGGTGGCCACCATTGACAACATAAAAGAAAGGGAGAAGGGTCTCTTCACAGAAAGAGGCTTCGGAGTACAGGTAGAGTTGTGCTCCTGTGTCGGCATCAAAAAAAGACACTCGGCCCCCAGTACAGTTCAGAGTCACTCGGATCCTCTTGAGCTCCTGGCTCAGGGAAAGAGAAGCATTGTCTACAGGATTGGAAACTCTGCACTTGCCTGCCCACATCCCCATATCCCAGATTCCTTCCTTAGGACTACAGTCAAAGTCACCTTTTCTTCTCACAGACTTTCTGGCAATCCCCACAGACCACGCTTCCTCACTTCCCACAGTGACTTCCCAGAAGTGTCTGCCTGCTGTGAATCCCTCACGGCCCAGCACAAAACACCAGTAATCAAATCTCTCAGGTTTGTCACACAGATCTTGCCATTCGTCTCCGTATCTCACACTTTTGTGATCCTCAGACAGGATGAGCTTGGGATGAGCCGTGTCTGGATCCAGAGTCACCTTTGCTGATGGGGGGGGGGGGGGAATGAAGAAAGAGAAGAGAAGTTGAACCAACTGGCAGACTGACCAACATCCTCATATTGTTAATTACCTTGATATACATTTTTGAAATAGTGGGGTTTAAATTTGTCTAATAAATACAGTAAATGAATCCTGAGCCTGGAAACAAAACCTGACTTTTTCCCTAATTTGTGGGTGCAAAGGAGTGTCTAACAGTGGTGAGTGAGTGGCACTCTGTGGATTATTCAGTTGTGGATGTTTTTATTTTGGACCTCAACTGTCATGTGCTGCTTAATAAAACAAAAAAAAATTCAGATTAATGTATATTTCAAACCATTTAAAAATGTTTTAAAATATATACATGGATCCCACAGATAATGCTGACTTCCCTCACCCCCTCCAATACCCTGCAAATAAAAATGGTGAAGGCAGGTTAGTTCTGAGGGCTTAATGATAAGGCCAACTGTAGGGATTGCCAGGGGACTCCCCATTGGGAGTGGGCCTAGACAGATGCCCCACAGTGCCAAATGTTGGTGCTATATCTACTGGACTCAGAGCCAAGATTGTTCCTCACCTCCTTTCTAAGCATTCATAAAGCTTTCATAATGCATTATGCCAGTATCTCTCAAACTGTGGGTCGGGATCCACTAGGTGGGTCGCAAGCCCCATTCATTTCAATATTTTATTTTTAAGATATTAGTCTTGATGCTCCCATGGTATGTGACTGCAGTTGGGGAAATGTTACAGACCTGTGCTTTTAACAAGCTACTATGTATATTCTTTCAGTAAATGGGACATATTCCTGGATAAGTGTGGGTAGGATTGCAGCCTAGGGTTAAAAATTTTCCTGCTTGATGATGTCACTTCCGGTGGGTCCTGACAGATTCTCATTCTAAAAAGTGGGTCCTGGTGCTAAATGTGTGAGAACCACTGCATTATGAGAGTCATAAAACATCTCAGAGAAGAGCTTATGACCAGCACAGAAGACCAGACCAATTCACAAGCCTCCCTCCAAGCCCCAGTGCCTCAGAAGAAACAAACACAATGGCTGTGGCCCTTAGGCCCTTTCTGAGGCATCTGGCTGGCCCTCTTTGGACTCGATGAACCACGAATTCAGCACTATTGAAGTATACGAGGACTGTATCTTTTGTGAGCTGCTCTGGTACTTAAAAATAATGAGTGACTGGATGTACATTTTCAAAAATGAATAAATATTTATTTATTTATCACATTTTTATAGCGCCCTTCCTTCAAAGAGCTCAGGGCGGTGTACATGGCTGCTCCCCTCCTTTTTTCCTCACACCAACCCTGTGAGGTAGGTGAGGTCAGTCTGTGGAACTCCTCAGCGTGTGGATGGTCTGTGGAACTCCTTGCCACAGGATGTGGTGTCAGCATCTGGCATGGATGCCTTTAAAAGGGGATTGGACAAGTTTCTGGAGGAAAAATCCATTATGGGTTACAAGCCATTATGTGTATGTGCAACCTCCTGGTTTTAGAAATGGGCTATGTCAGAATGCCAGATGCAAGGGAGGGCACCAGGATGAGGTCTCTTGTTATCTGGAATGCTCCCTGGGGCATTTGGTGGGCTGCTGTGAGATACAAGAAGCTGGACTAGATGGGCCTAGATGGACTAGATGGGCCTATGGCCTGATCCAGTGGGGTTGTTCTTATGTTCGGCTGAGAGAAAGTGACTGCCCCAAGGTCACCCAGGAAGCTTCATGGCTGAGGGGGGATTTGAACCTGGGTCTTCTAGATCTGAGTCCACCTCCCAAACCACTACACCACCCTGGCTCTAGCAGAGGAAAATAAACTTGATACTAGCATGCAACTGGTCCATCCTCCTTTCCTACTATTGCCAATTAAGAGCACAATCCTGTCTAATTTTCCAGTGCCAGTGCAGCCATGCCAATGATACATGCACTGCCTCCTTTGGTGGGGAGCAGTCACAGAGGTCTCCACAAGGTAAGGGAACATTGGTCCCCTTATCTCAGGGCTGCATTGCGGCTGCACCGGTGCTGGAAAGCTGGATAAGATTGGGCTCTAAGTCATTCATAGTTCCTGAGAAAAATCTAGTGAAATACAAGCAGACAATTCCTAACAAGTCTCCCATCCCCTTTATGACTTCATCTGATCCCACAATTTACCTTCTTGAAGCTGAAGTCCAGATACCAGAGAGTCTGGGGAAGAAAAGGGGACAGAGATCACCCCATTGTGCTTAGAACACATTCATTAAAAAAGAAACAATAACTTGATAGCAGCTAATTTTTCTTAATTCAAATCACAGAGTTGGGAAAGACATGAGTGGGCAGAGGATTCTAAGTTAGAGCTCATCTGAGAGCCTGTTCTGTGGTGGTGATGGCAGTGAAGAAGGCTGTTTTTTCTCCCGTGGTTGGATCTGCAGAGAGCTGTTCAGTGGAATTGTTTAGCATAGTTGAGGCCTGTTCCATTTGCCTCCAAAAGAGGAGAGGTCAAAGCATATGGAAGTCCACTGTGACATGTCTACCAGGCACTCTGAAGATAAACATCACTCGCATCCACCAGGACTTGGACTCCACATGGGCAGGTTCAGCTGAGGTCCCTCTGTTGGTTCGGTTCTTTGATTCTTTTCAGCTTGTAGGGGCTGAAGAGATGGACTGGATCATCTGCAGTACAAGACTCTCCAGTCGCCCTCTGGATCCTTCCCCAGGGACTTCCAACCCCAAGGCCAAATGTGGGTCATCATCAGTTCATTCATGAGGCCCAATCAAGACACATTCAAGCCAGAGGAGTTGCTCACACAGGCCAGTTTTGACAGTTCCTGTTTGGTCACATTCATAATGAAAGAGCTACTAAACTATGTATGGACATTGCCTTAAATATGCTCCCAATAAATGAGGTTCCCTGAAGAATCAGGACCTGCCCCCTGTCCCAACACTCACAGACTTCCTTTTCAATACTGTTCTATCCATTCCTCCCTGTTAAATTAGGAAGGACTTGGAAGCACCATAAACTACAAGTGCCTGAAGAGGAAAATGAAGAAACTTACAAAAAACAATACAGTATGTAACTGTGTCCCCTGAGACCTTCCCTCAGTGAATTACAGTCCAATCTATTGGCTCATAGCACTGATGAAACTATCGTTACCCACCTTACATCAGTCGCACAATTGGTTCTAGCAGTGTGAGAAGTGGAGCCTTCCTGTGCGTGCTGGAGGAGCTCCTTGAACTGGTCAATGGAGGTAAGGCAGTGGGGAAGGCAGGATGGGGTGAGCGGATGGGGGAGGGTGGAAATAGGTGGCAACCAGAGTCGGGGAGGGTGGTATGGGGACAGCAGTTGAATCCTTTTCTTCCTGGTCCTGATTCACCATCCTGGGTTATGGCAGATTTGTGCCAGCAATTTTGCTGGATCATGTCCAACTAGACCCCCCCTCCCCTGGGCTACAGATGCTTACCCCAGGGTAAAGGAACAAAGATTCTGTTATGCAGAGGAGATCTCTATGATTGCCCCCCCCCACAAGATAGCAATAGCCTTTTTAGCACTGCTGCAGGAGCGGGATAGGGAGGAAGGATAGGTTTGGGCTCTCTATATTGTCTCCTCAACTGGCACTGACCTTCTTCTGTAACACTACAAGGGACTGGGTATCTTTCACGTCCATATCTTTACCTGTGTAATGACCAGAGTAATATTCATGTAGCCATTATTTTTACCTTTGAACTTTTTCATGAGGGTCTCCAGAAAGGGATTTATGTCACAGAAGTCATGGATCCTCCACTTCAGCGCAACAGGAAATGCCCCAGGATTCTCAAACGACTCCTTCTGGCACCTGGCAGAGAGATATAATGTCAAGTCACCATCCAGACAGTCCAGAACTCCCAAATGCAGTAAAAGAAGGAAGGAAGTGGAAAAAATAGCAGGAAGTCTAAAGACTCAGAGAGGTGCAGCACAGAGGAATGGATGCTCCCTGGTGAGCAGCCTCAGATATGCTCCATACATGGGATGGGGTGCATAGGAATCTCCGCTACCATGGTAAGGCCACACCTGGAGCATTGTGTCCAGTTCTGGTTGCCACATCTCAAAAAGGATACAGTGGAGATGGAAAAGGTGCAGAAGAGAGCAACAAAAATGATACAGGGCTGGGACACCTTCCTTATGAGGAAAGGCTACGGCGTTTGGGCCTCTTCAGCCTAGAAAAGAGGCACCTGAGGGGGGACATGATCGAGACATACAAAATCATGCAGGGGATGGACAGAATGGATTCAGAAATGTTCTTGTCCCTCTTACATAACACCAGAACCAAGGGACATCCATGAAAGTTCTTTTATTATTATTATTATTAGTTATTATTATTATTATTTTCCAAAATAAAAACAAACAACAAATATGAACAAACACATAACAAACACAAACTCAATACACAACACACACAAAAAACACAAAAACACACCATTACAGAGTGCAGGCAATCATATATCAATATATCTAATCAATCAATACATATCTTCTAATCTTGTTCCTCTTCTAGTTTAGCCTATTAATATCATTTATCTATCATATCATATCCTGTATAATATATAATGTATACAATATATTCATCTAAATGCCCTATCTTATACTTCTACAACTTCATTTTCAACCAAGCATAAAATAATCTCCATTGCTCTATCTGTGTCGGTTTACGCCGTTGATCCAAAATCTCTGTAAGCCTATCCATTTCAGCCACATTCATTATTTCTCAATTAATTAATCTTTTGTTGGAATTTTAATATCTTTCCAGTATCTAGCATATAAAATCCTTGCAGCAGTTAATATCATGATAACTAAAAACACATCATTTTCTTTATCTATAATATCTAAGATAATATTAGGCAAATAACTTTTGTAATTGAAGGAAGACTTTCTTTCATTTTTGAGGTGAATTTAAGTCATTTATGTTGACAAATACTCCGTCCTCCCTTAACCATGTTTCTTTTTACTATTCACTTTCTCTTTTTGTCTTCTTCTTGTTGCTATCGGTGAGTGCCTCCTTGCCCCTCTAGTTTCTTCCTTCTCTGATTCCTCAGTTGTCTCTGAATCATCTGATTTCTTTTCTTCCAGCTCCATTTCTACACTTTCTAGTTCTTTTCTTCTCAGTTCCTCTTCCTCATTTTCTTCATTTATTGTCTCACCTTTCATCACTGTACTCAAAAAATTTTCTGCTTTCATTGTTGAATTTATTTTATATCTCTGTGACTGGAATTGAAAAAACATACCTTCCAGGAGAAGCCATCTATACGGTATTTGCTTTCCTCTTAAAAATTCTGCTAACTCTTCATATTCTTTTCTCTTCTTTCTCACTCTCCATGGGACATGCATGAAAGCTGAGTGTCAGGAGAGTTAGGACAGACAGAAGAAAATATTTCTTTACCCAACATGTAATTAGTCTGTGGGACTCTTTGCCACAAGAAGTAGTGATGGCATCTTGCCTGGATGCCTTTAAGAGGGGATTGGACAAATTTCTGGAGGAAAAGTTCATTACGGGTTACAAGTCATAGTAGGTATGTGCAAGTTCTTGGTTTTATTATTATTATTAACAGTATTTATATACCGCTTTTTCAATTAAAGTTCACAAAGCGGTTTACAGTGAAAAATCAAATAACTAAATGGCTCCCTGTCCCAAAAGGGCTCACAATCTAAAAAGATGCAAAAGAACACCAGCAGACAGCCACTAGAACAGACACTGCTGGGGTGAAGTGGGCCAGTTACTCTCCCCCTGCTGAAAAAAGAAGCACCCACTTGAAAAAGTGCCTCTTACCCAATTAGCAGAGGTAAACGTTTTAGAGGCAGGCTGCCTCTGATTGCCAGATGCAGGGGAGGACACCAGGACACAGGTTGTATCTTATTGTCTTGTGTGCTCCCTGGGGCATTTGGTGGACATTTGGTGAGATACAGGAAGCTAAATGGGCCTTTGGCCTGATCCAGAGGAGCTCTTCTTATGTTCTTATGGGTCTTTGGGGCTTCCCTTGGCATCACACTCCATGTTCCTTAGATGCATCCCAGCAGATACAGCAGAGGAGGGCAAAGCCTTTCACTAGCTTCCTCCCTCTTCCCCCTATGCTTACATTCACAGCAGTCTGGTGTTTATTCTCCAGACCCTTTATGCCGATGTGTACAGCTTTTCAGCAAGAGTACTTCAGAAGCAGTTTACACAGCAAGATATTGTGTACTTTGGGTTCCCTGTCACCAAAGTACTCACCTTCTTTTTAAAAAAAGGAAAGGAAAAAAAAAAAAAAGAGCGACACCAGCAGCAGTCACTAGGAAAGACACCATGGTGGGCTGAAGAGGGAAAGTTGCTCTCCCCCTGTTCAGTATAAGAGGACACCAATATAAAAAGCCTCTTTGCTCAGTTGAGCAGCACAGAGCTAGCAGGAGTGATATATAGACTATTTTCTGAATTGTATTGCATGAAGGCAAATGTGGGTTCCACTCACCTCTCCAAGATGCTTCCAAGATTCTAGAGAGAAACAAAAAGAAAAAAAGATAAAGAAGTGGAAGAACCAGTTGGAGGACTAAGAGGGAACACCAATAAGATAGAGTACAAAGTAAGCAATAAGAAGGTCAAAATGGTTGAACAATAAGTAGAATTTTTTTTTAATCATATTAAATCAAAATAGATGTAAATGAAAATTTGAAATATAAACATTGCGGAAATTAAGTGGTATTAAGATAAGTATTTTATTAAATATATTAAATTAAAGTGGATGAAAATGGAATTTGGAATATAAGTATTGTGAAAGTTAAAGTGGTAAACATATGAAATAAATTAGATGGAACTGCAAATTTGGAATACAAGTATTGTGTAAACTAAAGTGGTATTAAGATAAATAAAAGGGTTATTTTTTAAAAGAGAAGGTAAATAAAATAAATTATAGATGTCAATTTATTTTGGTGAAAATATTAAACCTGTATTTTGGGTTAATAAATATGTGGTGGATAGGCGAAGTATAATACCATTGTAATTGGAGATATTTGTTTTTAGATGTGATATTAGAAATTAAGAATCAGATAAGAGATTTTATTTTAGAGGTTAGTTTAGTGGTAAGAAGAGTCTATAAGTAAAAATTTGAAGCCTTTTTTGATTGGATAGATATAGAAAATGATATATAATATGCTATAAGAGATATTGAAGGGGGTAATACCATTGTAATTGGAGACTTCCTTTTTAGATGTGATATTAGAAATTAAGAATTAGATAAGAAAGATTTTATTTTAGAGACTAGTTTAGTGGTAAGAAGAGTGTATAAATAAAAATCTGAAACTTTTTTATGATGGGATAGATAAGGTTAGAGGAAAAATATGGAATATTAAAGTATTAACCAGTTGGGTTAATGAATATGATAATTTTTGTATGAATGAATAATTCCGTTTGGATTAATGTTTGTTGTAATCGATGGCTACCACCCTTGTGTGTAACCTATGTAGTCCTAGCCCTAAGTCTATCCAATTTTCCTTACCTGTATCTGTAATAAATAAATAAAGCATTGTAAAAAAAGAAAGCAAGAAAGAAAAAAAGATAAAACTTAGCTGCTACCACGGCACAAAGAAAATCTTTACAAGAAATTGAAATATTCATTTATTTAAGAGATTTATATCCTGCCTTTCCACTCCTCAAGGTGGCTTACAGTAATATTTAAATACGCTAAAAGCAGTGTTAAAAAGATTAAAAGAATTAAAACCACAAAAACAATTAAACACAATTGGATCACAGATTAAAAGATGTTTCATAAAAAAGTGCTAACCCCCCCCCCCCGATGTAAGCACTTAAAAGGTCTTAAGAGCCCGCTGAAAAGACTTCAAAGAGGGAGCTGTTCTCAATTCCAGATGGAGGGAATTCCACAAATGGAATGCCACCACCGAGAAGGCCCTATTTCTTGCCGCCATCCCCCTCACCTCTGCAGGTGGCAGCACAGTTATCTGGCTAAGTGCCCAAATGTTCCTATCAAATGCTGAAATATGTTTCCTGGGTACCAGGCACAGGACTTTCTCAATGGTTGCGCCACAAGTCTGCTGCTCCCTCCCTGCAGAGTAGACATCCATCAAACCCACTCCTTGCCTCTCTCCGAGCAGACACAGAAGACACTACTCAACAATAGAGCAGCTGGTGAAAATATTAGAGCAATGCAGTCACATACCATGGTAGCATCAAGCCTTGAATGAATAAAAAACATAAAAACCTCAATAACAGAAACATAGGAGTGCATCTGTTGATCAAAGCAATACAAAATACTTCTCTATTAGGATGTGCAGAGTAGCACCTTCTCCTTGGCCCCAGTTGTGTGCTAGACGCAAACCTTGTTTTACTGCCCTGGAACCCCCTCCCCAGCACAGATGCACTTCAGAGATGCACTTCCCAAGCCCTTTCCACATCTCCAATCTTGCCCTGTGGTGCAATCTCAGCATATAATTGCCAGCAGAGGATGGCAATTTCCTCTGCCCATAAACTGAACCAGATGGCACAGTAAAGTAATTCAGGAGGTTTCCTGAAATCTTCCAGGATGGAGGATGCCTGCCAAATTCAGTCATTTACAAGGTCTGACAAAGCCCACTGACTTACCTGCAGGAGTTCACTCGCTGACTGCTGCTGCTTCTCCTCCAGTTCCTGGATGAGACTGTCAAGGGAGGAGAGCTCCCCAGAAAGCCTGACCAGGTGCTCCTCCCTTCTCATTGCAATCTCTTTCTCCACCTCTTCTGTCCCGGCCAGCAGGAGCTTCTCTTGTTCCTCCAGAAACTGGCGCACTTGTCTGAAGGCAGCTGCTGTCTTCTCCCTCTCCTCTTGCATTTGTATCTGTAACAGGAACAAGGAAGAGGAGAAAAGCAGGTCAGTATTGAAGTGTCAGGAGGAAGGTTAAGGGCACTCCACAGGAAAGGCACTTGGGCCTTTTGAAACAGACTGTACCTATATTGATCTGGGGAAGAGTTATGGCCCAGCCTTAGATGAATCTGAAGATCAATCCAAATTGATCCAAATGAGGTCATCCCAAATTCTCCATAATGCACATAATGCACAGTCTGGAGATCAGAACTGCCTCATGGCTCTTCAGTCTTCTGCATGTTATATCCAGTTCCAGTTATGTGTTCATTTTCCAAGTAGTAATACTAATACTTACAAGCAAATCTTGGCTTTCCTTCTCATTTTCAGCTTTAAACAGCAAAATCTTTTCTCTCTCCTTCCTCAGGATCTCCAGGGAGCAACTGATCTGATCCTGGGGAGAAACAGAAATCCCCATTTGATGGTTTTTTTCTCCTTATTTCCTGACTTTGTTATTTTTTCTTCTTCTGTGCTATAGATATGCAGTGTTTTGTTGTGATCTTATCATTTTAATTTGCTTCATAATGGTGTTGTTTTTTTTAAATATTGTAAGCTGTCCTTAGCATTGTATTTAGAGTAGAAAGACATGGTTGAAGTTCAGTAAATAACCAGGTAAGTAAGTGTCAGAACTATAATGGAGAAACAGAGAGAGAGAGAATCCGAGCTGAGTCAAGCTGAGAATCCCTGAGTTGCTCCTTGCTGTTTTGGGGTTGGGTGGCTCTCCCAAGTCCCTTTGACTTTTCATCCTATTCATGCCTACAAGATGCTTGCATAGGGCTCCAGATCCAGGCTGCATGAACCGCCCCCCCCCCCCCCAAGATGCATGAAGCACATTCCCCACTACCTCCAACACAGTGTGCAAACCCTGTTTAAAGAGCACCATCACATGGGGGCTGTGGCTCAGAGCATTGCCAGTCTGAATGCAGGGATTCCCCTCAAGAACTTATTCCAGATCTCTTGAGCAGGGGCTGGAGCTGAAGCGAGGTCACTCTACTCTCCTTCCCCAGCCCAGAACATAAGAACCTAAGAAGAGCTCTGCTGGATCAGGCCAAAGACCCATCTAGTTCAGTTTCGTGTATCTCACAGTGGCCCACCAAATGCCCCAGGGAGCACACAAGACAGCAAGACACAACCTGTGTCCTGGTGCCCTCCCTTGCATCTGGCATTCCGAAGTAGCCTACTTTAAAAACCAGGAGCTTGCACATACCTACCATGACTTGTAACCCGTGATGGACTTTTCCTCCAGAAATTTGTCCAATCCCCTCTTAGAGGCATCTAGACCAGATGCCATCATCACTTCCTGTGGCAAGGGGTTCCACATACAAATTAACTGCTGGGTAAAGAAATATTTTCTTTGGTCTGTCCTTACTCTCTCAAAGGTTTTAGTGGAAGAAGTCGTTCCCCCTCCCCCATGATGTCCCTAAATACACACTGGGGGATGTAGAGCCCCCAAACACCTTGATCTCCTGGGCAGCCTCTTCCACAGGCACCACCCGGTGCGGTCGGTGCTCCTTGGACCTGTCGCAGACCACACAGATGGGGGCTTGGTCGTCCTGGCAGAAGAGCTTCAGGGGCTCCTGGTGCCTCTCGCAGACCCCCCACCCTGAGGCTGCCAGCTTCGGGGGCTCATTCAGTTCCTTGGCGATCTGGACCACGCTGGCCAGCTGCCTGTTGGGCCTCAGGTTCCCGGGCTGGACCCGCTCCCTGCACTGGGGGCAGGTGGCATCCGAGGGCGCCTCCCCCCAGTACATAGTGATGCAGCCCTTGCAGAAGTTGTGCCCGCAGTCCAGGGTCACCGGATCGGTGAAGTACTCCAGGCAGACGGGGCAAGTGACTTCGTCCCGCAGCCTCTTCCCGTAGCTGTCCGCAGCCATCACTCCAGCTTCCTCTACAGTGCAGCGGGCTCACTTTCGCTTTCCCCTCTTCCCCGCCCGCCAGCAGCTGGAGGTGGAACTGGAGGCGGAGCGGGGCGGGCGGGGCCGGGCTCTTGGCTGAGAATCTGCCAGTAGTACCTGTGGGAGTGCCCCGCCTGTCCTCCTGATGTGTATGAGATGTGTATGTCCTGGAGGGACAATGCTGGCATTGATCTCTGAAGATGAGCCTCTTTCTTCACCTCCCTCCTCTCTTTTGATTCCTTGGATCTGAATGGTGACACTGAGTCCTTAGGTGGAAAATGTGCATTCTGCACATGCCCAGGAGTACTCATAAGAGCATAAGAACAGCCCCACTGGATCAGGCCATAGGCCCATCTAGTCCTGCTTCCTGTATCTCAGTGGCCCACCAAATGCCCCAAGGAGTACACCAGATAACAAGAGACCTCATCCTGGTGCCCTCCCTTGCATCTGGCATTCTGACATAGCCCATTTCTAAAATCAGGAGGTTGCACATACACCTCATGGCTTGTAACCCGTGATGGATTTTTCCTCCAGAAACTTGTCCAATCCCCTTTTAAAGGCATTCAGGCCAGACGCCGTCACCACATCCTGTGGCAAGGAGTTCCACAGACCGACCACACGCTGAGTAAAGAAATATTTTCTTTTGTCTTTCCTAATCTACTCTTGATGCTCACTGCCAGGGCTGAACCCTGCTATTGGGAATGGATGTTGGGACTCTGCCTTTATTCAAGGTAGCCTTTGAGGCACATCCAAGCCACGAATGTGCTTGGTGAGACACATAAAGCAAGTCAGGTCTTGACCCTTATTGATGAACTGGGTGAGGAGCAAGTTCAGAACAGACTGACCCAAAGGCAGAGAGAATTCAAAGTTTCCCCTCTTCTACTGCCTCCCATTCCATCAAAGACCATCTCCCAATTCCCTGTACAGATGGGATGTTTCATTGTTTGCAGCCTGGGTATGAAAATAGCTCACAGCAGAGTTCTCCCAGTTCATGGTGGGAGCTCTGAGCAGAGAAGCATCTTCCAGCCTAGAAGGATCACATTAGCACCTGCTCTCTGTGGCCTCCAAAGATCACGCTTTTACTGCATGACTGTTATAGAATAACAAGTCTTTAGGGAAGGACTTTGAAGCTTTGTTGGGTCCACATGCATATCCTCTGTCTCGCAGATGGCTTTGCTCATAAGAACATAAGAAGAGCCCCGCTGGATCAGGCCACAGGCCCATCTAGTCCAGCTTCCTGTATCTCACAGTGGCCCACCAAATGCCCCAGGGAGCACACAAGACAACAAGAGACCTGCATCCTGGTGCCCTCCCTTGCACCTGGCATTTTGAGGTAGCCAACTTCTAAAACCTAGAAGTTACATATATCCATCAATGCTTGTAACCTTTGATGAACATTTTCCTTTATAAACCTGTCCAATCTCCTTTTAAGGCCATCTAGGCCAGATGTCAACACCCCATTCTGTTGCAAGGCCTTTCTCAGATTACACACTGGGTAAAAAAATAAAGGCTTTCCCCCATACCCATGGGGGTTCAGAATCAGTTCCATGTTAACCCCCCACCCCCCAAGGATATGTTTCATCAAGCATTCAAGTTTGATATGTGGGATACACACAGATGTGTGGGATGCCCATATTAATAGCAATCCCCCACTCCCATTATCTTTCTTTAAATCAGTGGTTCTCAAACTTTTTAGCATCAGGACCCACTTTTTAAGAACAACAAATCTGTTTGGACCCAACGGAAGTGATGTCATTAACCACTGTGATGTCCACCAGCTGTGGAAGTGATGTCGTGGCTAGAAGTGGGCAAATCAAGCAGGCAAATTTTTAATAGTTCTTATACAACAAAATCAAATCCAAGCAATTAAGTTAGCAAGTAAATTAAAAGTTTACAGTAAGTATAAGTTTAAAAATTTATTTAAAATAAAGAATTCTCATAACCCTCCCAACTAGTTGCTGATCTGTTTTTAAAAATTTCCCCAAACATTCCAAAAGTTGCAATCCTATTCACACTTACCTGGGAGTAAGCCCCATTGACTATCATTGTTGAAAACAGATACATACTGTGCCTGCTAAAAGTACAGGTCTGTCACATTTCCCCAAATGCAGTCACATACCATGGTAGCATCAAGTTTAATATATTAAAAATAAAATACACCTGGAAATGAATGAGGACCTACCTGAAATTGGCTCATGACCCACCTAGTGGGTCCCGACCCACAATTTGAGAAACACTGCTTTAAATGCTTATGAGGGTTTCTTGCTTAAAACAGGTTGCTATAAGCATTCATACTTATAGCATGACGAAAGGAGGCTACTACCGCCTGAATATCTGATGAAACTAGATGGAATGCTAAACAGGAAGCTGTAAAGAGGAATGGAGGCTCTGGTCTGTATCAGAGATTATCCAGGAGAGATGGAGCTCATAGGGAATGTGCAGGAGAGCTTCCAGGGGATCACCTCTTACCATGCAAGCTGCCTTTCCACCCTAACCCTTGCGCTCAGTAGCGCATGAGATTCCATCTGAGGGTTGTGGCTTCCAGCCTCTATTGGGAACATGTTTAGAATTTGTGAATGCAGGTCACACATGCAAAGATGGTGACAGCTTGCAATATTCCTTGTCATCACTAATATCCAGCTTGCCAATCAGAGGGCAGGGAATCCTGATACCTCCATATCCCCAGAGGTCTCCTCTCACCCCTGATCCTGTGGGGTGGTTACCCCAGCACTCAAACCCTTTCCAATCACCTGGGAACAGAATTGCTAACAGGCTCTGCCCTGCATCACAGCTTCCCGCATCACCATCCAGCTTCTCTAGTGCTGCTACCCCATTTCCTGCTCCTTGGAGGAGGACATAGCTATAGCAGTACCTGGAGGGAATGGGAGGGGGGAAAGTAGGGGGAACAAATAAAGAGACAGATGCGAGGAGAAAGAGCTTAGTGGGTGGCAGGGAGAGTTTAATATTTCTCCCAGGGCAATGTTCTCCCTGCATCCAAGACACAATTGTCAAGAATCGAGGAAGCTGCCAGTTATGGAGTCAGGTCCATCTAACTTAGTACTGTACTGTCAACTCCAGGGGTGTCAAATTTGTTTCACACAGCAAGCCAAAAAGCATGAGAGGAGTGGCTGTTAGCAGGGTGGGGGCAAACACTAGCATGGCCTTTCGTGCTTAAGGAAACCCAGGTCAACCACTTAGCAAGTATTAATAAGGTGAATCTGTGTCAAAAAAACCTATACAGTGGGCCGCGTGCAGCCTGCTCTCCCACTTAACCTCTTTCCCCATCTCACTCTTTCATTCTCCTACTAAAGGTTTGTTCTGTACTTTGCTGTTTTCCCCACTCCTTGTCCCCCTCACAGCTGTAGGTGAGGGGGAGGATGAAGATGGCTCTTTGACTGATAACAAAGCTAAGTCAATCAGCACCACACACTGTTCTCTGAAAGCAGGAGGGGGAAATTGTTTCATGAGAGACACAAGAACTAGTGAATCAGTGCTACACAAATGTAGTGCAAAAACGGTTGAGTCTCCCCAGCAAAAGGCTGAATGTACTTCAAGAGGAAGGGAGGTCATGTACAAACTCTTGACTGGCTCAGGGACAGATTGTCAGGTGGCCTCCTTTCCGCACATACGAGAAGAAAGGGAGAAGGATCTCTCTGCCGCCAGAGGCATCTGAGTACACATGGAGCTGGGTGACTGTATCAGCATTGAAAAAGGCCACTCGCCCCCCAGCACAGTTCAGAGTCACTTGGATCTTCTTTGGCTCCTGGCTCAGAGACAGAGGAAAGTGCATCTGGGGAAGAGAAGATCTGTACTTCCCTGCCCACTTTCCCATAACCCAGATTACACCCGAACGCATCCTTTCTTCTCACAGACTTTCTGGCAACCCCCACAGCCCAACGTTCTTCACGACCCACAGTGACTTCCCAGAAATGTCTGCCTGTGGTGACTCCTTCAAGTCCCAGCACAAAAGAACATCTCTCAAGGCTTGAAGATTTTCCCTCTTCTGCTACCTCCCAACCTACAGGAAAAGGTCACCTCCCAATATTGGTGTGATGATTCAGTGATGTCTGCGGTACATCCTTTCTGCCCCTTCGACTCTCTCAGAGGGCTGCTGCACACATTCACAAGCACCCCTTGATTCCCGCCCCCCCCTTGCATCTTCAGCTCTGGGAGGCAGGAGTTCTGCAGGGTGGTCAAGTCAGATCAACGTTCTCTCTTTGGGGTGATATCTGTGATGGTTCATCTGCACAGGAAGATCACCTCTTTATGGGGCCATAATGACATGGTGATGTTAAATAAAAGAAAGCTCCTCAGAAGCCCAGCAGGCCAGGAGCCATGCCCAACCAAGGGGCACTATATGTGTGGCTCCGGTCCATCCCCCCCCCCCACTCTCCAGCTGCTGGGAGGGAGGAGGGGTGCATAATTTCCCCTTTCCCTAGAAGGTTTTGCAGAAGGGCTGTGGTTACCACCACCCCATCTCACAAATCCAAGGTAATTCACAAGCATGATTGTAGACGCAGAGAACCAGCCTAAGATGTAATGTATCAAGTTTGCTGGATCCAGAATGGTGAGGGCTAGCTAGCTTCAGATTCCTTCTTTGACAGCCCAACCGTACCTAAATTCTTGCATGGAAATGCAGCTTCCACTGCATGGGGGGGGGGGGGGAGATGTCAGCTGCTGGAGGTTGTGAAAAGCTAGGCCTTCACCTGACTCTGTTGTGGTTGCTGTCTGACTCCATTTTGAGAGGGCTGCCTTTTTCTGTCCACCAGCTGTGGGAAAACTGCTCATTAGCATGGTGAGAAAGGGCTCACCTATCACCAAGCTGACAACTGACCAGATAACCCATTTCTGCCCAGCCCCAAACAGTACACATTTGATCCCTGTTGTGGAAATGCAATCCTTACGCCAAGAAAGGTCTCTTGCACCTAGTTTCAAGGACACCTTAACTACAGATTGGCCACAGCTGGGCTTGTGCAGTTGAGAGTGGGGTTTGGAGAGACTTACTATAATTCCAGGTGATTCCATCTGCCTCTACAAGGTTTCTCTGGTTCCAACTTCTGATTGGTCAGAGCCTGGCTTCAAAGTATAATGATACCCCTGACTTACGTGTGGGGGGAGTTCATTCCATCACTCCAAGATATGGATAGCTATACCAGATGTTGTGGGATGGGTAGGAAGCTTGCACTTTGTACATGCCCAGAGGTTTGAAGAGTGGGTGATAGGTTAAGTAGTTTTAGGAAGCTTAGCTTTTATTGTAGTGGTTCCCAACCTTTATCGGGATGCTACACCCTTAAGGAGGGTTGCAACTCAACCGGGGACCTGTAGTGCCATTAGCACAGCACTTCTGAGTTTTGCTACCACCTGTGTTTGGTGATAGTAGCAATGGCAGTGAAACCAGTGTGCTAATGGCACTGGTTGCTATCATCCTTAAGGGGGGAGTGTCCTGACCAAAAATTAGTTTACCTGCCCTGGGGGGTGGTCAAGACCCCCAGGTTGGGGCCCACTGTTTTGTTTTAGTACTGTGTCTTGCATTTTCTCCCAAAAGATATGTAAATGCCTTTCTGAATTATAACCCTTATTCTTGTTGTTTAAAAGAAACCAAGTGGCCTGGCCACTTGGCTGCTATTGGAAACAGCTGTTAGCAGAGTGGTGGCAGCTACCAATGTGGGCTTTAGCCCTTAAGGAAATTCAGGTCCACCTGTTGGCAAGTATTGGAGCTAATTTGGTGAATCTGTCAGAAATGTGTACTCTGCTATTCGGTTTATTTGGAAGAACTGTGTGTGCTTCTTTCAGGAGTTTGGCATCCTTGAGATAGAATGGTAGACACACTTTCTAGGATCAGAAGCCAGACCTCTCTAACTCACGGTAAATGCCTAAGAGAGAGCGTTACTCAAGACTCAAAGTTAAGGATGAAACTGGGAACTGTACTACGGCCCCATTGGAGGGTGTTGCACCAGTGAGACTGGGATGCATCAGAACTTTGAATGGTTTGAGCGCTCTGGCATTAAGAGCACAAGACTATTGCAGTTTTCATCATGGGGTAAGGGAACATTTCTCCCCTTGCCCTGGGGTAAGCCCCAGCAATCACCATGGGGCAACTTGGACCTGTGCCAGTTATATCGCTACTGCAAGTCCACATTGCTCGGTACAGGGGGATCAGATCCAGGGATTTTGGATTTGCCTATCCTGCACCCCTCCAAGGCCTGATCTGCCCATCTTCCACCCCAAAAACTACCTGTGCCCTATTCCCTACCCTTCCGCTACTCTGTTCACCCCATTCTGGATGTACCAGCTCTCCCAATGTATACCAGATCATGCAGGAAAGCTCTGGCTCATGTAGGAAAGCACTGGCATGCCATCCACCTGCACTGCCACAAACCGCTGTACGACTGCTTTGTGGCAGCCTGCACCAGCAAAATGTGCACTCTGGTAGCTGATAGGCTTGACTGAATGGCCTTGGGCAAGGCACCGATTCTCAGCCAATTCATTTTGCAGTTGTCGGGGGGGGGGGGGATAAAATGAAGCAGCACCTTTCATATGTGAGAGAAGATAGTAGCTCAGACAACATGGTCTGGGCCATATTCTCCCATTTGTACCATCCCAGCAGTTAAGAAAACCTTTAGGGTCTCTTTTTCCACATTCCACACCCTTTAGAGGTAAAGGGGGTCGTCACTGGAGAAAGGGCCATTTCTGTGGTGGCTCCCCATGTCTGGAATTCCCTTCCTCGGGAGGTCTGTCCAACACTTTAAATGACTATCATTTAGGTACCAGGCAAAATCCATCATATTCAACAGAGCCTTTAATTAACATCAGTAGTTTTATTGGTGTGCCAGATTCAATCTAAGAGTGCAGGGTTTAGAATTATAAATATCTAGGTGTCTCTTGAAGAAATAAGTTCTAAAAGAAAGAAAATAGCAGGTTCTGTTATTGTTTTCATGGCTATTGTGGGGAGCAAGAACTTGTCTGGGAACTCCTTGCTACAGGATGTCGTGATCGCGTCTGGCCTGGATGCCTTTAAAAGGGGATTGGACAAGTTTCTGGAGGAAAAATCCATTAAGGGTTACAAGCCATGATGTGCATGTGCAACCTCCTGATTTTAGAAATGGGCTATGTATCAGAGTGCCAGATGCAAGGGAGGGCACCAGAATGAGGTCTCTTGTTGTCTGGTGTGCTCCCTGGAGCATTTGGTGGGCCGCTGTGAGATACAGGAAGCTGGACTAGATGGGCCTATGGCCTGATCCAGTGGGGCTGTTTTTATGTTCTTATGGGTCTTCCCCTGCAATGTACCTTCAACAGCAGCAGATTCAAGGTTTGTTCTGTGCTTTGCATATTTCCCCCCCTTACTTTGAACATAGCTGTGGTTGAGAGGAGGGGGTATTTGACTGATGCAAGGCTCAGCCAATCAGCACCACAAGCAGTTCTCTGAAAACAGGATACAAATGCTGGACAATCAGTGCTGAGCAAATATAGCTTTAATTGTTAAAGTTTAATGCAAACATTTTTAAAAATGTTGTGCCTGAAGCCAGTCCCAAGCAAAAGGCTGAAAGTTTTTCAGGGGTGGGGTGGGGTCAGAGGTACACCAATCTCAGTCCTCCTTGAGTGGCTCAGGGACAGAGTGTCAAGTGGCCTCCTTCTAACACAAAAAAGAAAGGGAAAAGGGTCTCCCTGCACAAAGAGGCATCTTTGTACACAAAGAGTTCTGCTCCTGTGTCAGCATCGAAAAAGGCCAGTCGCCCCCCAGGACAATTCAGAGTTACTCGGACTTTCTGGACCTTCTCACTCAGGGACAGATGTGGATGATCCCTGGTAACAGAAACTCTGTACTCCCCTGCCCACTTCCCCAGATCCCAGATCCCTTCCTCAGGACTACATTTAAACTCGCCCTTTCTTCTCACAGACTTCCTAGCGACCCCCACAGCCCATTCTTCTTCATTTCCTACATCTACCTCCCAGAAATATCTGCCTGTGGTGAATCCTTCACATCCCAGCACAGCAGTCCATCCATCAAATCTCTCAGGATTGTCAGGCAGATCTTGATACTCATCTTCCCATCTCACACTTTTGCAGTCTTCAGAAAGGATGAGTTCAGGATGAGCCGTGTCTGGATCCAGAATCACCTTTGCTGTTGGGGACAGGGAAGAAAGAGAATTTAAGCAGAATAAGCTGGAAGACAAACTGACATCATATAATATTGTGAATAAATGATATACATTTTTTACATGGTGGGATATAAATCTCTAAAATAAATGAATACTGAGCCTCGAAACACAACCTGGCTTTCTCCCCACTTTTGGAGGCGAGAAAGGTCTGGCAGTGGTGAGTAAGGGGCACTCTGGGTATTGTTCAACTGTGGATATTTTGTGCTGCAGCTTTTATTTTAGACATCAGCTACCTTGTGCTGCTTAAGAAACAAGAAAAATGGAGTAAATGTACTTTGAAATAATTTGACAAATTGGTTGGCAACCTTCAGTCTTGAAAGACTATGGTTTAAGCCTGCAGCACCCGGTATTCCCAGGCGGTCTCCCATCCAAGTACTAACCAGGCCTGATCCTGCTTAGCTTCCAAAATCAGACAAGATCAGGCATGTGCAGGGTAAGGCTTTATGTGTTTATAGTATATATTTAAAATGATACATTGCTCTGGTTTGCATCTTAAGCAAAAGAAAAGAGGCAGGCAGACGAGAAGAATGTCCCCACTCCCTTGACACATTTTGTGTGAACCAGACACATGTGACTCTGAGGAACGGAGCTGCAGTTCTTGGGAACAGAAAACAGCTCCCTTGCAATGACCTGAACTGGGGACAGCATCACTGCAGACCAGCTCTGCAAGAACTAGAGGCAGGATATTGACAGCCCTGTCAAGCAGACAATTCCTGACAAGTCCCCCATCCCCTTTAGGACTTCTTCAAACAATTCCACAATTTACCTTCTTGAAGCTTAAGTCCAGATACCACAGACTCTGGGGAAGAAAAGGGAACAGAGATGAAGTATCACACACTGATAGGTGGAACTCACGCTATGCAGGAAAAAAAAAATTCAGCTGATAACTTGGTAGCATCTAATTTTTCTTAATTCAAATCACAAAGCTGGGATATAGATACATTGGTTCCCCCAATTCTGATTTCTTTTGCAATAATCACTAGAATTTAAAGGGGAAAAAACAAGAGGAAAATGATCAAATTCAGCCAAGCAACACTTAAGACTATTGCCTTAAAATATTTATAGATCAGTTCTTATCAAGGCTGCTCAGAAGTTAAATCCCCTTGAATTGGGGATTTAATTTAGTATGATGCATGTAGTACTGAGGCCCAAAATTCCCATTTACATCAGCATGAGATAGAATGAAATTGAAGTCATTAATTTCACCCTTAATGAATCACAACAATCTTCTCCATTCACATCAATGGGGACTAGTCACAATAACTTCAGCTGAAGTGGGAAATATAGATTTTTTTTGGGGGGGGGAATATAGATTTTTATTTTAAAAGTTTCATACTACAGCTGAAGTGGGGCCCAAGTCTGCACTAGTATCTTCCGAAGTCCAGCCTAAAAAGCACAAGTTGCATCTCAGCACAACTCCATGCTGGGATCTCAGAACTCAAGTTTGGGGTTTTCAGGAACAATTCAGAGCCATTTCAACCAGGGAGAACCTTCAGGGTGAAGAGCCAGGAAGACTGTGGAGTGCCTGCAGAAAGGCTCCAATCCAACAATGTGCCAGCTGGAAGTTGGAGAAGGAAGCCAGATCTGCCCAGATCCGTTGGAGGGTTGTCCAACTGCATGTGTCAGTTCAGGATGCAAATTAAAATTTCAGTGGTTCTCGTATGCCAGTGTGATTTTCTCAGGTGATCACTCCAGTGCTTTTAATTACCAGAGGTAACCTATTTCCCATTTTTCTCTCCCATTCTTCCTCCACGGAGTCAAGAGGAGCCAACATGAGTTTCCAAAGTAGCTTCCCGAACAGATATTGGGAACCAAGATCAACCAGAGCCAGTAACTCATCTATTTGTTGACTTCCCAAGGAAGTGACTTGGACCCTGGATCAGATTCATACTGAATGGCCTCTGCTATTCTGTTCAGCTTGGGAAATGGAGTACTACGGATCAAGGAAGACACCTAGAGTGATGATGCAGGAAGACTCTTAACGAACCCAACTGAACACAAGTTAGAGCTCATCTGAGGGCCTGTTCCGAGGCGGTAATGGCAGTGAAGAACAGATTTTTCTCCCCCAATTATATCTGCAGAGAGCCATCCAGCTGAATTATTTTGCCTAGAGCAGGGCCTGCTCCATTTGCCTCTAGTGGTGGAGAGGTTGGAACATATGACAATCCACTGTGACAAGTCCACCAGGCACTCTGAGGATAAGCATCACTCAAAACCACCAGAAAATGGACTCCATATTGGAAAGTCCAGTTGAGTATCCCAGGGAATATGCTGGTCCAGTTTTTGTTCATTTGTTTTTTGGGGGAGAGGTTCTTTTCCGTTTGTAGGGCCTGAGGAGGTGGCAGCAGCAGACCTCCCCAGCCCCGCACCCGGGGCAAAGGTCAGTTCAGTAGCACACAGAGGCACACAGAACCTCACGCGACCTCTGCCCATGCCAGGGAAACCTCTGTGAGGTTCCCTGATGCTATAAACTGTGCTACCGGAAAACCAGATGCACAGTTTCCGCCCCCGTCGGGAGCCTCAGAGAGGCTTCCACGAGGCCCTAGAGCCTTGCACCTGGGGCTTTTGCCCCATTGGACCTTATGATAGGTCCGCAATTGGGAGGTGGACAGGATCATCTGTAGCATAACATTATCCAGCTGCCCTCTTGATCCTTGCCCAGGAACTTCCAACCCCAAAGCCAAATGTTGGTCACCGTCAGTCCATTCATGAGTTCCAGCCAGGACACACTGAAGCAAAAGGAGTTACTCACGCAAACCAGTTTTGACAGACCCAGTCTGGTCACATTCATACCGACATAGCAGCTAAAATATGGGCAATGCCACAAGTATTCATCCAAATAAGCAAGATACTGTGGAGAATCAGTACCTACCCCTACTCCAGCCCTCCCAGACTTCCTTTTCGATGCTGTTCTATTCATTCCTCCTTGTTAAATAAGGAAGGACATGGAAGTACCATAAGCTACAAGTGGCCGAAGAAGAAAATTAAGAAATTCAAAAAAACTGATAAGGAATGCAGTCGAGTCCCCAGAGACCTTTTCTCAGTGAATTACAGCCTAAACCCAATCCTTTGGGCTCATTGCGCTGGCAGTACTAGTATTTCACTGGCACTTCCTTATGTCTTATGTCAGTCGGAAAATCAGTTCAGTAGCACATAGAGTTGCATATTGCAAGAGTGCCGGGTTAGGATGGAGCCACCCCATGCATGTTGGAAGAGCGAGCCAGTGGAGCTGAGGCAGAAGGGAAGGTGGGACAGGGTGAGCGGATGCAGAATGGAGACAGAGAGGATAGAAATGGGCAGTGATGGGGACAAATTCAGGCAGAATGAGGGTGATTCAGCTGCTGCTGACCCACCTCTTCCTCTTCCCAGGTCCTCTTCCCAGGGCTGATCCACCATTTTGGGTTAACACAGATCTGAGTAACCTTCCTTGAAATGCTCCCATGATTTCTCTTGGTAGGTCAATTATTACTGGGTAAGGGAACAAATGTTCCCCTACCTCCACAACTGCCCCACCCTGCAGCCTTTTTGCCATGGCTACACCAGTGGGGGGGGGGAGGATTGGGGCCTGTCTGTGGTCTTCTCAACTGGAACTGACCTTTGTGGAATTCTCAAGCATTACAAGGGACTGGGGCCTTTTCATGTCCATATCTTCAACCATGTAAGCCAAGAGTCACATCCTTCTAGCCATTCAACTTTACCTTGGTACTGCTTCATGAGGGCCTCCAGAAAGGGATTGATGTCACAGAAGTCATGGATCCTCCACTTCAGTGAAGGAGGAAATGCCACGGGATTCTCAAAGGACACCTTCTTGCACCTGGTGGAGAGATATGATGTCAAGCCACCATTCATACAGTCCAGAATTCCCAAGTGCAGTAAAAGGAAGGAATGAGGTTGAAAAAAATAGAAGGAAGTCTGTAACAGGAAGAGAATAAAGACTCGGACTTTTCAGCATAGAAGAATGGATGCTCTCTGGTGAGTAGCCTCAGACATGCTTCATAGAATTGGATTGAGGTGCATGGGAATCTCAGCCACCTGGGCCTGTGGGACTACCCTTGCCATCACACTCCATGTTCCTTAAATATCACAGAGCGAGCGGAGCTATATAGTGAGCCCTCAGTATCTGCGGGGATTGTTTCCAGGACCCGCCAGGGTACCTCACCTCAGGGTCACATCACTGCACTTATTTACAGCTTACATTGCAAAATAAATCCATAAATGGTTCCCTGTCCCCAAAGGGCTCACAATCTAAAAAACAATACAGAAGAGACACCAATAGCAACCATTGGAAAAGGCACCATATGGGGCTGAAGAAGGACAGTTGTTTTCCCCCAGATAAATATAAGAGGAGCACTACTTTAAAAAGTGAGTCTTTACCCATTTAGCAGATCAGGCCCAGCTAGCTAGATCTGGACCATTCCCTGATTCATCATGCAGGAAGAAAAATATGGGTTCCACTTACCTCTCCAAGATGTTCCCAATATTCTAGGGAGAAACAAGAGAAAGAAGAGAGACCTGAGCACCTGCCACAGCACAGAGAATATCTTTATGAGACAATGGAGTCCGGCTAAGTCCCAAAACATCCCTATCAAAACATCCATAAGTCCCCAAACATCCCTCTGATCTTCTATCAGAGATAGAAGATCTCCTTCACAAGCCCTGCTTTCTGACCCACCTGCAGCTGAAGTATGTTTCCTGAATACCAGGCACAGAACCAACTCAGTGGCAGCACTACAAGTGTACAGCTCCCTTCCTGAGGACATCTATGAAACCTGCTCCTTGTCCCCCTCCGAGCACACACCGAAGACACAGCTGGTGCAGACTTTGGTCTCATTCACCGACAGTCTTTTATTACTCCCCTTTCACTCACTAAAATCTTATCTATTACTGATCTTTGAAATTATTATTTCTAATACAGTTGAAACATTGGTAGCTGACTCAGTGGCGTCGCTAGGGGGTGCGGGCCGCACCGGGTAACGCGCACAGGGGGTGACGCGCACTGGGGGGGTGACACACTAAAATTGCAGCGGTTAGGAGTAACCACATCATATTATATACCGTTGGATGTGGAATTTCCAGTAGAATGCAATGCAAAAAACCAGAGTGAACCGGTATCTCCTTTCTATCAAAAGTTATGGCCAAAAGACCAGAGAACGAAAAAGGCATGGATCCCTTTGGAAAGTGAAAGTGAGCCGTATTGCACATTTACTTGTGAGTAGGCAAACGTGCCTTAGTCCTTAGGGCAGGCTGAGAGGAATCCAACGACACCAGAATGGTCCTGATTCAATGAATGCAGCCCCCAAAAACACCTGAGAAGGAAGTCCCTCCCTCCAAGCAGATGAATGTATTGAACCCTATGGAAAGCGAAACTAAGCCTTATGGTTGCATTTACTTGTGAGTAAGCAAACGTGCCTTAGCTGGTGTGGAAGATCAGGTGAAGGAGAGTGCAAGGCTACCAGAATGGTCCTGATCCTATGCATCTGGAGCTAAACAAGTGCTCCAGAAGGCAGCCTCCCCCCCCTAAAAGGATCAGAACAGAGGCTTCAGCTGATAAGGTGCACATTTTTGAGACTTGCAAAGCCAGGTGGATCCTGACAGTGATCTGGTTTAAACAGATCTTAAAGTTCTGTTCTTAAGTTCTTAAATTGAACTGGGCACTGGGTAGGGCTGAAAACCTTACTGGTTTTGGAGGGGGAGTGTTATTGCAGGCAGGCTACAGAGGAAATTCACTTGGTGGAATAGGGCTGGCTTCTGCTTATTTAATTATTTGCTTTACTTAATTTATACTTATTTATTTTAATTTGCCTGATGATGTCACTTCCACCATGACATCACTTCTGGCGGGTCTTGGACAGATTGGCATTCTAAAAAGTGGGTCCCAGTGCTGAAAGTTTGAGAACTGCTGCAATAAGGTGTTAGTAAGTTGACACCCTGGGGGTGTGACACCACTAGTGACCAAAATCACTAAAATCATAATTTGGAAGACTAATACCCTCATGTTATATATCAATCAATGTGTCATTTCATGCAAAATGTATTCTATCTTTGTTCTATCAAAAGGTACAGCCAAAAAACCAGTGGGGGCGGAGTGATGGTACATCATCCTGTGTTGCCCCGCCCACTGCATGGGGAGGGGTGACACGCTGGCATCCCGCACCGGGTGACGCAAACCCTAGTGACTCCACTGGTCCTAGATGCCAGTTGTGAAGAGATGCCCAGGAGCCTGCTTTTACTGCCCTGGAACCCCCTGTCCACCACAGATGCACTGCAGAGTATCAAGCCCTTTCCACGTCTCCCATCTTGCCCTGCAGTGCATTCTCAGCAGAGGTCAGGCTCTCAATTTCCTCTGTCCATGAGTTGGACCATGTGGCACAGTGAATATGTGCCAAGTCTTTTGTTCCTGACTTTCAGCAAAACCTTACAAAGAGCAACCGGGGTGCCTAAGGGGAGAACTCCATACAGTCCCTCTTGCTCTGGAGAGCAGCACTAAAGGAAGGGGTTAAAAGGGAGTTGGCCTGTATTGCTGGCTCAGGACTGAGATGCAGAAAAAGGAGAGGTATTGCTTTGATCTATGAACCATCCAAAGGCACCTGTTACATTTTGAAATTTGTGTGAAGGCCACATCAGGAGCAAGCAAGTCAACTGTTGATTCCTAAACACAGAAGATCATCCCTGATGGATACGATGATTCATTGCTTTAATTCCCTGAAATCTTCCTCTATGGGGGACGCCTGCCAAATTCAACCATAGTCAAAGTCCAATAAGGTCATTAACTTACCTGCAGGAGTTCACTTGCTGACTGCTTCTGCTTCTCCTCCATCTCCCAGATGAGGCTGTCAAGGGAGGAGAGCTCCCCCGAAAGCAAGGCCAGGTGCTTGTCCCTTCTCCTTGCAATCTCCTTCTCCACCCTTTCCGTCTGGGACAGCAGAAGTTTCTCTTGTTCCTTTTGAAATTGGTGCTGTTGTCTGAAGACAGCTGTGGTCTTCTCCCTCTCTGCTTCCATTTGCTTCTGCAACAGGAACATGGAAGAGGATGAAAAGCAGGTCAGTGTTGCAGTATCAGGAGGCAGGTAGAGAAGACCCCATAGAAAGGACACTTTTGAAACAGACTTCTATCAGCATTAATCAGGGGAAGAGTTAAGGCCCAGCCTTAGAGGAATCTGAAGATCAATCCATGAATATTTATTGGGTGAGATGAGATCAAGTCATCCCAAATTCTCAGTAGTGCACAGTGTGAGGTTCAGAGCTGCCGCAGGGCTCTTGAGTCTCCTGCTTTTTACATTCAGTTCCAGAGGTGTGTTTGTTTTCCAATTACTAATACCATGCTTACAATCAAGTCTTGGCTTTCCTTCTCATTCTCTGCTTTATATACCAAAATGTTTTCTCTCTCCTTCCTCAGGGTCTCCAGGGAGCGGCAGATCTGATCCTAGAGAGAAAACAGAAATCCCTGGTTGACTGCTTTTTACACCTAAGCTCCTGCCTTTTTCTTCTGTGCTATAGGTCTGCATTGCTTTACTGTGATATTCTCCTTTTAATTTGTGTTTCAAATTGAATTTTTTTACATTAATTGGAAACTGCCCTCAGTATTGTATTCAGACATGGTAGAAGAACCAAATAAGTGAATGTCAGAACTATAATGCGATAACAGAGATCGACAACTTGACAGAGAATCTTGACCCCGAGTTGCACCTTGCTGCCCTTTGGGTTCATATCCTACTCGAGCCTGCAGGCTGCTTGCACAGGGCCTCAGTTCTATTCTGGGTTTAAACCTGTCATGCAAGGGGTGGTGGGTGAGGAACATTCTCCCTTGCAGAATCCAAAACCTGCTCTGGCACACTTTCACACACATGACCTAGACCTGACTTCTGGGCAGGAGGGGTCAGTTCAGTCTCCTTCCTGGCCTCCTAACTGGATGAGGCATAAGAACATAAGAACAGCCCCACTGGATCAGGCCATAGGCCCATCTAGTCCAGCTTCCTGTATCTCACAGTGGACCACCAAATGCCCCAGGGAGCACACCAGATAACAAGAGACCTCATCCTGGTGCCCTCCCTTGCATCTGACATAGCCCATTTCTAAAATCAGGAAGTTGCACGTGCACATCATGGCTTGTAACCCGTAATGGATTTTTCCTCCAGAAACTTGTCCAATCTCCTTTTAAAGGCATCCAGGTCGGACACCATTACTGGGGAATGCAGAGCCCCCACCTTGATCTCCTGGGCAGCCTCCTCCACAGGCACCACACGGTGCGCTCGGTGCTCCTTGGACCTGTCGCACACCACGCAGACGGGAGCTTCGTCGTCCTGGCAGAAAAGTTTCAGGGGCTCCTGGTGCCTCTCACAAATTTCCTGTCCTCCTGCTTCTTGCCTCCGAAGCTCACTGAGCTCTCTGGCAATCTCAACCATATTGGCCAGCTGCCTGTTTGGCCTCAGGTTACTGGACCGAACTCGTTCCCTGCACTGGGGACAGGTGGCCTCTGTGGACGCCTCCTCCCAGAACTTGATGATACAGACACGGCAGAAATTGTGCCCACAGTCCAGGGTCACTGGATCCGTGAAATAATCCAGGCATATGGAGCAAGTCCCTTCATCCCGCAGCCTCTTCCGGCAAATATCGGCAGCCATCTCTCCAACTATACTAGTAAACTTTCACTTTCTCACTTTTGCCCTGTAGCTCTTGGTGGGAGACAGAACTGGGAGTTTGTCTTTCCCAAAGTGCTGGAAAGGATCAGTTGTGGAGCTTGTGGAACAGCCGAGGTCCTGCCTGTCCCAGGAGCAGAAAGCTCCTCCTGAAAGGCCATCTCTTGAACCTGGACTCTGAAAGAACACTGGAAGGATTCTAGAAGATGAACTCCTTTGTCCCCATTCCTGCTTTTCTTTTATTCCATGTATAGCAACTGCGACTGTTAACCCGTGGAGGGAAAATATGCAGTCTGCACGTGCCCAGATGTACTCATTATGTATATTCCCAAGGCTGAACTCTTGTATTGTAAATTGGTTGTGGAACTCTGCCCTTGTTCAATCAAGTATCATGTTGTCTTGAGTGCTCCCTGGGGCATCCAGTGGGTCACTGTGAGATACAGGAAGATGGACTAGATGGGCCTTTGGCTTGATCCAGTGGGGCTCTTCTGTTCCATTCCATTCATTTATCTTTATTGACATATGAGACATATCTGATGTGCTCCCCAGGACATTTGGTGGGCCGCTGTGAGATACAGGAAGCTGGACTAGATGGGTCTATGGCCTGGTCCAGTGGGGCTGTTCTTATGTTCTTACAAACAAAATGGAATGAATGGTTCTTCTGTTCTTAAGCCTTTCAGGCATATCCAAGCCATTGATGTGCTTGGTGTGATGTGTGAAGCAAGTGAGATTTTGACCATCATTGATAAATGGGGCAAGGACCAAGGTCTGCATAAACTACCCCAAAAGCAGAGAAAATTTGAAGTTTCCTGCTACCTCCCATCCCATTAATAATAGGCCACCTCCCAGTTTCCTGTATGGATTGGATGTTTAGGTGTTTACAGCCTGGGAATGTAAACACCTCACAGCAGGAGTTGTCCCCGTTCATGATGGGAGCTCGGAGCAGGAAAAAGCCTTCCAGTCCCAAAGGATCACATTGGCACCTGATCTCTGTGGCACTGAAACATAGTTCTTTTACTGCATGACTGCTAATAGGATAACAAGTCTTTAGTTAAGGACTTTTGTCAGGTCCACATGCATAACCTCAATCACATGACTTTGCTCATAAGAACGGGAGAAGAGCCAACAAGACAACAAGAGACCTGCATTCTGGTGCCAATCCCTAGTCACCTGAACATAAGAATCTGAAGAGCCCTGCTGGATCAGGCCAAGGGCCCATCTAGTCCAGCTTTCTGTATCACACAGTGGCCCACCAGATGCCTCAGGGAGTATGCAAGACAATAAGAGACCTGCATCCTTGTATTGGACCTGCATCCATCCCTCCCTTGCATCTGGCATTCTAAGGTAGCCTACTTCTAAAATCAGGAGGTTGCACATACCCATCATGCTCTCCTGTCGGCTCCGGAAGATGATCTGAGGGCCAGGGAGACCAGGTTTGTTTCAAGTGACCTTCTAAGTCTCCCTTGCTCGCAAGTAGCCAGTATTCCTCCCCATCCTTGTGTCAACCATTGGTTGCCTAAAAGAAAAGTCTGGCATTTCACAAGCTCCTGAGCCCAGTCACTGGAAGAGCTAATGTCTGGCACAGGAGACCAGACAGGGGACTGTTTACAAGTCACCCCTTCCCTGAGTACCAGATCCAAGTGTGATGGTAACTTCCTTTGGGCTCCGCTTGTGGGCTTTCCTAGGTACTTGGCAGACCAATGGTTGGACTAAATCAGGGGTGCTCAATAGGTGGATCGCGATCTACCAGTAGATCGCGAGGCAAAATGAGTAGATCGTGGAGTGTCGACCCCCCCCCCCCCTTCGGGTGCCTCTGGGAGGAAATGCCAGGAGTAAGGCCCACTGTACTCAATGGGGCTTACTCCCAGGTAAGTGTGGCTAGGATTGCAGCCTCACAGCCTAATCCTAGGCATGTCTACTCAGGAGTAAGTCCTGTTATACTCAGTGGGGCTCAAGGTACACCAACATACATTGTACACATAAATGTTATATGTTATGATGGCGCGAACATTGTAAAAAAAACTGGTAGATCTCCGGGCCTTGTTGGGTTTCAAAGTAGCTCTTGAGCCAAAAAAGTGTGAGCACCCCTGGACTAAATGAACCTTGGGCTGACTGAGTACTACTGATTGAGTACTATGGAAGTAGCAGGATTGGATTATTAGTGAGCTGCTCTGGTACTTGAAATACTGAACAATTGGGTGTAAATTTTCAATAATGAACAAATTTTGAGAACTAGAAGAAAAGAAAGTTGATATTGGCATGAAACTGGTCCCTTCTTTCCCACTATTTCCAGTTACGCCACTCATGGTTCATAAGAAAAAATAACAACATGCAGTTGTTCTTGACAAGTTCCCCATCCCCTTTATGACTTCTGTCCTCCATCCAATCCCACAGTTTACCTTCTTGAAGCAGAAGTCCAGATACCAGAGTATCTGGGGAAGAAAAGGGAACAGAGATGAAGTATCACACCACTGTGTTTAGAACACAAGTTGTGCAGAAGAGAAAGTCATTGATAACTTGATACCATCTAATTTTCTTAATTCAAATCACAAAGTTGGGATAGACATGGGGGGGGGGAGCGGCAGAACTATCCTTCAATTCTGATTTATTTTAAGAAAGCCACACTTGTCTTTTCTTAATGGACATTTCTTCAACAATCCCTATTAGACCGTTGCTAGAATTAAAAAAAAAAAAGAGAAACAATCAAATTTGGTCAGTCAACATTTAAGATGATTGCTTTAAAACATTTCTAATCAGTTCTAATCATGGTGATGCTGAAGTTAAATCCCCTTAAACGGGAATCATTTAATAGGATGCATAGTAAGGATGAAGACCCAAAGGTCTGAAAATGCAGTATGATGAAATTGAAGTCTTTAATTTCACTTTTAGAAATGGGTTATGTCAGAATGCCAGATGCAGGGGAGGGCACCAGGATGAGGTCTCTTGTTATCTGGTGTGCTCCCTGGGGCATTTGGTGGGCCGCTGTGAGATACAGGAAGCTGGACTAGATGGGCCTATGGCCTGATCCAGTGGGGCTGTTCTTATGTTCACCCTAAATGACTCACAACCATCCTTACCATTCATATCAATGGGGCACAGTCACAATAACTTAGCTGAACTGGGGCCCAGGTCTACACAAGTATCTTCCAAAGTCCAACCTGAAAAGCACAAGTTGCATCTTGGCAAAACCCCATGTCAGAACTCAAGTTTGGGGTTTTCAGGAACGATCCAGAGCCATTTATGAAATAAAGAGCAGATAATGAAATTTGTGTGTCTTGGCACCTATAGCCCTTTGAATGTGACTCACTCTGCGGGCTGGGGAGGCAAAAATCTTAAAGGCCTTATAAGACCTTCGGAAGACTGGGGAGGGCTTCCCTAACCCCGGCCCTCAGTTCTTAATTCACAAAGTTGGGAAAGGCATAAGGGTATGTAACCCTCCCCAATTCCAAGTCTGTAAATATGTAATAATTTAAAGCAGTGTTTCTCATGACCCACTTGGTGGGTCACAAGCCAATTTCAGGTGGGTCCCCATTCATTTCATATTTATTTTTAATATATTAGACTTGATGCTACCATGGTATGTGACTACATTTGGGGAAATATAACAGACCTGTACTACTTTGTATATATATATATGTATATGTATACAAGCTACTCTGTATATGCTTTTAACAATGGTAGTAATGGGATTTACTCCTGGGTAAGTGTGAGTAGGATTGTAGCCTAGGATTGTTAAGAAAATTCCTGCTTGATGATATCACTTCTGGCCATGACATCACTTCCGATGGGTCCTGACAGATTCTCATTCCAAAAAGTGGGTCCCCAGTGCTAAATATTTGAGAACCACTCATTTAAAGACTAGAATGATGGTTACATAATTGTACCACTGATAAAACATGATAAGGGAATGACATCAGAACCTGTACTCATTGATATATGGGGTGAAGTGCAAGTCCCATGGCAAGGTAGTGCTAATCACCTCCTTCCACTGAATGGCTAAACATGGTATTTTTGAAAGAACTAAAAAGGGAAAAAGTTATTTTTTATAATATTGTAATATTGGGCAGGTCTGGCTCAGTTGGTAGAGCTGCTGCCTTGTATGCCTGAAGATCTGAGGCTGCCAGTTCGAAACAACTGGAAGTACCCGACAACTGACGACACGCTGATATACTGATGAGCTGACCCTCGGTGGCAGAGAGGAGTTGCCGTCAAGTGGAGCGTGGGAGGCGAAGGGCCAGAGAGAGGCCAAACCGGGAAGGAATCCAGCTGGAAGGAGGAGTTCAGAGTGAAACATCTAGACTGTTGTGGTTCTTGAAAGATAGAACCTTCTTTCAATTGTAAAAATCCCTATGGGGATTTAATCAGCCTGCCTATGTAAACCGCCTTGAATAAAGTCTGAGGAGAAATCTGACGACCAAGAAAGGCAGTATATAAATACCTGTATTATTATTATTATTATTATTCTATGAAAGACCAGAACTATTCAATTGTAAAAATCCCTACGGGGGTTTAGAACAGCCTGCCTACGTAAACCGCCTTGGATTAAAGTCTGAGGAGAAATCTGACAACCAAGAAAGGCGGTATATAAATACCTGTATAAATATAAAATAAATATTATAATGTAATACAGTACTGTAATTTATAACATTGTCATTGCTAAGCACAGTTTGCTGAAATGGATTTATTAATCATTATTATAATATACATATATCTATAGAATAATTTCAACAGGAGGAATTGATGGTTTAGTGTCAATTTTTATTTCAAGGCTGTTTTGAGAACAAACAAAAAAAATCAAACATCCTAAACAAGTGGTCTAAGTATCAATTAAGTATCATTTGGTAAGTAACAATTGGTAGCATTCAACAGAACATTAATTTTTTTAATAGGTCCTAAATTCAGCAGCATTCTGAATTTGGAAATACTGCGGACATTAAAATAGGGTGTATATAAAATCAAATTTTTGGAAGGAAATGCTAGCTAGAGCACTTGCTTATTGTTCCCCAACCCTTAGTAATACTGGGAAGTAGGTATTGGGAAGGAGGGATGGAAGGAGACGGCACGGAACAGTATGGAGGAAGAGGCCGACCAAGAGGGGTAAGGAAGCAAGAAGCGGGTGAGGCACTGGGAGAGCCCAATTATCATGTGGATCTTCCTTTCGGCAGCACCACTACAACTGAGATGTCATTTGCAGAGTACCTCTCAGCTGCTGGGCTGAGTGATGTGAGCTTCTCAAGTGATGAGAGCTTCTCATGAAAGCCTCTCTCTTTTGTCTGGGTCTTCCCCTGCAAAGTGCCTGCTTCAGTATCAGATTAAAAGTTTGTACTGTGCTTTGCAAACTTCCCCCCCCCCTTACTTTGAACACAGCTGTGGTTGAGAAGAGGGATAAGAATGGCACTTTGATACAAGGCTCAGCCAATCAGCACCACAAAAAGTTATCTGCAAACAGAAGGGGGGGGGGAGTTGTTTCATGACAGACACAAGGGCTAGCCAATCAGTGCTGCACAAATACAGCTCCTATGCAAACGCATTTAAAAATGTTGCATCTCAGACAAGTCTGGAGCAAAAGGCTGAATGTGTTTCAGGAGTATGGTGAGATCAGGTACTATTCCCTCTGCAGTCCTTGACAGGTTCAAGGACAGATTGTCAGGTGGCCTCCTTCTGACACAAAAAAGATAGGGAGAAGGATCTTTCCACAGAAAGAGACATCTGAGTACACATAGAGCTGGGTGACTGTATCAGCGTCGAAAAAGGCCACTCGCCTCTCAACACAGTTCAGAGTCACTCGTATCCTCTTGGGTTCCTGGCTCAGGGACAGAGGAGAGTAATCTGGTGGATTGTTAACAAAGTACTTACCTCCCGACTTCCCCAAACCCCAGCTGTCTTGATCAAGGCTACAATTGTACTTTCTTGTCACAGAACTTCTGGCAACCCCCAAAGCCCATTGTTCCTCACTTCCCACAGTGACTTCCCAGAAATGTCTGCCTGTAGTGAATCCTTCACGGCCCAGCACAAAAGGACTCTCAAATCTCTTAGGATTGTTGGGCAGAGTTTGATATCTGGGCCCCCATCTCACGCTTTTGCAATCCTCAGACAAGATGAGCTGAGGGTATGCTGTGTCTGGATCCAGAGTCACATTTGCTGTAGGGGAGGAGAAGAAAGAGAAGCAGAATCAGCTGTATGACTGACCAATATCCTAATACTGTTAATTGCCTTAATACACTTTTTGGATATGGTGGACTATAAATCTCTACAATAAACAAATGAAGCAGCAACTGTTACCTGCACATGCCTGATCATGTCTGATCTTGGAAGCTAAGCAGGGTCAGGCCTGGTTAGTACTTGGATGGGAGACCGCATGGGAATACTGGGTGCTGTAGGCTTATATCATAGTCTTTCGAGACCAAAGGTTGCCAGCCAACCACCCAAACAAATGAATCATGAGCCTGGATACATAACCTGCCTTTCTCCCCACTTTTGGGTCTGGTGGTGGTGAGCAAAGGGGCACTCTGGGGATTGTTCAGCAGTGGATGTCATTATTTTGTGCTGCCATTTTTATTTTAGATATCAACTGCTTTGTGCTGACTAATAAACACGAAAATTGAGGTAAACGTATTTTTAAACCATTTAAAAATGGTTTCAACTATATAAATGTGTTCCAACTATATAAATGTATGCCAAAGACATGGTAACTGCCCCCCCATTCCAAAAGCCAGCAAACACAAATGTTGAAGGTAGGTTGGTTCCGAGGGCTTAATGACAAGGCTGACTACAGCGGACTCCCCACTGGGGTGGGGCCTCAGGTTGCCCCTGCTGCAACTCAGAGCCAAGACGCTCCTCACCTCTCTTCCAAGCAGGAACTCTGGCAGCAGGGCTCAGGCACAGCAATCTTCGAGCTGAGGCAACTCATAGAAAGAGGGGCTAACCAGCTTGAGCCCCACAGATACACCCACATCCCCTCACCCCAGAAGAATCAGGTGGCCTAGAAGTCAGTGGAACCTCTGCTAGACCTATGGCAACTACTCTGGCTTTAGTTCCCATGTCAGAGCTTCTCCTCTGAGGAAAGGGTTTCACATGCACTCATTATATACTCTTTCAACAAAGAAAAATTCATAAAGAACTTTACATAGCAAAAGACATTTTAAAGTAGTGAGATGAAAAAAGGACATAAGCTCTACATAAAAAGATCGATCTCTCTGGAAAGGTGCGTCTGACCAGTTAGCTGAGATAACAGTTAGCAGGACAAACAGACTCTGCCTTGACTGGTTGGATTTGGAGATGGGGGTGACGAAAACTGCTGGTTTCAATACCTGCTGGTTTCAATTCATATCCATGGGGCATTCCATGAATGCCCGCAGATAACGAGGGCCCCCTGTACTGCTAATTAAGCCATTCATGGTTGGTTGGCAACCTTCAGTCTCGAAAGACCATGGTATAAGCCTACAGCACCCGGTATTCCCAGGCGGTCTCCCATCCAAGTACTAACCAGGCCTGACCCTGCTTAGCTTCTGAGATCAGATGAGATCATGGCAGGGTAACAGTTGCTGCCATTCATGGTTCCTGAGTAAAATCCAATGAAAACCAGGTAGTCAACTTCCTGGCAAGTCTCCCATCCATTTCTTATGTCCTCAATTTGAACCCACAATTTACCTTCTTGAAGCTGAAGGTCAGATACCAGAAAGTCTAGGGAAGAAAAGGGAACAGATATGAAGTACTGTGCTTAGAACAAAAAAAATCATTTAATAACTTGATAGCATCTAATGTATCTTAATTCAAATCACAAAGTTGGGAAAGACATGGGATGGTAGAACACCCCCCCCCCCTTTCTAATTCCTTTTGAAATGGTCACAATTGTTTTCTCTTAATGGTCATTTCTTCAACAATTCCTGTTATACTTGTGCTAGAATTTACGTAATTAAAAAAAACAAACCAATAGGAAAATGATCAAATTTGACCAGTCAACGTTTAAGACTATAGCCTTAAAACATGTATAGATCAATCCTAATCGTGGCTACTTGGAAGTAAAAACCCCTTGAACAGGACTTATTTGGTATGATGCATAGTAAGGACTGAGGCCCAAATGTCTGAATTACAGGTGGTGCCTCAGTATCCTCAAACCATCTGCAAATATCAAAAACCGCTGATAATGAAATCCACGGTTTCAGCACCTTTAAACCCTCTGAAGGCAACCAGAGCTGTGCTTTGGTAGCCTCTGGAGAGTTTTCTGAAGCACGCAGAGGCCACATGCATCCGCCCGTGGTCTCTGCAGGCTTCCGAATGGCCCCAAAGTGCAAAAAAACCCAAAAAAACACTACTTCCGGTTTCAGTTAATCTATGGGCAATGCTACAAATATGCCCCCAATAATCAAGGAGACCCTGGATAATCTGGACCTACCCCCCACCCCAACATTCACAGACTTCCTTTTCAGTGCTGTTCTATCCATTCCTTCCTGTTAAATAAGGAAGGCCTTGGAAGCACCATAAGCTACAAGTGGCTGAAGAGGAAAGCAAACTCACAAAACATGATACAGAATGCAACTGTGTCCCCAAAGACCTTTCCTCGGTGAATCCAATCCCAATCCAAGTGAATCCAAGCCCAATCCTCTAGACCAAGTGTGCCCAAACCCCAGCCCTGCAGCCCTCGAGGCCTCTGGCCCTCCGGAGATTTGTTGGAGCCTGCACTGGCCCAATGCATCTGATCTCAGCATGAGGACGACTGTTTGACCTCTCATGTGAGCTGTGGGATGAGGGCTTCCTCCACTGCTTGTTGTTTGATGTCTGTGATACAGTAGCAGCAGCAAAGGAAAGGCCAGCCTTGCTTTGTGCAAGGCCTTTTATAGGCCTTGAGCTACTGCAAGACCTCCATTCATTCATATAACTTCCACCTCTAGTATATTAATTTATGTAAACTTATGTAAATTTATTCAAATTTCAAATGTAAATTTCCCCGGCCCCCGACACAGCGTCAGAGAGCCCTCCTGCCAAAAACTTTGGACACCCCTGCTCTAGACTCGTGTTCCGCTAGCACTCACTTGCCTCACAAAATCAATTCCAGCAGCGTGCAGACTAAAGTGCTGGAAGGAAGACCAGAGCCTTCATACGCAATGTTGGAGGAGTGCCTTCGACCCACTGACAGAAGTAAGGTAGTGGGGGAGGCGGGGCTGGGTAAGCAGAGGCAGAATTGGGGCAAGGAAAGGGCAAAGGGGTGGAGAGAAGGCAGAACGGGGCATCGACAGGTTTGGTGGCAGCTGAATCCTAACCCTCTTCCAGATACAATCCAGTGATCCTACTGGTGCAGGTCTGAGTAGACACACCTCCCGCACCATGGCTGTCCCCTCCAAAGGAAGCAATAATAACCTTTATTTTTTTTTACCTCTGAACTGCTTCATGAGGGTCTCCAGAAAGGAATTGATTTCACAGAAGTCATAGATCTTCCACTTCAGTGAAGCAGGAAATGCCACTGGATTGTCAAACGACTCCTTCTGGCCCCTGGCGGAGAGATACAATGTCAAGTCACCATCCATACAGTCCAGAATTCCCAGAAAAAGAAAGGAAGGAGGTGGAAGAAAATAGCAGGAACTCTAAAGTTTTCTTCCAGACTTCCACTAATCCAAACCTGATCTGACAAGTGGAAAAAAATAGAGGGGGGCCTCCATATCAACAGATTCAATTATCCATGGATCGGGTCCACGGACCTCCCCATATGGATCGGGTGCCAGGAGCAGCAGCAGCATGGCGGTAAGCGCCACTTGACTTTGGAGACCACAATCTAGGCGCTCACTGAATTATAACTCTTGAAGGCAAATGTGGGTTCCACTCACCTTTCCAAGATGGTTCTAATATTCTAGAGAGAAACAAGAAAAAGAAAACTCAACTCCTGCCACAGCGCAAAGAAAATCTTTATGAGACAATGAAATCTGACTTAGTGCCTAAATGTCCTTTTGAGTAGTCTGAAGATCTACTTCCAAGCCCTGCTTTCTGACCCATCTGCAGCTGAAGACATCCACAAAAACTGAGTGTTGGGAAAGTTAGGACAGACAGTAGAAAATATTTCTTTACCCAGCATTTGGTTGGTTTGTGGAACTCTTTGCCACAGGAAGTAGTGATAGCATCTTGCCTGGATGCCTTTAAGAGGGGATTGGACAAATTTCTGGAGGAGAAGGTTATTACGGGTCACAGGTCATAGTAGGTATGTGCAAGCTCTTGGTTTTAGAGGCAGGCTGCCTCTGATTGCCAGAAGCAGAGGAGGGCACCTGGACGCAGGTTGTGCCTGTTGTCTCGTGTGCTCCCTGGGGCATTTGGTGGGCCACTGTGAGATATAGGAAGCTGGACTAGATGGGCCTTTGGCCTGATCCAGCGGGGCTCTTCTTATGCTCTTCTAGGCACAGAACTGTTTCAGTTGCAGCACCACAATTGTCACATCTATCAAATCTTAATGGTAGCACCACAAGTGTGCAACTCCCACTCTGAGGACATCCATTACACCCACTTCTTGTTTCCTTAGGAGCACATCCTGAAGACAGATTGTTCTTCAGAGCAGCTGATGAAGAAAGTGGGTCTCTTTCACTGACAGAGGCTGCAATCCTAACCACGCTTTCCTGAGAGTAGGCCCCTTTACATAAGAACAGCCCCACTGGATCAGGCCATAGGCCCATCTAGTCCAGCTTCCTGTATCTCACAGCAGCCCACCAAATGCCCCAAGGAGCTCACCAGATAACAAGAGAACTGCATCCTGGTGCCCTCCCTTGCATCTCGCATTCTGACATAACCCATTTCTAAAATCAGGAGGTTGCGCATACATAGCTTGTACCCCGTAATGGATTTTTCCTCCAGAAACTTGTCCAATGCCCTTTTAAAGGCGTCCAGGTCAGTTGCCATCACCACATCCTGTGGCAAAGAGTTCCACAGACCAACCACACACTGAGTAAAGAAATATTTTCTTTTGTCTGTTCTAACTCTCCCAACACTCAATTTTAGTGGATGTCCCCTCGTTCTGGTGTTATGTGAGAGTGTAAAGAGCATCTCTCTATCCACTCTGTCCATCCCCTGCATAATTTTGTATGTCTCAATCATGCTCCCCCTCAGGCATCTCTTTTCTAGGCTGAAGAGGCCCAAACGCCATAGCCTTTCCTCATTAGGAAGGTGCCCTTTGAACAAAATAGGACTTACTTCTGAGTAGACCTGGTTAGGATTGTGCCCTGTGTGTCTTTTATTGCTCCCAGAGAATAAAACATTATCTGTAAGTGATCTTTGTAATAAATATTTCTAATACAATTTAAACATTGGTAGCCAGCTTAGGAAGATGACATGGCTTGTAAGGTGGGCTAATAGGCATTAAGTTAATAAAATAATGTTTTATTAATAATGTTTTTTGTCAAGTTTTTGCTGTGTTTTGCTTTGTTTTGTTATTTGCTAGTTATTGTTGGTTTAGTGTATTATCTATTATGCTGATAAAGATTTTGGATTGGATTGGAATAAAATAAATAAAAACCTCAATAGCAGAAACATGGAAGTGTGTCTATTGATCAAAGCAATACAAAGCACACCTTCATTAAGATGTGCAGAGCAGCAGCTTCTCCTTGGTCCCAGTTGTCTGGGAGAGATGCACAGGAGCCTGTTTTTACTGCCCTGGAACCAGCACAGATGCACAGATCTCCAGCACAGATGCGCTTCCGAGAGTCAAGCCAGATCTTAGCTTGCCCAGCAGTGCATTCTCAGCACAGATCAGACTGGTGATTTCCTCTGCCCATTATTTAAACCTGGTAGCACAGTGAAGATGGCATTTGGCCCCTCCTGCACAACTCTCTTGTTCATAACTTCCAGCAACCTTACAATGAGCAGCCAGAATGAGTAAAAGGAGAACTCCAAGACAGCCCCTCTTGCTCTGGAGAGCAGCACTGTAGTGTAGAGGAAGGGCTTACCCAGAAAGGCTTACAGATTTGGCCTGTATTGCAGGCTCTCAGGAGAAAAAGCAGCTGACATTCTGAAAAAGGGAGAGGATTTGACCTGAGATTTGACCCAAAGGCAGCTGATACCAGGTGCAGATCTGGGGGGGGGGGGGAATGGACCATGGGTGTGTGGTTCCCTCCAAACTGCCTGCCAGCAGGCAAGGGTGCCCACTGGACTGGGGAGCAAATTCAGGCATCAGGGGAATAGCCACTGGGCAGGCGCCGACAAGATTGGCTGGAATGGAGCTCAGGTCTACGCAGCCAGTAGACATAGGGTCCATATCCAGGCAGGCGCCTAGGTCTACCCAGTTAGTAGACCTGGGTTCCAAGGCCAGGCAGGAGCCCAGATCTACCAACCCAGCAAACCCTGGTCACAGAGACCATCAAGTTCAATCCAGAGCCCAGGTATACCCGCCTGGTTGACCTGGGCTCTGGAGTTGGTAGTGTTCATGCCCCCCCCAAACACAAACACTGGATTCACCCCTGGCTGATACAGTTGCCTGAAGGCAGTATCAGGAGCTGCTCAGAGCCCTTTCCTGCCTGTGAACAAGCTAGTGAGCGCAGTTGTTGATTCTTAATTCCATCAGGGTTAAGATACTCTCAGATGGATATGGTCATTCAGTATTTGAATTCCTTGAAATTATCATGGGCAGGGGATGCCTGACAAATTCAGCCATTGAAAAAGTCAAACAAGGTCACTGACTTACCTGTAGGAGTTCACTTGCTGACTGCTGCTGCTTCTTTTCCATCTCCTGGATAAGGTAGTCAAGGGAGGAGAGCTCCCTGGAAAGCCTAGCCAGATGCTCGTCCCTTCTCCTCACAATCTCCTTCTCCACCTCTTCCGTCCTGGTCAGAAGAAGCTTCTCTTGTTCCTCCAGAAACTGACGCACTTGTCTCAAGGTAGCTACTGTCTTCTCCCTCTCTGCTTCCATTTGCTTCTGCAAAAGGAACAGGGAAGAAGAGAAAAGCAGGTCAGTCTTGCAGTGTCAGGAGGAAGGTGAAAACAACTCCATAGGAAGGGCACTTTTATGAACTTATTGTATCAGCATTTAACCAAGGGAGGAGTTACTGCCCAGCCTTAGATGAATATGGATCCAGTCGTATCCGACTTCCCAGCACTGATGTAGCCATGCCAATGGGGAATGCACTGCATCCTGCGGTGATGGTGGGCAGTCACGGAGACTTCCTCAAGGAAGGGAAACATTTGTTCCCTTACCTTGGGACTGCATTGCAGCTGCATTAATACTGGAAAGTTGAATAGGACTGGGCCCTATGAAGATCAATCCATGAGTATTTCCCTGGTGTGATTATGCAATCCCAAATTCTCAGTAATGTACATTTTGAGGATTGGAGCTCCACATGGCTTTTGAGTCTTTGGCATTTTATATTCCATTCTAGATACAGGTTGAGCGTACTTATCTCGAATTTTGTTTCCACATATCTGGCTCAACATGGGTCCTCTGGACCCGCATGGAGCCAGATTTGATCCAACCTGAAATCTTGGATGAAAACCACAAATGCACTTCTAGGACCTCCGGAGGCCTTTCTGAGGACCAAAGAGGCCACACACAGCCTCCACGGGCCTCAGGAAGACCCCCCAAAGCATGGGAAGGCCACTTCTAGTTTTGCCTAAGCCAGAAGTTGCCTTCTGATGCTTTGGGGGGCCTTATGAAGCCTGTAAAGGGTCTCAGAAAGGCCTCCAGAGGTTCTAGAAGGGCACTTCTGGTTTTTAGACCTAGGCTATTCTGAGGCCTGTAAAGACCATGTGTAGCCTCTATGGGCCTCAGAATGGCTCCGGATGCAACCAGAGTAAGTCTCCAATCACATTCGGAGCCCCAGTGTGATGGAATACTGCAGATTTCATTATCTGCAGTTTTCAGTACCTTAGGGGGTCCAGGAATGAATCCACTGTGAATATAGAGGTGTATGTCTTCATTTCCCAATATCACTAATTAGTACTATTAATACTTACAAGCAATTCTCGGCTTTCCTTCTCATTCTCTGCTTTATATACCAAAATGTTTTCTCTCTCCTTCCTCAGGACCTCCAGGGAGCGACTGATCTCATCCTGGAGAGAAAACAGAAATCTCCATTTGACTGATTTTTTTTCTCCTTAGATCCTGGCTTTGTTATTTTTTCTTCTGTGCTATAGTTTAATGCTGCTTTACTGTGATTTTCTCATTCTAAACTTATATTTCATATTGGTTTTTTATATTAATTGACGACTGCCTTTAGAATAGGAAGACATGGTAGAAGTCTGTTAAATAAGCAAACAAGCAAATATATATCGGAAGTGAGAAACTGAGACAAGATTAACTGATAATCTTGACCCTTCAGTTGTGTTTCATGGGCTTTGGCTTCTCCTAAGTCCCTTTCAGTCTGTATCCTATTCAAGATAACAAGTTGCTTGCAAAGTACCCCAGATCCAGGCTGTGTTTCACCTCCCTGTGATGGGTGAGGGAGGCACAGTCTATACCACTGTATCCAAACCATGATTCTTGAGTGCCCTGACGCACAAGAGCTGGCTCAGGGCACCCAGTCAATATGGAGATTTTCCTCAAGAACTTCTTCCAGATTTCCTGATCAGGGGCTGCAGCTGAGGAGAGGATGAATTCAACCTCTCCACCTAGGGGCGGATCCAAGAGGGGACAGCTTGCGTACAGCTGGATGAAAGTGTCGACCTAATGTGCGCCAGCAGTGAAGAGGGCTAATTCCATGCTTGGGATCATTAGGAAAGGCATTGAGAGTAAAACAGCTAAATGTAAAACAGCTAATGTTGTAATGCACCCCTGGTTTGGGCACCCCTGGCCTAGAAAAAAATGTTTAAGGCAAGACATGATTGAGGGCACAAGCCTAACCAGGTCTACTCAGAAGTAAGTCCAATTTTGTTCTATGGGGCTTACTCTCAGGAAAGTGTGGTTAGGATTGCAGCCTGAGACATATAAAATTATGCAAGGGAAGGATAGAGTGATGTTCTTTTTCCTCTCACACAACACCAGAACCAGGAGACATTCACTAAAATTGAGTGTTGGGAGCGTGAGGGCAGACAAAAGAAAATATTTCTTTATTCAGCATGCAGTTGGTCTGTGGAACTCCTTGCCACAGGATACAGTGATGGCATCTGGCCTAGATGCCTTTAAAAGGGGATTGGACAAACTTCTAGAGGAAAAATTCATCATGGGTTACAAACCATGATGTGTATGTGCAACCTCCTGATTTTAGTAGGCTACCTCAGAATGCCAGATGCAGGGGAGGGCACCAGGATGAGTTCTCTTGTTATCTGGTGTGCTCCCTGGGGCATTCGGTGGGCCACTGTGAGATACAGGAAGCTGGACTAGATGGGCCTATGGCCTGATCCACTGGGGCTGTTCTTATGTTGTTATGAGCCTAGGTCTACCTTCCTGGTAATATTCATACCCCTCCCTCAAACACAAACACTGGATCCGCCCCTGCCCCCACCCCAGAAGTCACATCCCCCAGAAGTGATCATACATGTCCCTAAATCCATACTGGGGCAAGTGTTGCCCCCCAGCACCTGGACCTCCTGGGCAGCCTCCTCCAGTGGCACCACGTGGTGCGCTTGGTGCTCCTTGGATCGGTCGCAGACCACGCAGATGGGGGCTTGGTCGTCCTGGCAGAAGAGCTTCAGGGGCTCCTGGTGCCTCTTGCAGACCCTCCACCCTGAGGCTTCCAGCCTTGGAAGCTCGCTCAGCTCCTTGACCAGCTCCACCATGCTGCCCAGCTGCCTGTTGGGCCTTAAGCTGCTCGTCTGGACCCTCTCCCTGCACTGGGGGCAGGCGGCGTCCGTGGGCGAGTCCCCCCAGCACTTCGTGATGCAGCCCCTGCAGAAGTTGTGCCCGCAGTCCAGAGTCACCGGGTCCACGAAGTACTCCAGGCAGACGGGGCAAGTGACCTCGTCCTGCAGTCTCCTCTTGTAGCTTTCTGCAGCCATCGCTCCAGCTGCCTCCACTCCAAAGATGAGTTTCGTTTCTCCTCTTCTCCGCCCGCCCAGTAGCTGGGGGTGGACCTGGGCGGGTCGCTTTCCCAAAGGCTCAGGTTGCAGGGCTAGGGGTGGGTAGGTGAGCGCCTGCCTGCCTGCCTGTCCCAGGACCTGAGAGCTCCTCCTATTGACAAGAGTGTGCGAGAGCAGCTGGAACCTCGAGCGACGATGCTGGCACTCTGCACAAGCCCAGAAGTGCTCTTCCTGCTTACTCCCAAGGCGCAGCCCCGCTATTGTAACTGGGTTCTGGGACTCTGCCCTGCTTCAAATCATCAGTCCTTCCAGGCATATCTAGGGCCCAGTGGTTCTCACACATTTAGCACAGGCACCCACTTTTTTAGAATGAGAATTAGTCATCATGTGACATCATCAAGCAGGAAAATTTTTAATAATCCTAGGCTGCAATCCTACCCACACTTACCCAGGAGTAAGTCCCATCAAATATCATTGTTAAAAGTATATACAGAGTAGCCTGTTAAAAATATAGGTCTGTAACATTCCCCAAATGCAGTCACATACCATGGGAGTATCAAGTCCAATATAATAAAAAGAAAATATTAAGAAAATTAATAATTAGTATTAATGAATAATTAATCAGTTAAATTCCATTTCGCTGTATGGCGGGGGCACCAAATTTTCTTATGACCCAGGCCAGTGCATGGGCTAGATAATGTCACTGCATGTTCAGACGTGCACATGTACTTAAAGTACATGGGATCTTTAGCCATTAAGGGATCTTTAAGGGATCTTTAGCCATTACTGTGGCATGCATGGCCTTTCCCAGTTTGAAGAGACACTTTGCCAACAGTCTGAGGCTAAGAGGCAAAGAAGGAAGGCCCATAGCCAGGGAGACAGACCAGGGACAGACTGCACTTGCTCCCGGTGTGGAAGGGATTGTCACTCCTGGATTGGCCTTTTCAGCCACACTAGACGCTGTGCCAGAACCACCTTTCAGAGCGCGATACCATAGTCTTTCGAGACTGAAGGTTGCCAATACAATACAATACTGTGGCATGCTAACTTGGAACCAGCATTTAGAGGGTTAAACTGAAAGCACACTATCAATCAATAATTCATCAAAATAATTAATTAAGAAAGAGAAAAATTATAAATGAAACATAAAATGAAAACATTCAAAAGCAATATAAACTGACAAAGGTGAATTCACTGCAACCAAAATCCTAAATTGTCATTATTTTTAGCATTGAGGGTGCAGCCAGGTGCGATTCCCTTCAGACCAACAGTCTTGCAAATGTAGGAGAAGGGGGGGGAGTCAGGAACCAATGGGATATAGGTCCTGGGCCAGGAAAACTAGTTGTTAGGCAGAATAGGATCAGAGTGAAAACCTCACCTCATCCTTGATAAACTACCCTTAGAGCAGTGGTTCCCAAACTGTGAGCTGTGGCTCCCCAGGGAGCCAGGAGCACTTACAAAAAAAAAACACCAAAAAAAAAACACACCATATTAGAACTACAATTCTATACAATGCATAGCCCTAATGGGGAGTCTTTGCCAATGGCCCAGTAGGTCATGGGAGCCACCAGCAGGGTGACCAGATAGAATGGAGGACAGGGTTCCTATACCTCTGACCATCATACAGAAGAGGGAATTTGGGCAGGTACAACTCAACATGGAAGGGTTTAGAAAGCTGCACCTACCCAGATCTCCTCTTCTGTACAACAGTTAAAGATATAGGCACTCTGGCACTCATTTTATCTGGTCACCCTGGCTGCCAGTCCAAAAAAAGTATGGAAACCTCTGCTTTAGAGACAAGAAAGAAAAATGCAGAAGGGAGACTGAACTTCATGTGCAAACTAGGCTATTGCAAGGTTACAGGAAGGTGTTTTCATAGACTCATAGAGCTTCTCAATACAGTACAAACAAATCCAGTGAAAGAAATGAGTTGAATTTGCACACAGACTTTGCAAGTTTATCCCCAAGGGTGTGTCTCTGAAGTTGACTTGGAGTTCCTCTGACATCCAACAGAGTTTTTAGGCAGGGATTGAGGGCCCAATCCTATCCGACTTTCTAGCACCGGCGCAGCAGCTATGCAGCCCCAAGGTAAGGGAAAAACCGTTCCCATACCTTGAGGAGGCTCTGTGACTGTTCCCCCCCTACCACAGTGTGCAGTGCATGCCCCATTGGTACAGCTGCACCAGCATTGAAAAATTGGATAGGATTGGGCCCTTAGCCAGTTTCAAGACTAGCAGGCTATTCATGGCTACAAAGTTACAGGCCAGACCTGCTTCCTTATATCTTAGCTCTGCTCCTGTTTGCATATGTATATGGCAGCCTACTCAGGGGTTGGAAGATGCATTCCTCAGCCTCAAGCCATTGAATGGAGAGGGGTGGGTGTACCTTTAAAATGCAAAGGCTGGGCATCTACCTGACTTAATACACACAATAAAGCTACCTGTAATTACACTTTAGAAAAACCATAACACTTCACAGCAGACCAAGTTAGTGGGGGACAGAAGGGAACACAGTTGCATCAACACTCTGTAGACATGAAATTCATCTTGTACCCCCTTATTTATTGAAATGGGATCCATGCAACATTATCTGTGGATTGAAAAGCTAATATGATATGCAGAGCAGCTGGCATCCCCTTAGAGCAGGGAAGCAACCTTGGGAGTGCCACGGAGCCCTTCTTCAAGAACTGCTGTGCAAGCCTTAAAAATACGGATTGCTATCCCATGCCTCTCTAGATGCCAGGTTGGTCCAACTGAGAAGCCTACAGAGTGTGTATTCTTCCAGGGGAGGAGCTGCAAGCTCAGTGATCAGGCAGGCTGTACAGTCCCTGTTCCAGAAGGGGAAGGACTTTTCCGGGGTCTGGGTCTGAGGCCCTCTGGCTGCTGCTTTGGGTAATACTTTGGGTGCCCACAACTGGTAAGGACAAGACCCTGATTGCCAGAATGGGCTGAACCAGCTTCAGAATTTCAGGCTGAGGTCCCTTCCTTGCAAAGAGCTCCCAGCAGGCTCCAGGAGGGGATCCAGGAGAAGCATCCCACTTCCAAGAGGACTTCTGATGAGACCCACCGTGTTTGGAGTGTCCTGCAGAGGGCTGTGGGGGGGGGCCCCCCTTCCTCTTTGCATAGGACTGGCAGCAGCAGAAGACCCCCCACAGCATCTTTGGACGGGAGGGGCTTCCTTGGATCCTGGTGCTGTGGTTCACTCGGTGGCTTACAGCCCAATCCTAGCCACACTTTCCTGAGAGTAAGCCCCATTGACTCTAATGGGACTTACTTCTGAGTAGACACGCATAGGCTTGGGCTGCCAAACAGTCCTTTGAGGCTGAAAGGGTTAAATTTCACTTCAGATGAAAATGCTTCTCCAAAAGAGGTGCTAATTAGGCTGATTAGGCACGATGCTTTAAAAAAAGAGCTCAGCAAAGCGGGAGGCTGCAACTTTTTCACGTCCTGGTGAGATCATATCCGCGGAGTGGATTCTAGGAAGGGAAACTCCCCCTGCAGACTCAGGGGGGAAAACGAAAGTGACTCCGGTTTCCCTGTGCCAGGAGTCATGGCAGCTGCAGGGGACATCCAGGACCTCTGCGAGGAAGCCACCTGCCCCATCTGCCTGGACTATTTCATGGACCCGGTGACCATCGCGGAGTGTGGGCACAACTTCTGCAGAACCTGCCTGGCCCAGAGCTGGAGGGAGGAGGAGGAGGAGGAGGGAGATGCTGCCCTGGTGGGCTCCTGTCCCCAGTGCAGAGGATCCGCTCAGAGAAAGAGCCTCATCCCAAACCGGGCACTGAAGAACGTGGTGGAAATAGCTAAGAAGCTCCGTCTTGGGGGCCAAGGAGGGGCCAGTGAAGCGGAGGGGGTTTGCGAGCAGCACCAGGAGCCCCTGAAGCTCTTCTGCAAGGACCACCAAGCCCCCATCTGTCTGGTGTGTGTCACATCCAGGGAGCATGAAAGTCACAAGGTGGTTCCTTGGGAGGAGGCTTGCCAAGAGTACAAGGTAGGAAAGGGATGAGGATTTTGATGGGGGAGGGAAGTGGGGCAGAGCTGAGTTGGGTTGCAGGAGCACCCCTGTTAAAGAGCAGAAGTTTACCTATGCCTGATCTGTGGACCAGACTGGATCACCCACCTCCACAACTGGGAGGCTGGATGGTTCAAAATGCACATGGGTTTGTTCTGTCAGACCTAAAGTGTGTGCTTGTTTTTGTGCAATCTGCACACTGCACAGTATGTGCTCATGATGCCCCACCCTTCATGCCTCTGAAGTGCCAGCCTCTGCTCCTCCCATGTTCTGGGTCACACTCCCTCTCTCCCTCCCCATTTCCTCTTCCTCTCTGCCCCCCACTAACCAGCTACCTCAGGCAACCATCTCAGTTGGCTTCCTGGAATGACCACAGTATATGTATTGGCAACCTTCAGTCTCGAAAGACTATGGTATCGCGCTCTGAAAGGTGGTTCTGGCACAGCGTCTAGTGTGGCTGAAAAGGCCAATCCGGGAGTGACAATCCCTTCCACACCGGGAGCAAGTGCAGTCTGTCCCTGGTCTGTCTCCCTGGCTATGGGCCTTCCTTCTTTGCCTCTTAGCCTCAGACTGTTGGCAAAGTGTCTCTTCAAACTGGGAAAGGCCATGCTGCACAGCCTGCCTCCAAGCGGGCCGCTCAGAGGCCAGGGTTTCCCACTTGTTGAGGTCCATCCCTAAGGCCTTCAGATCCCTCTTGCAGATGTCCTTGTATCGCAGCTGTGGTCTACCTGTAGGGCGCTTTCCTTGCACGAGTTCTCCATAGAGGAGATCCTTTGGGATCCGGCCATCATCCATTCTCACGACATGACCAAGCCAACGCAGGCGTCTCTGTTTCAGCAGTGAATACATGCTAGGGATTCCAGCACGTTCCAGGACTGTGTTGTTTGGAACTTTGTCCTGCCAGGTGATGCCGAGGATGCGTCGGAGGCAGCGCATGTGGAAAGCGCTCAGTTTCCTCTCCTGTTGTGGGCGAAGAGTCCATGACTCGCTGCAGTACAGAAGTGTACTCAGGACGCAAGCTCTGTAGACCTGGATCTTGGTATGTTCCGTCAGCTTCTTGTTGGACCAGACTCTCTTTGTGAGTCTGGAAAACGTGGTAGCTGCTTTACCGATGCGCCTGTTTAGCTCGGCATCGAGAGAATGAGTGTCGGAGATCGTTGAGCCAAGGTACACAAAGTCATGGACAACCTCCAGTTCATGCTCAGAGATTGTAATGCAGGGAGGTGAGTCCACATCCTGAACCATGACCTGTGTTTTCTTCAGGCTGATTGTCAGTCCAAAATCTTGGCAGGCCTTGCTAAAACGATCCATGAGCTGCTGGAGATCTTTGGCAGAGTGGGTAGTGACAGCTGCATCGTCGGCAAAGAGGAAGTCACGCAGACATTTCAGCTGGACTTTGGATTTTGCTCTCAGTCTGGAGAGGTTGAAGAGCTTTCCGTCTGATCTGGTCCGGAGATAGATGCCTTCTGTTGCAGTTCCAAAGGCCTGCTTCAGCAGGACAGCGAAGAAAATCCCAAACAAGGTTGGTGCAAGAACACAGCCCTGCTTCACTCCGCTTCGGATGTCAAAAGGGTCTGATGTGGAGCCATCGAAGACAACAGTGCCCTTCATGTCCTTGTGGAAGGATCTGATGATGCTGAGGAGCCTGGGTGGACATCCAATCTTGGGGAGAATCTTGAAGAGGCCGTCTCTGCTGACCAGGTCGAAAGCCTTTGTGAGATCTATGAAGGCTATAAAGAGTGGCTGTCGTTGTTCCCTGCATTTCTCCTGCAGTTGTCTAAGGGAGAATACCATATCAGTGGTGGACCTGTTGGCTCGAAATCCACACTGCGATTCTGGATAGACGCTCTCTGCAAGTACCTGGAGCCTCTTTAGTACAACTCGGGCAAACAGCTTTCCTACAACGCTAAGGAGAGAGATGCCGCGGTAGTTGTTGCAGTCACCCCTGTCACCTTTGTTCTTGTACAGCGTGATGATGTTTGCATCCCTCATGTCTTGAGGTACTCCACCTTCTCTCCAGCAGAGACAGAGGATTTCATGCAGCTCAGTGACGATGATCTCTTTGCAGCATTTTAGGACTTCAGCAGGGATGCTGTCTTTTCCAGGTGCCTTGCCAAAGGCAAGGGAGTCCAGGGCCACGTGAAGTTCTTCTAGGGTTGGTTCACTGTCAAGCTCTTCCAGCACAGGCAGGCACTCAATGTTGTTCAGTGCTTCTTCGGTGACTACATTTTCTCTGGAATATAGCTCAGAGTAGTGCTGCACCCAGCGTTCCATCTGCTGCGCCCGATCCTGGATGACCTCGCCTGTGGCAGACTTCAGAGGGGCAATTTTCTTCTGTGTTGGACCTAGGGCCTGCTTGATACCATCATACATCCCCTTGATGTTGCCCGTGTCAGCTGCTATCTGTATCTCGGAACAGAGCTGGAGCCAGTAGTCGTTAGCACATCTCCTGGCAGTCTGTTGGACTTTGCTGCGAGCAGTTCGGAGGACCTGCAGGTTGCGCTCACTGGGACAGACCTTGTATGCTGCTTGAGCTCTCCTCTTTTCCTCAATGACTGGTGTCAACTCCTCAGAGTGGGCTTCAAACCAGTCTGCCGCCTTGTTGGTCTTCTTGCCGAATATGGACAAGGCGGTGTTGTAAACGGTATTCTTGAAATGTTCCCATCTGCTGGATGCGTTTGCGTCGGCCGGGCCTGGAAGAGATTCCTCAAGCGCTTGTGCAAATTCCTCCACTTTTCTCTGATCCCGGGTCTTGCTGGTATCAATGCGAGGTCTTCCTTCCTTTTTCGTGTGATACAGTCGCTTTGTTTGCAGTTTCACTCTGCTGCACACCAGGGAGTGGTCAGTGTCGCAGGCAGCACCATGATAACTGCGTGTGATCTTGATGCTGGGAAGGCTGGAGCGTCTGGTGAGGATCAGGTCGAGCTGGTGCCAGTGCTTTGATCTTGGATGTCTCCAAGAGACTCTATGTTGGGGCTTTGTGTTGAAGAATGTGTTGCTGACACAGAGACCGTGATGACAGCAAAACTCTAGCAGGCGTTGGCCATTTTCGTTCATCCTCCCAGTGCCAAACTGACCTAAGCAAGTGGGCCATGAACTGTTATCAGCACCAACTCTAGCATTGAAATCGCCGAGGATGAACAATGGCTCTTTTACAGGGATTTTCTTGACAGTGGTGGCCAGGTCATCATAGAATTTGTCTTTGGCTTCTGCTGGAGACGACAGAGTCGGTGCATAAGCACTGATGAGAGTGATAGGTCCTGCTGATGACTGGAGCTGCAGGGACAAAATTCTTTCACTTCCCACAGTAGGTGGGATGATGGATTTCAGCAGGGTATTTCTGACCGCAAAGCCAACGCCATGTTCCCTGGTTTCGTTTGGTGGTTTTCCCTGCCAGAAAAATGAGAAATTTCTCTCCTTGACAGATCCGGAATCTGGCAGCCTAGTCTCTTGAAGGGCGACGATGTCCATCTGCAGTCTGCTCAGCTCCATGTCGATGACAGCTGTTTTGCGTGCATCGTCTATTTCTTGCAGGTCATCAGAGAAGCCAGGTGTCATTGTCCTAACGTTCCAGGTGCCCAGCTTTAGGGCAGTAGTTTTCTGTTTTCTGTTGCATGGTGCAGAGTTGTCGATCCGCTTGTCGGTTTTCACCCTAAACCCCACGCACCCCATGAGGTTAACGGACCGTGGCGAGGCAACACCTTACTGGCTGGGGACTGCCCAGCTTAAGGCGGGCGGTAGCTGCCCAATGAGATGCAATGATCTCTCCCACCGTCGGAAGCAGCCCCTGGCGTCATGCTCTACGCCAATCGAGCAAAGACTTATAACCGGTAAACTGCTGCTTCCCGTATTGTGCCGACGCCGTATGGCGAAGTTGGAGTGTCCTCTCCAGTGCGCGAAGCCTGGGTAAAGAAGGTATGGAGGATAGGCTGTTACCCATGCAGCAAATCCCCCCTCTCCACGTCGCTGGAATGGTCCAATGGAAAGGCAGAAGCCAATACGGTTGGTTCCAGCGGCGTCGCAGGAGTTGCCAGAACGTGACTGTGTTCAGCCATGAACTGCCTAAGGGACTCCGGCTCCTGATTTTGCCTCGAGGTTGACTCCTGAAGCCTTTTCCAGAACTGGATGTAGCCACAAGGCAGTGGAGGTTTGGGATCAGAGTTTCCTTCTCTTAGATGAGCTGCCTTCCTAGGCTGACGAGTCCCATCTACCCGGTGGCTGTTTAGTCGCCTCTTACGACAAGTACAGCCAAACTGAGGGCCTATTCTTGGCCCCCAGCCCCCAGGGGTATGCTGTATGTCTTCCATAAGAATCTTATGCATAAGTATTTTCCAAAAGTAGAATCCACTTCTGTGGTTACAGCAATCAAGTTCAGTAGAGATACAATGCAAGCTTTACCTTGGATGTGATTTGCATGTGGAACAAAAGATGACCAGCATCAAAAGAATGGTGGTAATTCTGAGTGGAAAACATGGGTGGAAGACTTATGCTGGTGTATGTACTATGTACAGCATGAACAACAAAACATGAGTGGGTTCTACCTAAGGACATGTCCTATATAATCACATTCCTCCGTGCATGATGATTTATATATCAACACCATTCAACTGTTTATTTAAAGTGTCTGGCCCATATTAGTAGGGGTGGAGCAAAAACTGGATGCAGGGGTGCCTGACTATGTTAACACTCCTGTTTGAACTCAAGCACAGAGTGTCACAGGTGGACATAACCTACCCTGAGTTGTCTCTTGGCCTTGATTCTGCTCCAGGAGTGGCATCATGGTTTGATCAAACCAGACACTGGCTGAGGGACCATGCCCATCAGTTACCCTATTTAGTCAGTACCCAAAACACCATAACAAGATGATCAAGAGGAGCATCATGGGGGGGGGGGTCTTTTACAGTGCTTCGCCCCAAGGCCTCAGCAAAACGTCACTGTTCTGCTCACATTCCTGCATGAAGCTCCCTCTTCCCCTATACAAAAAAGTAGCTTGGGGAAGTTGAAAGAGGAAGAGACAGCAGTAGAGGGAGTGGAGGCATGCATAGGATTGGGCTGCTACTCAAGTCCCAGGAATGCTAGCAGGAAACAGGTGTTCCATGAAGAGCCCCCCTCACCTCATCTTCATGGAATGACCACAGTACAGAAGAAGAAAATTAGAATTTTCCTCTTGGTCTCCTACAAACATCAGGAGCTGCTCAGAGCCCTTCCTGCCTGTGAACAAGCTAATTCCTACAAATGACACTCTCACAGGTTCAGATTCATCCTAGAGCAACTAAGCCTGGGTTTGGGGCACACTCCTGCTGCTCTCCTGGTTGGAAGAGCAGCCAGCTATGGGAACTGCCCAGGGACATCCCAGTCAGCCTGAAAGTGCTGACCATCCTTTGATGCCTCAGTAAGGGACCTTTGGAGTCTAAAGTGAGAGAGGAAAGACTTTTCAGAAGCCCAGAAGGAGGCTGGGTAGAAGGAGCCAGGGAACCTGCTGGTGGAAGGAGGCTTGGAAGGGTCAGGACAGCCCCCTGCATGGGAGAAGAAGGTGGTGGGTGAAGGCTAAATCCCTCCCCTCCCAGACCTGAAGTAGACTTTGAGGTCTCATAGCCAGGCCCTGGAGGCTCCCCTCAGCCTGCCCTCCCCCAGGGGAAGTCATCGCAGGGCAGCACTAGGCAGAGCCACCTAGACTTGCCACAACCAAACAAGGCTTCCCTGGCTAAATGACATCACATCCTGCTGGAAAAAAAAATTCACACTGTATAATATTAAAAATGGGATTCAGTCCCATTGCTGAAAATTTTGCAAACAGCTGAGATTGAAACACACGCAGAGGCTGGGTTCATAAATTGGCACTCAGCTAAGTAACAAATGTTATGTAAAGCTAATATGTACAGTAAAACAGCAGATTCAGCCTACCGCTAGCTATTAAGTGAAATCTACCTGAAGGTTCACTTAGGCACATTCAATATGCATAACTGTTTAAAGCTGTCTTGTCCAACACATTGTAAGTCGCTGTTGAACCTGATGCCCATTGGTTTGCCATGTCCCACAAATGAATGACAAGCTGGTGCTGTGCCTCTCAAAATGGGGCAGGCAAAAATGACACACCCACACCAGCCCCTGGCTAATGGCTGCTGGAAACAGAATGTTGTGCTCATTGGAGACAAGTGAGGTGCCACAAGCAGAATGCAAGACAGTGCTGGGGACTGAACTCCAGGAGTCCTTCTGGAAGGCTGTTCTCAACACCACCCAGAGGTTGCTTTCCCACTGTCAGTAACATCCTGTGCAATTTCCTCTACAGATCTATGGCAACTTGGAGTTCTGTTTTCCTCCTGAGACAAAATTACTGGCAATTCAAATGTGTCCACTTTTAAATGTTTACGAGCTCTTCTTGTGGTTTTTTCAGGCTTGCGTAGCTCATAATCGTAAATGTTTCCTTGCTCTTATGTGTCCATTTGTCTTAGGGCTGTATTATTGACCTGTATCTTAACTTGGGAGTAGGGTGGGAGAATTGTGAGTGGCTAAGGAAAAAAACATGCGTACTTGACTGACATTGGTGACCATTTTTAATAAATATTTTAAGACAACCTCCAGTGAAGAATTACTGACTCAAAAGACATTGGAATTAATGCACTGGGGATTTCACACTCATACAAATGTGAGTCTAGTAACTCTGTCCTGTCAATGTGCTCTGTCCAGCATAGGATAAGCAGCAGTGAAGCTGAAGGAAGCTTTGGAGAGGGGTGGGATATGTGTTCTTCATCTCTGTCTCAGAGTTTTAAACTTGGGCTCCAACTGTATCTACCACTAGGATAGAAATTCTATCACTGTGGGATAAAGACCCCAAAGGACGGGGGGCACCAGAAAAATACTGCAATATGAGGCAAGGAAACTCCTTGTCCAGTTTGCTTGATCCCATCTGCCTGTCTCTTGGAGCCCAATTCTCTACATGTCTACAAAGAAATAAGATTCATTATAAAGGGGCTTACTCCCAGGTAAATGTGGATAGGATTGGTGTGTGTGTGTGTGTGTGAGAGAGAGAGAGAGAGAGAGAGAGAGAGAGAATATCGGTCATCTCTCTAAGAAACTAAACATGAACTTTCATTTCTCACCAGGATCAGATCGCTAGCAGGCTAAAGATCTTGAGGGCAGAAAGAGAAAAAATCCTGACTTATAAAGCTGATGCAGAAAAAGAAAGCCAAGACCTGCTGGTAAGTGTCACGATTGTTGGGCAGTTCAAAGTTACATGAACCTATTCCTGGAGACATGGAATAGAGCATGCAGGAGCCCAAAGGCAGGAGGCAGCTCCGCTGCTCTAATCCTCCATGGCTGGAATGGCCCCATCTTCTATGCACGGCTGTTCTGAAAGTGGACCCTTTCAAGTCTTTAGGAAACTCTTTCATGATGTTGGTGTGCTCCCTGGGGCATTTGGTGGGCCGCTGTGAGATACAGGAAGCTGGACTAGATGGGCCTATGGCCTGATCCAGTGGGGCTGTTCTTATGTTCTTATGATGGAATGTTGATTTGATCTTTTTGAAAACTCAGAATGCCCTTCCTTTCCTGTCCTAACTGTTGGTGCTGCAGTCAGACTAAGGGCCTGATCCTATCAGACCCGGCACTGGTGATATGCCTGTACTGCTGGCTCCTGGTGTTGCAAATATGCCATAAGGCACTTCTGCAGCACCCAGTGATGGGGGTTCTCAGCACTGGAAGAGGATGCCACAGGAGCAGCTGGCAGTAAGGTTCGCCACCCTATGGCGGTGAAGTTTATTTCGGGACCGGGGAAAGAGGGCGGAACTGGGCGGAGGAGGGGAGGATTGGGCTCAGGAGAGGGTGGAGACGGTGGCAGCCTTTGCTGCCATATCCTGTCCTCTCTCCTGGGCTAGGCAACCTGACATGGGCCTCCTCAACCCTGTGCCTACTCAAAGGTGGGTGCAGAACCAAGGAGGCCCATTGGTGCTGCTGCAGCATTACCCAGGGGAAGGGAGCGAACACTCCCTTCCCCCAAGGAGACTTCCAGTTCTGGCCTGGTGTGCATAGGATCCAGTGGTAGCCCTTTTGGTGCTGTTGGAGCCCTGTGCTGGGTGGGATAGGGTTGGGCTCTCAGTCCTTTGGTCTTCCATTCTTTTCTTCCTATCTACTTGTTGCAGAATCAAACAGAAGAAGAGAGACAAAAGACCAAGGCTGAGCTTCGACAAATACACCAGTTTCTGGAAGAACAGGAGAAAATCCTTTTGGCCCAGATAGAAGAGGTGGAGAAGGAGATTGCAAGAAGAAGAGACGAGCACGTGGCCAGACTCTGCAGGGAACTCTCCACTCTGGAAAATGTCATCCAGGAGATGGAGGAGAATTGTCAGCAGCCAACCTGTGAATTTCTGCAGGTAAGGTCTGATCTGCTGAGTTCAAGTAATCACCAGGGCTGCCACATTCTGCAATAATTGCAGGTTCCAGTCTGTTTTCTTTACATTTGTCTAACCTGGATGGTACCAGGGCATGGACCACTGTGGTCAGGTCCAGATGACCAAAGCTTGGCAAAAGGCTCCTGGCCATGTCCACCACCTAGCAATCTTTGGAACAGCAGTGGATCCAGAAGGACTCCCAGTCTGCACACCACTTCCTGCAGAGGGAGGGCTTTCCCATTCAGAAAAGGTTGATCATCCAGCACCTGCATTGGGGATTTCCTGATCAAAAGAATCTCCTTCTTACTCATCTCACCTCAGTTGTTCACTGGAAGGAAATTGAGGGCCCAACCCTATCCAGCTTTCCAGTACAGATGCAGTCGTGTCAATGGTGTGTGTACTGCATCCTGTGCTTGTGGTGGATGGCAGTCATAGAGGCCTCCTCAAAGAAAGGGAATATTTGTTCCCTTGCCTTGGGGTTGCATTGTGGTTGCATAGGATTGACCCTGGCAGTCTTGAACAGGCAACATCAGAACCCAAATGATTTCTTGCCTGTCTACAGTCTCAGCTTGGAACCACCATAGAAAGGACTGCAGGATAAAATAGAAGTGGGGAGATCCATTTGGGTATGGGAAATGTGTCTGGGGAGGAATTGATTGGATACCTTGCAGTTTCCTGTAGATAAAGACAAGCTCATGCACAACAGTTCAGGCCACTTGGAATTAGGGCTACATGGAAGATACATGATAAGGAAGAGTGTTTTGTGCTCTTACTTTTGGCAAAGCACCCTCTTAGAGTCCTATCCTATCCTCTTCTCCCCCTCCCCCCCCAGTGATGAAACCATGGTGCCAGTGAATTCAGCTGGTGGGCAATGCTGGAGGCTCCTTTGGGTACATTTGTTCCCTTACCCAGGGATAATACTTTTGTGCCAGAGCAGGTCTATCCAGGCTTGTGCCAGCTATTTTACTGGTGCAAGTCCATGTCATCTGGGAAGGTAGATCAAGGCCTGGAAGGGGGATAGGATATCAGCATCATCACTGCTGTCAATACTGCACCCTTCTAGCCCTGATTCCACCCTCGCCTTATCCCCACCCCTTTCCCTCACCTCCAGACTCCCTCCCCACCCCCACACTGACTTACTGATGCCAGGGGATGTAATGGCTTCGCTGGCAGGCTGTGATTGCCACTTATCAATAGAAGCCTGGCTACTCCTGATAGCAGCTTGCAGTTCTGACTGCTGTAAAGCTCCTTTTGTTGCCAAAACACTAGTGAAACACTTTATGGAGCTCTACACTCAAGGGCTGAATCCATGAATCCTTAAGTGGAGGATTCATTTTCCATCCTTAATCCTTAAGTGAATGAATCCTTAAGTGGATGAATGAATGAATCCTTAAGTGGATTCATGGAAAATGGATCACTGCCAACTGAACACTGGAGGACCAGAGAGCACCTCTATCCAGGGTCTAAAAAGACTGATTTGCCAATGGTAGGATCTTGAGTTCCAATTCTTTTCTTTGCAGGATGTTAGAAGGACCTTGCAGAGGTAAGTGAATCCCACTCAATTCCTTCTTTCTTTCCTGATGCTGGGAATGGCCTGTGAAGAATGTTGCTCTCTGGGGGCTCTTGGGGAGAGTGTGTAGAACTCCCCACCCCCCAGTGTTCCACTCAGGGTCTCCCTGTGGAACATTCGGTCTGCACATCCAGCATGGCTGCCAGACCTCTGTCCCCTTCCCTCAGTCACGCATTACCTTGAGGTGTGTCCGTACCTGCAGTATTTTATATTAATTTTCATTGCCACAGCTAGAGAAGCCTCCTCCCCAAGGCACCAACAGCCTGCCCTTGTCTCTGTCTCCAAGCTTTCTGTACTGCTGTTCTCTTCCTTGCTATCCTCTTGCTCCAGTCAGGAATTCCAGATTGGATGGACTGTGGGATCAGATTGTTTTTTCTCCCCACTAGGTCTGAGAAGAAGGAAGCATTTGAGAATCCTGTGGCTTTTCCTCCTGAGCTGACCAGCAAAATCAGGGAATTATCTGATAGAAAACCCCTTCTGGAGGGTGTTGTGAGGCAATTCCAAGGTAATGGTGTGCAAGGATGCATATGCGGGGCAGGTTTAGACAGGACTTGCCATGGTGCAGGGGGCTGAAAAGAATGGGGGGGGGGAGAAATTCCTAGAAAATGGGCTCAACCATCTTCAGTGAGTGGAAAACAAAAACACTGTTGGGAAATGGGTGCCATACCACCTGCAGGACACTGGGGGGCAGCATATTGTTTAGGAATCAGGCGATTCAGACCTTGACTTTGTCCCCTCTGACCTGTGGAGATTTTGCTTCCTCTTTCCCTCTCCTCCTGATCTTCCAACATGCAAGACTTTGCTCCATGAGCTCTGACCAGCAGCATGAAGGCAGCCATCCCATGAGATCTCGCATACTTATGCCAAGGGAACCACTCTAGGTTTCTACCTTTGTGTGCAGTCCAAGAGACAACCCACACATCTGTTGCCTTTATGCCTAGCTGTGGATTTTCCAGAAACACCTCGTTGGCCACTATAGAAAAGAGGCTACAGCATTCCTAAGGGACCCTGGGGGGCAGGGTAGAAATGAGAAAGAAGTAGGCAAAAAAGTGGGGAGACTGGGCATTCATGGCAGATGTACCTCTAGGCATTTCTCTACTAATGAAATGTAACTGTTCTGTGGAATGCTCTTGAATCACAGAAAGAGAACCTCCCCCAGTCACTGTTCACTGCTCTCAATTTGCCTCTACAGACAAATGTGGGAAGAGCAGGGGGTAACGTTGGCTGGGGCAGGGTGAATGGGCACTATTCTGCTATATCTTGCATACATTATCTCTGTGAAGAACTTGCTCCTGAATAAGGCTAGAGTAGCTGCTTTCTTGCTACCAAAGGTGCTGGTGGGAAGTGGGGGGAATACTGATTTCTCTCTTAATGACATAGGGGGAGCAGCCTTACTTCATCTCCCAGAGACCAGAAACAAAGCACAGGGTTCCATTTGATAAAAGACTGGGTGAGGATCAGCAATATGTAGAGTATGCACCTCCCTCAAAAGAAAAGACTCAGGGCCCAATCCTATCCAACCTTCCAGTGCCAGTGGATGAGGTTGCACATACGCATCATGGCTTGTAACCCATGATGGATTTTTCCTCCAGAGATTTATCCAATCCCCTTTTAAAGGTATCTAGGCCAGATGCCATCACCACTTCCTGTGGCAAGGAGTTCAGCAGGCTAACTACACGCTGAGTAAAGAAACATTTTCTTGTCTGTCCTAACTCTCCCAACACTCAATTTGAGTGGATGTCCCCTGGTTCTGGTGTTATGTGAGAGTATAAAGAACATCTCTCTATTCACTCTATCCTTCCCATGCATAAGTTCGTATGTCTCAATCATGTCCCCCCCTCAGGCATCTTTTTTTTTTGCAAACTGAAGAGCCGCAAACATTGTAGCCTTTCCTCATAGAGCCCAGTAATCATTTTAGTCGCTCTCTTTTGCACCTTTTCCATTTCTGCTATATCCTTTTTGAGACGTGGTGACCAGAAGTGGACACAATACTCCAGGTGTAGCCTTACCTGCAATTTGTACAACAGCGTTATAATATTAACCGTTTTATTCTCAGTACCTCTTCTGATAATCCTAAGTATAGAATTGACCTTCTTAACTGCTGCCGTGCATTTGGTCGACACTTTCATCGAGCTGTCCACCATCACCCCAAGATCCCTCTCCTTTTCCAAGCATTTCAGTGGAGACAAGTATCCTCGGTTATTGGTATCCGTGGAGCGTCCTGGAATGGATCCCTCATGGATACCAAGGGGATGACCGTACACCAAAAATACCCATTTCCTAAATGGCAATAAAGAGAATAACTGTTGATCCTAACAGATGTAGATGTGTCTAATTGTGGGAAGTAATGTAGATGCTGGCATTGGGTGCATTCAGAGAAACAGAGTAAAAGCTCACTGATTAGGGGGAAATGTTCAGGGAATCCTTTTTCTTTTCCCCCCAGTCCCTAAACTAAGATTGAGAAGGGAGGGGTAGAAGCAAGGAAGGGACATTGCAGAGAAAGCAGAAGACCTGGAGTGCAATTATAGCTACCTGAGCCTGGTGTGGGTGGAAAGACCTTGCAAGGGGTCCAGAGGTTCTAAGCAGTGGGCATATTCTGAGTAGATGCAGGTGGGTTGTTGCACCAAGACAGAGTAGCAGTTTCCACTCTAATGCCAGGTCGGAAACCTGCCTGCTGTAACATTTTAGTTCCCAGGGATTAGCAGTTAACCTGTGTGAGAGGGAGGAGGAGCAGATAAGAGAACTCTGGGAATTTTGCCCAACCATTGGGGAAGGGCAGGATTCCCCCATCCCATGCTGGACAGGAAATCACGGGCTGTTTCGTTGTTGCATGCGCAGGTGGGAGTCTTGTCCCCGCCCTTGCCCCAGACAAATGAGAGGTGCTATCGGAACAGCCCTTGGTTATCTCCTCATAGCAGCTAGTCGGTGCCACTGACATTTGCACTCTGCTTTTTCTGCAGTTGTTGGTGCCCCTTTGAAGCTACCCTCGTCGTACAGAGCAGGTGCCAGCAAGGTGACTTCAGATGTTGGTGCCCCTGATGGCCAGCAGCCAGCCACTAAGCCAGGCCTTGGCCCCATGAGCTGCTTTGGGGCTTGTTTCAGCTTGGATGGCTCAGTGGCCCCGCCAGCCTTTGGCAGCAGCACCGCACAGACACCCTTTGGAGAGAGCGGCCCTCTGGTGTCCTTTGGTGCCAAAAGCACCCAGCCAGTGTTTGGAGCGACCACGTCCGTCTTCTCCTTTGGGACAGCCACCACATCTGCAGTGTCAAGCTTCGGAGCCGCCACCCAGTCAACAAGCGGTGATGCAGGCGCTATCATTGGTGGCTCCGCCCCCTTTCAGTTCACCTTTAGGGCACCCAACCAGCTGGCAGCAGCAGGCGGTGCCTGTGGCCTCCGCGCTGCTGTGGGTGGCAGTGCAGGAGGCCCTGCTGTAGATTTCAGCTTTGGCAGTGGGCAGGGTGAGGCAGCACCCCCCTCTGGTTCATCCATAGCACAGCCTCCTTTGAGCAGCCAGAACCAGGGTGCCCCCTCTGCCTTCAGCATTCCTGGCACAACTCATGAGAGCAAGCCGGCCTTTGGAGGTGAGTCCTGGAGGGCTGGGTTTGGGGATGGATGCAGGTGGGCACTTGTTCATTATTATTATTATTAACAGTATTTATATACCGCTTTTCAACTAAAAGTTCACAAAGCGGTTTACAGAGAAAAATCAAATAACTAAATGGCTCCCTGTCCCAAAAGGGCTCACAATCTAAAAAGATGCAAATGAATACCAGCAGACAGCCACTAGAACAGACAGTGCCGGGGTGAGGTGGGCCAATTACTCTCCTCCTGCTAAAAAAAGGAGCACCCACTTGAAAAAGTGCCTCTTACCCAGTTAGCAGGGGTAAAAGTTCCTTCCTGGTTGAGAGGGTCCTATATCCCCTTGGCATCACCTGCTGGCTTTCCAGGATGTTCTTCAGTACCCTAGACCATGTGGGCACCTGAAGTGGCAGTCTGGGCTGTTTGGGTGTATTGGCGATATCTCAGAAAGATGTTCCAGCAGCCAAAAGTATTTGAGCAGAAAGAGAAGTCCATCCCTGAGCACCAGCCTTAGCATATCTCCTGCATTCCAAGGCACAACTGTTGCCACATGGGTCTCTCTTGATGCAGTCCAACCCACCCCTTACAGAGACTGTTATATTTCCATCGTCTTCCCACTGCACCCATCCACCCTGATACCACCTTCTGTGGCTGCAGTCCTGTCCACGTCCTCCTGTATATAAACCCCCTCAAACTCGGTGGACCTTGCTTCTGGGCAAGTATACTGTCAAATGTACCATGCTGGTATTCATTCAGAGCTTTGCTTCGAGGCAAGGTTTCTTGGGGTGCTTGTACCATCTGCTTTCTCTGACCTCGACTGAATTGTAAGGGCCGAAAATCCTCGCATGCTAATGTTGGCTTGTCCAGTGAGCCACAGGATGATATTTATTATCTCTGAGAGGGTAGATAACACTTCTTGAGAGTGGCAGGCTCCAGTCACAGTAGTTTTCTAGGCCTGAGAATGTGAGATGGGATATTGTGGTAGGTGTATCTGTTGAATTTATGTTCCCTGTTTGAGGATTCTTTATTCCTGTATTTAAACATGTCAATATGGGTGTTCCAGTTCTGAAAGTGGCCCTGAAAAAAGAAACAGAAATATGTGTGTGGGGGGGGGGGCGGTTGAGATGTGCATGCTCTGAACAGATTTTCTGTCCTTTGTTTGTCACCCAGGAGCTCCCACACCCACCTTTGGGCAGGGTTTGCCTACCCCAGGAGGGGGCACAGCAGGCAGACCCCCTTCCCTCAGAAACCCCATCACCTCAGCCTTTGGATCTACTTCTGGTAAGAGCCTGAGATGTTGTGGAGGGCGTCAATGACAACCCTCACAGACTACTCAGCGCTGAAGCTGGGTGGAAGATATCCTCCTGTCTTTTTGGCCCCGCAGGGTGGACCCAAGTCTGTGCTGAAAAACACAAATGGCTCTTTTATGTACAGTTTGGGCTACAGATGCTCAATTTTAACATGTTTAAAATAAGATGTGAACTAATGTATAATATCTTCAGTCAAGATTGACCCTCTCATGAGAGGGATGCCTTTCTTTTTGGGGGGAGCTGTGGAAGAAGATACCTTCCTCTCATCCTATAGCACAGTAGTTAAGTTCCTAGGCTCTGCTGATCCTGGAAGCCAGGCAGGGACTGGTAAGTCCTTAAGACTTCAGTGCCCATATCTCAGATCAGGATCAATGGAACATGTGCCCCTGATTGATTGGTCAGCAGGCCTTCTTAATGCTTAAGAAGTGTCTCCTCCTCAGAGTCAGGCAGCCCCTCTTCTAAGATGAGGCATGTAGCATTAAAGAACAAAGCGTGCCTTATGTTCTGAACATTTTGCTTACTTAAATTTAGGCGAATTTAATCAGTTAATGGACAACCATAGAGGACTGAATGCACTTGGTTTCTTCAATGTAGAAAGAACAGCAGTGACAGATGCTTTTGGTGGTGCTTAAGAAGGGCTTACTTTTTCCTTATGTGTCCCTCCAGGGTCAACGACTCCCACCATTGGGACTGAACCCAAGACAAGGCACCTCAAGCTGCTGCTGCCCCTAAGACGTAATACCCATAGGAAATAACCCAACTGGACTTCAGTTCCCTTCTAAGCTGCTTAGATGCCCAGTCTGGGCACATAAACCAAGGGAGTCTTGTTCCAGTGTCCATCCTCTGCAGGATTAGCCCGGGTGTCTGTTTCTGTGAAATCCTCAGGAAGCAGCCTTTTGGGTGGCATTTACCCCTCAAGTGAGACAGGAGGAACAAAGTCATTTCTGCCTGCATGTTCCCAGTAGGAACAGAAGCCTTGTCTCATCACGCTTTTTCTCTCTCCTCTTCCCTGCCCCTCTCTTGTCAGTGCTGTTTGCCCTGGACCTTGCCACAATGCTGGCCAGTGACCCACATGAGCCTGTGGAAGCCTTTATTTCGGAGATGAAATCATGCACCACCATTACAAGCCCCAAGTCCAGACTACAGTCACACCCTCTCCATTGGGTGAGGCACCCTTCCCAGAGTCCATCTTGCAACCGGCTGCTTCTCCATGGGCCCCTCATTGAAACACTTTTGCTGCCAGCCTCATCAAAGGACCTCATTATAACAGCTAATATTATAATGCCGTTGTACAAATGGATGGTAAGGCCACACCTGGAGTACTGTGTCCAGTTCTGGTCACCGCATCTCAAAAAAGACATAGTGGAAATGGAAAAGATGCAAAAGAGAGTGACTAAGGTGATTACTGGGCAGGGGCACCTTCCTTATGAGGAAAGGCTACGGTGTTTGGGCCTCTTCAGCCTAGAAAAGAGACGCCTGAGGGGGGACATGATTGAGACATACAAAATCATGCAGGAGATGGACAGAGTGGATAGAGAGATGCTCTTTACACTCTCACATGACACCAGAACCAGGGACATCCACTAAAATTGAGTGTTGGGAGAGTTAGAACGGACAAGAGAAAATATTTCTTTACACAGCGCGTGGTTGGTCTGTGGAACTCCTTGCCAAAGGATGTGGTGACGGCATCTGGCCTGGACGCCTTTAAAAAGGGATTGGACAAGTTTCTGGAGGAAAAATCCATTACGGGGTACAAGCCATGATGTGTATGTGCAACCTCCTGATTTTAGAAATGGGCTATGTCAGAATGCCAGATGCAAGGGAGGGCACCAGGATGAGGTCTCTTGTTATCTGGTGTGCTCCCTGGGGCATTTGGTGGGCCGCTGTGAGATACAGGAAGCTGGACGAGATGGGCCTATGGCCTGATCCAGTGGGGCTGTTCTTATGTTCTCTCTGAAACCCCATGGAGGTGGGGACGATGATGACGACAAACTTCTCCCTGTTTCCGTGAGTTTCTGGTGAGGGTGGGAGCTGCCATTCAGGGGGCTCCCCTAAAGCACCTACCTCCTCTTGCTGCTCATGGTACTGTGGTGCCTTTTTTAATTTTTTTATTGCTCTTTGATTCGAGTTTGAAGGAAGAACTGACTGGTATGTGGTGAGGTGTTGCCAGACTTGCAGTAAACATTTTTGGGGATGCTTCTCTCCAAGGGAAGACAGTCCCTGTCTCAGTGGGTGTGAATGGCAGCACTGCTGCAGGGCTACGTGTCTTGTGCAAGCCTGGTGTGAAAAGACTGGCAGCCCCTCCCTGCCTCTGCACCCACCAGATGCAGAGGCAGGGCTTCTTCTCTCACTGCTCCAGAGTATTGCTTGGAGTGAAGAGTTTTGGGTGCTTCCCCCAGCAAGCAGCTCTAGCTGAGTCTGTCAGTGAGAGAGTGGCAGTAACTGCTCCTGAACTGCTGCATTTCAGTCCCAGGGCACACATGAGGCTCTCCTCTCTCCCCAGTCGGGGGGTGGCGTAGCAGTGTATCAGGAAAAGATTTCACTTCCTGGCCCTTAATGCTGGCCTTCAAAGGTGCAGAGCCTGTTGCCAGATCAGATCCCTTGGACACATCAGCGATGACTGTAAGTGTGTATGTGTGTGCCTGCCTGATTCTAAATTAAAATATTTTTTAACAAAATAAAATGTTATTTCCAAATTTCAGCTAAGTTGCCTGTGACTTCCTTCAGACTTAATTGATAGAGGTGTGAAAGTACAACGCTGTGTATTAGAGATGCGCCTGTTAAGATCTGTGGAGGCAGCAGGCTGGAACTTGCTAGATGCTGCCCTCCCCACTAAGGCCAGGGGTGCATGTTTTGTTCTCTAATATGTGGCTCAGGTCTGTAATGCTCCAGAGTTCTTGCACGTCTCAGGTGGGGGTGAATGTGCAGACAGGCCAGTGCTGTCTGGGCCATGGGAGTGTTCAAGAGGCTTCTCTTGATTGGGGTGGCAGCTGGGGAGGGGGAGGGGCTTGTCAAAAAACCAGCCCTCTTTTGAGATCTCCAAGTTCCACAGCAGCAAAGCCCCTGCATGTGTTTGACCCTCCTGCAGGAGGCCTTGCTGTTTTGATCACCCTGGGTCTTCTTTAAAGCCAAGCAAGGCTAATTTTTCAGTCCCCTTAAGGTGGGGGGTAAAGGAGGGGAGAGCTGCTCTTGCTGCTTCTTCTCAAGAAGGAGCAGTGTTCCTGCATCTCCCCACCACTGAGGAACCCAACTTCTTTCTCTCCCTCCCCATTGCAGGGAGGCAGCAGCTCTCCCTCTCAAAGTTCATGGCTGGAGCAGCTGCAGCAGGGGCCAAGACCCTGTGGCCCCCACCATACTGAATGGGCTTGATGTTCATTTCAACATTTAAAGAAGACTTGGATCATTACTGTGGAGGGATCTAGTGGAAATGGTGCAATTTCTTTTCCTTGCTTCTGTCGATTTAAAATAAAAACCATGGTGTCAATGGGGAGTGTCTGGCTCAGCTGCCTGTTGCCCTGAGAAGGAGATGCTCCCAGGTCCAGCAGCCCCTGAACTTGGCCCCTTGGAGATCTCCCTACTCCATTCTTAGTGAAGCACTCCCTGGAAGGGCCCAAGGGAGGGGAGAGGGTGTAGAACAGTGCTTCAGGGCTTGTGCCTGGTTCCAACCTTTTCTACCAGAGCAGGTGTGCCTATTGGGGTGTGTGAGGAGAACAGCCAAGGTGTACCTGCTGCCCTGGGTCTTACTCCAAGCAGGGGCTACTGCTGGGGTTATCTGATGTGTATTTGAAAGCAGGCTCATTGCTCCAGGGCACTCATGGTCTTTCAGGTGGTCATAAGAACCAGAGCAGGGCAAGAACACTGATGAGAGGCTCCTGCACTGCCCAAGGACCACATTCACTCACCCCAGCTGCTTGAGTGCCTTCTCTCTTGAGGTGCTATAACAGGTATAGTGATGGCAACAGTACAAAATGGGGGAAGTGGGGTGCATCAGGCTGGTGGCCTATCTAGTTTTCTGGCTGGCATGAGAAGATGCAAACAAGTCAAACTGATGTCAGGAAACAAAGACATCATAAAGCGCTTTCTGAGCAGAGGAGGCTGGTGCTGTGTTGCTGGTAGGGTCAAGGCACGGGGTGGAGCTGGAACAGTAAGAGCAGGTCAGCTGGGGGGAGGCACACCCTGCAGCTTCACCCCACACCCTTTGCTAGGTAGAAGTGGTGCCTCTAACCCCGGCCCTGGGGCCACTTGCAGCCCTTGAAGACTCCCAATGCGGCCCTCAGGGAGTCCCCAGTCTCCAATGAGCCTCTGGCCCTCTGGAGACTTGCTGGAGCCCGCACTGGCCCGACGCAACTGCTCTCAGCGTGAGGGCAACTGTTTGACCTCTCACATGAGCTGTGGGATGAGGGCTCCCTCCACTGCTTGCTGTTTCACGTCTGTGATGCAGTAGCGGCAGCAAAGGAAAGGCCAGCCTTGCTTTGTGCAAGGCCTTTTATAGGCCTTGAGCTATTGCAAGACCTTCATTCATTCATATAAGTTCATCTTTAATATATTCATTTATGTAAACTTATGTAAATTTATTCAAATTGTAAATTAATTCCCCCCCCCCCGGCCCTGACACAGTGTCAGAGAGATGATGTGGCCCTCCTGCCAAAAACTTTGGACACCCCTGCTCTAAGCAAAGAGTGACACTGTGGTGGTCAAAGAGATGAGCCCGAAGGCAGCTTGAAACAACACCTGCATAGGGCACCCAAGGAGAACAGAGCCCCGCCAGCCTTATTGGACAAATGAATGCTCCAAAGGAGGAAAGCAAGCTTCTGGGTGACAGTGAGCCCTTCTTTAAGCATAGAAGTGCAAGCCTTCAAGAGAAAACAGATTCCCACTCCTCAGTTGATGGCAACCTGGTTGAACTCTACAGTTTTCTAGGGGACTGGCTGGGCCAGGGTGACCAGGTGTCCCCTTTTTCCAGGACATGTTCTCTTTTTAGCTTCATGTCCTTGAAAAGAGCTTAAATGTCCTCCTTTGCCTGTGAACTGGCCACTGGGGGGCAGCGCAGAGCCTTCTTGTAATTAATAAATTATATGCAATAAATTATACGCAATAAAGATTTAAATTTTATAAGTAGCATAGTGTATAACCACATGAAATAAATATATGAGCGCTTTTATTTTATTTTTTTTATATCCTACATTTTTTTTCTTGGATGTCCTTCAATTTAGGGTGCCTTGTCCTCTTTTGTGGTTATGACATCAGGTCACCCTGGGCTGCTCAGTGGTTGAGCAGGCTACACTTCTCATTCAGGAAGGGGGAGGGACTTTTTTGAGCTCAGAGCCTGAGCCCCTCTGGGTGCTCCTTTGTGTAATACTCTGAGTCCCCCCCCCCCAACTCCCTTGCAGAGGGGGCTGCAGAGTGGGATTGCAGAGGGGGCTGGCCAAACGTCAGGATTTCAGGTCGAGGCTCCTTCCCTGCAAACAGCCCCCAACAGGCTCCAGGAGGAGATCCAGGAGAAGCATCCCACTTCCAAGGGGACTTCTGATGAGACCCACCATGTTTGGGGTCTCTTGGGGAGGGCTGTGGGGTGGGGCAATCTCCTTTGCATGGGACTGACAGCAGCAGAAGTCTCAGTGCCTCTGGAAGGGAGGGGCTTCCTTGGGGTTCTGGTTCAATCAACGGCTTAAACAGTCATTTGAGGCTGGAAAGGGTTAATATCTGGCTTCAGGGGGACGTGTTTCTCCAAATGAGGTGCTAATTACGCCCCTGGCTTGCCAAAGCAGGAGGCCGCAGCCCTGTTGACATCACATCAGTGATCCCAAGTCGTTTCCAGGAGGGAAAGCGCCTCCTGCAGACCCAAAGGGGGAAAACGAAAGTGACTCCGATTTCCCTGTGCCAGGAGCCATGGCAGCCCCTGGGCACATGCAGGATCTCTGCGACGAAGCCACCTGTCCCCGTTGCCAGGGCTATTTCACAGATCCAGTGAGCATCGTGGAGTGTGGGTACAACTTATGCCAAGCCTGCCTGACCCAGAGCTCTTGCCCCCAGGACAGAGGAACAGCCCAGCCGAGGACCTTCATCCCAAACAGGGCACTGAAAAACGTGGTGGAAATAGCCAAGAAGCTCCGTCTTTGGGGGCAAGGGGGCGCCAGAGATGAGGAGAGAGTTTGCGAGAAGCACCAGGCGCCCCTGAAGCTCTTCTGTAAGGACCACCAAGCCCCCATCTGTGAGGTGTGTGTCACATCCAAGGAGCATGAAAGTCACAAGGTGATTCCTCAGGAGGAGGCTTTCCAGGAGTACAAGGTAGGAAAGGGCTGAGGATCACGATGGGGGGGGAGAGAGAAGGGGCAGAGCTGCAGGAGCACCCCTATTGAAGAGCAGAAGTTGGACCTTTAATGCCTGATCTTTGGACCAAACTGGATCACACACCTCCACAAGTGGGAGGCTGGATGGTTCAAAATCCACATGGGTTCAGTCAGACCAAAAGTGCATGCTTGATTTTGTGCAATATGCGATATGTACAATGCACAGTATGATTTAGCACATGATGCCATGCCTCAGATGCCTGCGACAGCATGCCACATGCTGCCCCCCTTACCTAAAACAGCAGATTCACCATACCACTAGCTATTAAATGAAACCTACCTGAAGATTCACTTAGGCACATTCAATATGCATAACTGTTTAACACTGCCTTGTCCAACACATGTAAGTCGCTGTCGAGCTTGATGCCCATTGGTCTGCCATTTCCCACAAATGAATGACAAGCTGGTGCTGTGCCCCTCCAAATGGGGCAGGCAAAAATGACACACCCACTCCTGCCCCTGGCTAATGGCTGCTGGAAACAGAATGTTGTGCTCATTGGAGATGAGTGAGGTGCCCCAAGCCACAAACTGAATGCAAGACAGTGCTGGGGACTGAACCCCAGGAGTCTTTCCAGGAGACCATTCTCAGTGCTACCCAGGGGTTGCTTTCCCACTGTCAGTAACATCCTGTGCAATTTCCTCTACAGATCTATGGCACTTTGGAGTTCTGTCTTCCACCTGAGACAAAATTACTGGCAATAATAATAATAATAATAATAATAATAATTAATAATAAAAACTTTATTTTTATCCCGCCCTTCTCCCTAACTGGACCCAGTTCAAGTGTGTCCGCTTTTACATTGTTATGAGATTTTCCAGGCTCGCATAACTCATTCATAAATGTTTCATTGCCCTGAAATGTGCACATTTGTTTTTTGGGCTGTAGCATCGTCCTTTGCCTTAATGTGGGAGTGGGGTGGGATAATTGTGAGTGGTTGCTTTAAGGAAAAAAAATAAATAAACATGTTATGTGCACTTGACTGACACTGGTGACCATTTTTAATCTATGTTTTAAGACAGCCCCCTGGTAAGAAATTATTGACTCAAACATTAGAATTAATACCCTGGGGATAAATCAATGTGAGTCTAGCAACTCTGCCCTGCCAGTGGGTTCTGTCCACTTCGGCATATGATATGAAGGGGAAGAAATGGAAGCAGTGACAGAGTTTATCTGCTTGGGCTCCAAGATCACTGCAGACGGAGATTGCAGCCATGAAATTAAAAGATGCTTGCTTCTTGGGAGGAAAGCTATGGTAAGCCTAGATAGGGCCCAATCCTATCCAATTTTCCAGTGCCGGTGCTGCAATGCCAATGGGGTATGCACTGCTTCCTGTGCTGGGGAGGCAGTCACAGGGACCTCCTCAAGATATGGGAACATTTGTTCCCTTACCTTGGGGCTGCATTGCAGCTGCACCAGTACTGGAAAGTTGGATAGGATCGGGCCCTTAATTAAAAGCCAGGACATCACCTTGTCGACAAAGGTCCGTATTGTCAATGCTATAGTTTTCCCAGGTGTAATGTATGGCTGTGAGAGCTGGACCAGAAGGAGGGCTGAGTGCCATAGAATAGATGCTTTTAAATTATGGTGTTGGAGAAGACTTTTGAGAGTCCTCTGGGATTGCAAGGAGATCAAATGAGTCAATTCTACAGGAAATCAACCCTGCCTGTTCAGTGGAAGGACAGCTGCTGAAGCTGAAGCTAAAATACTTTGATCATCTCATGAGAAAGGAGGACTCCTTAGAAAAGACCCTGATGCTGGGAAAAAATGAAGGGAAAAGGAGAAGGGGACTGCAGAAGATGAGATGGTTAGACAGTGTCACTGAGGCAATGAACAGAATTTGGACAAACTCTGGAAGTTAGCGGTAGACAGGGGGGCCTGGCGCACTGTGGTTCATGGGGTCATGAAGAGTTGGACATGACTAAACAACTGAACAACAGGGAAGCTGCTGAAACTGAAGGAAGCTTTAGAGAGGGGTGAGGTTGGGGTGTGTTCTACCCTATCTCAGAGAGATTTAAACTTGGGCTATCTGCTGCTATGGTAGAAATTCTGAAAGTGTAAAATAAAGACCTCAAAGGATGGGGGGGGGGAGAAAAATATTGGAAAATGGGGCAGGGAGGTAACTCCTTGTCCAGTTTGCTTGATCCTATCTGTCTGTCACTTAGAGCCCAATCCTATGCAAAGTAATATCTATTATATTTAAAGGGGCTACCTCCCAGGTAAATTTGGATAGGATTGCAGCCTTAGCTTTCATGCATGCGTGTGCGTGCGTGCGTGTGTGTGTGTGTGTGTGTGTGTGTGTGTGTGTGTGTGTGTGTGTGAGAGAGAGAGAGAGAGAGAGAGAGAGAGAGAATATCCATAATCTCTCCAAAGGAATTAAACTTGAACTTTCATTTCTCACCAGGATCAGTTCTGTAGCAGGCTGAAAACCCTGATGGCTGAAAGAGAAAAAATCCTGAAATATAAAGCAGAAGCAGAAAAAGAAAGCCAAGACCTGCTGGTAATTGTCACGATTGTTGGGCAGTTCAAAGATACATGAACCTATTTCTGGAGGCAGAGAGTAGTAAATGCAAGATTCCAAAGGCAGCTCTGCTCCTCTAGTGGCTGGAATGGTCTGATGCGTGGCCAGTCTGAAAGGGGGCCCTTTGAGATCTTTGGGAAACTCTTTCATGTCTAAATGTTGATGTGAAATGTCAGAAAAGTCCTTTCTAGCACATCCTAGTTCTTGGTGTCACAAAGACTGACTCCGTCCTTTGGTCTGACATTCATTTTTTCCTATCTTCTTGCTGCAGAACCAAACAGAAGAAGGCAGAGAGAAGACCATGGCTGAGTTTCGACACATGCACCAGTTTCTAGAAGAACAGGAGAAAAGATTCCTGGACCAAATAGGACTGGTGGAGAAGGAGATTGCTAGAAGAAGAGACGAGCACCTGACCAGCCTCTCCAGGGAAGCCTCATCTCTGGAAAATATCATCTGGGAGATGGAGGAGAAGCGTCAGCAACCAGCCAGTGAGTTCCTGCAGGTAAGGTCTGACCTGCTGAGCTCTAGTGACCACCTTGTCTGCCACATTCTGCACTAACTGCAGTTTGCAGCCAGAGCTGCAAGCCACAACCTCCCCAGCCACAACCACAACCTGGTAATCTAGGAGCAGCTGTGGATCCAGAAGGACTCTCAGCTGCACACCTCTTCCTGCAGAGGAAGTGCCACCCTATTCAGAAAAGGCTGATAAGCCAACACCAGCTTTGGGAGTTTCCTGATCAAGAGGAGCTCTTTCTCCTTACTCAGCTCAACTCAGCAGTTTACTGGAAGGTAACTGAGGGCCAATTTCTATCTCACTTTCCAGCACTGATGCAGTCACATGCTGCATCCTGTAGTGGTGATGGACAGTTTTGGGGCCCTCCTCAAGGTAAGGGAACATCTGTTATCTTGCCTCGGGGCTGCACTGCAGCTGGATCAACACTGGAAAGTTGGATAGGATTGGGCTCTGGGAGTCTCGAACAGGAGGTGATCTCCTGCCTCTTTCCTCCAGTCTTGACCTGAAGGCAGAGGGAACCATTGTAGAAAGGACTACTGGGCAAAATAGTAGGGGATGGGAAGGGGGCTTGGATCTGTGAAATGTGCCTGGGGAGAAACTGAGTAAACATTTTGCAGTTTCCTAAGTAAAGACAAATTCATGCACAGCAGTTCAGGCAACTGGTAATTAGGGCTACCTAGAAGGAGTATGGTAAGGAAGAGAGTTTTGTGGTGTTACTTTTGGCAAAAATGTGTGCCAACTGAATACTGGAGGACCAGAAAGCTCCTCTATCCTGGGTCTGAAAAGACTGACAGCCCAATCCTATGCATGTCTACTCAGAAGTAAGTCCCATTAGAATCAATGGGGCTTACTCCCAGAAAGGTGTGGATAGGATTGGGCTGTGACTTGCCTATGATAGGCTCTGAGTTCTTTTATCTTTTCTTTTCAGGATGTTACAAGGACTTTTCAGAGGTACGTGGATCCCACTCATTTCCCTTCTTGCTTCCCGATGCTGGGAATAGCCTGTGAAGAACAGGGCATCTCTTTGGAACACTCAGTCTGCACATCCAGCAGGGCTGCCAGACCTCTGTCCCCTTCCTTCACCATGCATTGCCTACAAGTGCTTCTGTACCTATTGCATATTATATTCATTTGCATCAACATAGCTAGAGAAGCCTCCTCCCCAAAACACCCTCAGTCTGCCCTTGCCTCTGTCTCAAAGGCTTTCTGCTCTTCTCTGCTCCTCCACACCATTCTGTTGCTCCAGTCATTGATTTCAGATTGGATAGATTATGGGATAAGGCTTTTTCTTGCCATAGGTCTGGGCAGATGGGAGCGTTTCAGAATCCTGTGGCTTTTCCTCCTGAGCTGACCGGTAGAATCAGGGAATTCCATGATGTGAAATTCCTTCTGGAAGGTGTCATGAAGCAATTCCCAGGTAATGAAGAAAGATGTACAAAGATGTATATAATGGGAAGGTTTGGACAGGACTTGCCAAGGTGCAGAAGGGGCTGAAAGGAAGGGGGGAGACATTCCTAGAATAGTGTTCTTCAACCTTGAGGTCAGGAACACCAATGGGGATGAGATGGACTCTTGATCTAGTACATCAGTACTACAGAGTACAACTCTGATGTTCTCAAAGGGATGTCAAAGCCTTCACATAGGCTACCACCACTTATGGGTTCTTCCTAAGTTATTCCCCCAGCTTATAAGAGAAGTTTCTTTGATGTTCCCTCTGATTTTTCAGGGAGGTGTGCAGGTCTGGTGGGGAGGACAGTCCTGGAGGTCATGTGGAGGGGTCTACTCAGACCTGCCCTAGTGAATTCGCTGGTGCAGGTCTGTGTGGACCATGCCACAGTATCCAGTCTGAGAAGGGGTTAGGATTCAGTGGATGCCACTGAAACTTCCTGCTTTCTGGACTATATCTACCCCGTGCCTCCCCTGGCCCCTGTCACCACCTCATCCTGTCCTCCCCTATCCTATCCCATCTCCCCAACATACCTGCCTTGGCAGATCCAAGGGGGATCTGCTGAGATCTGCCGGAATCTTGCAATTCTGCCGGGGTGATTCTTCCTAACTGGGCTGTAAGTGGGTTTGTCTCTCACCCAATAGTAGACCTTACCAGATGCTCCCAAGCATTCTTGTGCTACATCTTAAACTTGGGATTGATTATGTTATGGGGTACCTGACCGGATGAGGAGGAACCATCTCATTCCATCCCCTCCTTCACCTAGACACCTAGACAGTGGGCATGGCTGCCCAACCAATGGGCGCAACTCTGACTCAAGAGGAAGTTTGGGTTAAGAGCTCTTATCTATGGGGTCAACCAGACTTAGGAGTACACATCCAGTCATGTGTGGCTGCTTGGGAGTGGCACTGCAAACAAAGAACCTCCAGAGGAATATCCCAGGGTCACAAGTGCCGCATCTTAGAGTCCAGGCAGTCCTAGAGGCTAGAGAGGCTACAGCTTTCCTAAGGGGCCGGGGGGGGGGTAGAAATGAGAAAAAGTAGGCAAAAAAGGAGGGAAAAATTGGACATTATCGCAGATGTATCTGCTGGCATTTCCCTTCTAGTGAAATATAACTCATGCGTGGATTGCTCTTGACTCACAGGAAGAAACCTCCCCCTAGTCACTCTTCACTGCTCCCATTTTGCCCCTTCCAGAAAGCTGGAAGTCTGGCAGGCTGGGGCAGGGTTAGTGTGCAGGATCCCTCTGTGCCCCTTGCAGATTTCATCTCTATGAAGAACTCACTTCTTCAAAGTAGGGCTGGAGTAGCTGCCTTCTTGTTACAAAAGGTGCTGGCGTGGGGGAATAATTAACAATCATTTCTCTCAGAAAGACATAGGCGGCCCAAGCATCTTCTAGATATAGTATGACCAGCAACAGAACATAAGAACAGCCCCACTGGATCAGGCCATAGGCCCATCTAGTCCAGCTTCCTCTATCTCACAGCAGCCCACCAAATGCCCCAAGGAGCACACCAGATAACAAGAGACCTCATTCTGGTGCCCTCCCTTGCATCTGGCATTCTGACATAGCCCATTTCTAAAATCAGGAGGTTGTACATACACATCATGACTTGTAACCCGTAATGGATTTTTCCTCCAGAAACTTGTCCAATCCCCTTTTAAAGGCGTCCAGGCCAGATGCCGTCACTGCATCCTGCGCCAAGGAGTTCCACAGACCAACCACATGCTGAGTAAAGAAATATTTTCTTGTCTGTCCTAACTCTCCCAACACTCAATTTTAGTGGATGTCCCCTGGTTCTGGTGTTATGTGAGAGTGTAAAGAGCATCCCTCTATCTACTCTATCCTTCCCATGCATAATTTTGTATGTTTCAATCATGTCCCCCTCAGGCGTCTCTTTTCTCGATTGAAGAGGCCCAAACGCCATAGCCTTTCCTCGTAAGGAAGGTGCCCCAGTCCTGTAATCATCTTAGTCGCTCTTTTTTGCACCTTTTCCACTATGTCCTTTTTGAAATGTGGTGACCAGAACTGGACGCAATACTCCAGGTGTGGCCTTACCATCGATTTGTACAACGGCATTATACGTAATATTAGCCGTTTTGTTCTCAATACCCTTCCTAATGATCCCAAGCATAGAATTGGCCTTCTTTATTCACATTGGGTCAACACTTTCATCGACCTGTCCACCACCACCCCAAGATCTCTCTCCTGATCTGTCATAGACAGCTCAGCATGATGTAGAGCATGATGATGATGATGATGATCTCTACAGCATGATGTAGAGAACCCAGCCCCCTCAAAACAAGAGACCAATGTTGCAATCCTATACAGACTTACCTGGGAAAAAGTTCCCTTGAATTCAGTGGGGTTTACTTTTGAGTAGGAAGGTGGACAGGCTGTTTGGTTGTTGTATGCACAGGTAGGAGTCTTGTCCTCCCCCTCTCCCTCCAAGACAAATGAGAGGAGCTGTTGGAGGAGCCTTTGGTTCTTTCCTCATAGCCACTAGCCAGCGCCACTGATATTTGGGTCCTGCCCCTCTGCTTTTTCTGCAGCTGTTGGTGCCCTTTTGAAGCCATCCTCATCGTACAGAGCAGGCACCAGCCAACATCCGGCCCCGGATGGCCAGCAACCAGCCCACAAGCGCAGCTTCAGGGCTTTTTTCAGCTTTGCTGGCTCAGTGGCCCAGCCAGCCTTTGGCAGCAGCACCACACAGGCACCCTTTGGAGAGAGCGGCCCTCTGGCATCCTTTGGTGCCAAAAGCGCCACCCCCCAGCCAGCGTTTGGAGCGACTACGTCCGTCTTCAACTTTGGAACTGCCACCACTTCTGCAGCATCAGGAGCCACCACCCAGTCAACAAGCGTTGATGCAGCCGCTATCTTTAGCGGCTCTGCTTCCTTTCAGTTCACCTTTAGGGCGCCCAACCAGCCAGAAGCACCAGACAGTGCCTTTGGCCTCCGTGCTGCTGTGGGTGGCAGGGCAAGAGGCCCTGCTGTGGGCTACAACTTTGGCAGTGGGCAGGGCAGGACAGCACCCCCCTTTGGCTCATCCTTGGCACAGCCCGCCTTGGGCAGCCAGAACCAGGGCAGCCCCTTCGCCTTCATCATCCCTGGCACGATGCCTGAGGGCAAGCCGGCCTTTGGAGGTGAGTTCTCTGGGAGCAGGTTTTGGGTGCCCAAGGGTGGGCACTTGCTCCATGCGGGTTGAGAGGGCCCTGCACCCCCTTTGCATCACCTGCTGGCGTTTCCAGGATGTTTTCCAATGCTGTAGACCTGTGGGCACCCAGGGTAGCAGGCTGGGCTGTTTCTAATAGTACTTTTTGCTATATAGAAAAAGAGGCCCTTTTCCTTTTGTGTGTGTTGGCAATATCTCAGAAAGATGTTCCAGCAGCCGAAAGTATCTGAACAGAAATATTTGAGAAAGAAAAGTCCACCTCTGAACAACCTGGTGTTGTTATCTGGTGTGCTCCCTGGGGCATTTGGTGGGCCACTGTGAGTTACAGGAAGCTGGACTAGATGAGCCTATGGCTTGATCCAGTGGGGCTGTTCTTACGTTCTTAACCGCTGCTGCTGCACGGATCTTTTTCGATGCAGTCTGCCCTGCTCCTCACTGTCATACTTCCATCCTCTTGCCACTACAGTGCACCCGGCCTAACGCCACCTTGCGTGGCTGAGGTTGCAGTCCTGTCCAAGCCTCCTTGGAAAAAGCCCCCTCAAACTCGGTGGGACTTTCACATGCACTGTACTGGGATGTGCTCAGAGTTTTGCTTGAGCATGTACCAGTACAGTACATATGACAGCATACTTACCCAGAAGTAAGTTCCACCACGTTTGAGGTTTCTTGGGGTGCCTGTACCATCTGCTTTCTCTGACCTGTATTGTAAGGCCCGAAAAGCGCTCACATGCTAATGTTGGCGTGTCCAAGTGAGCCACAGGCTGATATGACCTAAGTGAGGTTAGATAATATTTCATTCAATCTTTCTGGAGAGTGTCAGGCTCCACTCATAGTGGTTTTCTAGGTCTGAGAATTTGAGATGGGATATTGTGGTAGGTGCATCTGTTGCAATTATGATTCCTGTTTGAGGATTCTCTATTCCTGTGTTTAAACATGTCAATACGGGTGTTCCGGTTCTGAAAGTAGCCCTGAAAAAAGAAACAGAAATATGTGGAGGGAGGGTTGAGAAGTGCATGCTCTGAACAGATTTTCTGTCCTTTGTTTGTCACCCAGGAGCTCCCACACCCACCTTTGGGCAGGGTTTGCCTACCCCAGGAAGGGGCACAGCAGGCAGACCCCCTTCCTTCAGAACCCCCATCACCTCAGCCTTTGGATCTACTTCTGGTAAGAGCCTGAGATGTTGTGGAGGGCTTCAGTGACAACCCTCACAGACTACTCAGTGCTGAGGCTGGGCGGGAGATATCTTCCTGTCTCTTTGGCCCCACAGGGTGAACCCAAGTCTGTGCTGAAAAACACAGATGGCTTTTTAATCTACAGTTTGGACTATAGGTGTTCATCTTTAAACTGATTTTAAAATGTGAACTGTAGCACTGACTTTTTATGGAGCAACCAAAACTCGGGGATCAGGTTGCTGGATGTAGATGCAAGAGCAGAAGCAGTGAAAAGTCAGACAGAAATCATGAGACAGCAGGCAGATTGAGGGTGGAGAGTGCAGAGAGAGAGAGAGAGAGAGAGAGAGAGAGGCTGGTTCTACAAGCCTTCTCACTGCCGTTTTATTGTACTTTGCAACATTAGCAAGTTACATCCTGTTCCCAGATTGCGCCACATTAGAATTGCATACAGGGCTAGAACAATGGGTGCCTTTTCAAAGTGCCATATCAGCTATTTTCACACTGCGGCCTCCAGAACTTAGCACCCCTTTGGTGTGCCATGGGGGGGGGCAGGTTTTCCTGCTTGCCATATCCCCAAAGCCACCGTGCTCCTCTGCATAAGCACTAAAACACCACAGTGAACTTAATGCAAAGTCGAACTTGACCCACTCATGAGAGGATGCTTTTCTTCTTAGAGGGAGCTGTGCAAGAAGACACCTTCCTCAGGGCCAAATCCTATCTAATTTTCTAGCGCCGATGCAGCCGTGCCAATGGGTCATGCACTGCATCCTTTGGTGGAAGGGCAATCATGGAGGCTTCCTCTGGATAAGGGAACATTTGTTTCCTTTCCTCAGGGTTGGACAGTGGCTGCACTGGCACTGGAAAGTTGGATAGGATTGGACCCTCGGTCATCCTACAGCACAGTAGTTCAGTTCTAAGGCTCTGCTGATCCTGGAGGCCAGATGGGGGCTAGTAAGTCCTTATGGATACTGGAGTCTTGTCTCAGATCAGGATCAATGGAAGATGTGCCCCGGATTAATTGGTCAGCAGGCCTTCTTAATGCTTAAGAAAAGGTATCTCCTCCTCTGAGATTCAGGCAGGACAGAACGGAAAGCACCTCTTTTAAGACGATGCATGCAACATTAAAGTATGCTTTATCTTCAGAACATTTTACTCCACTGGTTCTCAAACTCTCTGGGAGTTGGAAGTCTAGAGTAAGTCTTTGTGGGGGCAGAGTGGGAAGCAGAGACGCAATCCCCAGGATTGCACTGCTGTGGGAGAAAGACAGGCTTTTTTTTAGCTTGCTGCCGGGGTCCAGGGTTGCGGGAAGCCCCATGGAGCATTCTCCAGGGCTCTCCGCAGCTTGTAGAATATTAAAAAAAATGATTGCAACCCAGTTCCCAGTTGCAATCGCTAAACTAGAAGTGGGTTGTGATCTTTTTTTTAACATTCTGCAAGCCTTGGGGAGCCCTGCAGAGCACTCTGTGGGACTCCCCACACCCCTGGATCTTGGTAAGTAAAGTTAAAAAGCAGCCCACTCTTTCCCCACAGCAGCACAATCCTAGGGATTGCATTGCTGCTTTCCCCTGCCTTGCTCCTTGTAAGGAAAAGGGCAGGAGTTTGTGACCCACAGTTTGAGAACCACCGTTTTATTCACGTAAATTTATACTGATATTGTCTGTTAATGGACAACCACAGAGGACCAAATGCGCTTGGGTTTCATCAATATAGGAAGAACAGCAGCAACAGAGGCTGGCGGAAGTACTTAAGGGGATTGCTTCTTCCTTCTGTGTCCCTCCAGGGTCAACAACTCCCACCTTCTGCATTGGGACAGGATCCTAGAAGAACAGCAGGGGCCTCGAGCGACAGCTGGTCCTAAGACATACCTGTGGACTTGGGCACCATTCTAAGCTTCTGAGGCCCAGTCTGGGCACATAAGGGAGGCTTTTTCCAGTGTCCATCCTCTGCAGGGTTAGCCTTGGAGTCTGTTTCTGTGAAATCCTCAGGAAGCAAACTTTTGGGTGGCATTTACTCCTCAAGTGGGAGAGTAGAAACAAAGTCCTTTTCACTTGGAACAGTCCAGGGCTGAGTCTGGATAAAATGTTGTACATCTTCCCTCCTCCCTCACAGACACCCATGGATCCATCTCTCCATCCCTTTTTTGGCTGCCAAGGGAGGTGGCGCGTGAGGGGAGTTGATTGGCTCAAAACCTCTTGCATGTGCCTTGTCTCCACCACACTTTTCCTCTCTCCTCTTCCCTGCCCCCTCCCCTTGCCAGTGCTGTGCACACTGGACCTTGCCACAGGGCTGGCCAGCGACCCTTGCTAGCTCTTGGAAGCCTTTATTTGTGAGATGCAATCATGTGCCACTGGCGCAAGCCCCAAGTCCAAGCCAAGGTCAAGCCCTCTCCCTTGGACAAGGTGCCCTTCCTGGAGTCCATCTGGCAAGTGGCTGCTTTTCCGGAGTTTCCTTGTTAAAACATGACTTGCTTTTGGATGTGGCTGCCAGCCTCATTAGCAAAGGACCACTTGGAAACCCTAGTGAGATGGGGGGGATGACCTCTCACCTCTCTGTTGCTGTTTCCATGAGGTTCTGACAAGGGAGAAGAGCTGCCACACATGGTGACGCCCCGAGGCACCCCTTCTCCTCCCATGTTGCTCACAGTATGGTAGTGCTTTTCCTTCTTTTGTGTGTGTGTGTGTGTGTGTGTGAATGGAGCTGAGAGGAAGAACTGACTGGTATGTGCAACAGCATGTGAGCAATGCCAGGCTTGGCTGTAAACATTTTGGGAAGGTGCTTCTCTCCAAGGGAGATGATCCCTGCCTAGTTGGGTGTGGATGGCGGTATTGTTGCAGTGCTACATGACTTGAGCAAGCCTGGTGTGAAAACTCTGACAGCCTCTCCCTGGCAGTTGCAATCCTGGCCCTTGTGCCGCCTGAGGCCAGGATCGCAAAATGCTGCCTTCCCCAGGCGCCCAGGAAGCATCACTTCTGGTTTTCTCTGGAAACCAGACGCGATGTTTTTAGGCCTTCTGAGAGCTGGTCAGGTTGTCCACGGCCTCCCTGGCCTTCGGAGCCTTCCGGAAGGCCTAAAAACATCAGTTCTGGTTTTCAGAGAAAACCGTTTGTGGCAGCAACCCCCAGTTGCTGGTGCCCTGGGGCATTTGCCCCCTTGTTCCCCCAGTGCTCCCTGGTTCTGCACACAGCAGCTGCAGAGGCAAGGTCTCTTCCCTTACTGCTCCGGAATATAATCTTGGGTGAAAAGGGAAAGGGTTTCGGATGCAGCCCTAGCTGAGCCTGTGCATGAGAGATGGTGGCAGCAATTGCCACTGCTACATTTCCGCCCTGGTGCACACGTGAGGCTCTCCTCTCTCTCCTCTTCCTCTCTCTCCCCCAGTCCTGGGAGGGAACATACAATGGCAGTGCATCAGAAGACTTCCCTCCCTGGTCACGAAAGCATGGAGCCAGCTGCCAGCTCCCTTGAACACGTCAGAGATGACCCTGTGTGCCAGATTCTAAATTAAAAAGAGAAAATATTTTAAATATTAAAAAAATATTTAAACTTCCAAGGCCTTGCAGTGGCAATGGTGCTGCCTTCAGGCATGCTGTTCTGATCACCCTGGGTCTTCTTTTAAACCCAAGGTTAGTCTTTCAGTCCCCTTCCCTTTAGGTGGGGGGGGCGCAAAGGAGGGGGAGAGCTGCTTTGCTGCCTCTTCCCAGGAAGGTGTGAGTGTGCCTGAATCTCCCAACCACATAGAGGAGCTTCTTTCTTCCCCCTCCTGCCCCTCCTCCTCTTAAAGTTCAGGGCTGGGGCAACTGCAGCTGGGCCCAGGGCCCAGTGCAGTTTGGCAACAGGAAGAACAAATAGGATCCATGTTTTAAAATGTTACAATGAAGGCTTGCATCTTTCCTGTTGAGGGGTTCAGTGGGGATGGTACAATTTCTTTTTATTCTAAATCAACATTTAGATTGATTAGGTGGTGTTAAGGTGGAGTTGTGAAGGAGAAAGCTCAGCAGCATGTCGCTGAGAGACGGAGGGAAGGCAACCTTTCCAGGCTGTGATGCCCAGTAGCCACTGAACTTGACCCCTTGGAGATCTCCCCATTCCCCCCATAGAGCAGTGCTGGAGTCTTAATGACATGAAACTGGCCCTGGAGGGGCCCCAGGGAGATGAGAGGGTGGAGAACAGAGCTTCAGGTTCCTGCCTGGTTCCAATCTTGCCTACCACAGCATGTGTACTGGGAGAGGGGAAAAGATGAAGAGAACAGCCCAGGTGTGCCTGCTGCCCTGGGTCTTCCCTCAAAGGGGGGGGGGTACTGCTGGGTTATCTGGTGTATATCTGAACACTGGCTCCAGTCACAGCTCCAGGGGCACACAGTGGTCTTTCAGGTGGTCATCAGAACCAGAGCAGGGCAAGAAGCTTTCGCCAGAAGTTCCTGCACAGCCCACCATTCAACAAGCACCCATATTTCCTCACCCCAGCTGAGTGCGTGCCCAGGCCATTTCTCTGTGAGCTGCTACAACAGGTGCATTGATAGCAACAGTACAAAATGGGGGGGGGGGTGCACCAGCCTGGTGGCTTAACTTGTTTTCTAGTTGGGATAAGATACAAGTCAAACTGATGTCGTGAACTAAACAGGAGAAATGCAGGTGGTGGTTGGCAACCTTCAGTCTCGAAAGACTATGGTATAAGCCTACAGCACCCGGTATTCCCAGGCGGTCTCCCATCCAAGTACTAACCAGGTCTGACCCTGCTTAGCTTCCAAGATTGGGCATGTGTTAATTCAGGTACTCCACTTCAAACAGCCCCCCCCCCCCCGTTCTTTCTTCTCTCATGCTGCCCCCTGGAAAGATCCACCAGATTTCCCCTCTTCCTCACTTTGTGAGCAGAGGAGGCTGGTGCTGTGTTGCTAGCAGGGTGAGGCTGGAAGAGTAAGAGCAGGTCAGCAGGGGGGAGTCGCACCCTGCGGCTTCACCCCACATGCTTTGCTAGGCCGAACCAGCACCTCTAAGCGGAGTGACACTGCAGTGATCAAAGAGACAAGCCGAAAGGCAGTTTGAAACACATGCGTAGGGCACCTGAGGGCAACAGAGGCCACTAACAGCCTTGCAAGAGAACTCAGGCTGGCCAAGCCAAAAGAACGAAAAGCCACTGCCTTTGCTAGGGGCAGGCCCATAGAAAGCACCACATGTCTGTCAGCCCTCAGATGGAGCCACAAGCCAGGCAACCCCCCCCCTTGCCCACGAGGGCTACCTGACTGGCAGCCCCATTCACCACAGCTCCTCTTAGATGCCGGCAAGGACATCATCTGCAGCAGTGGCTAATGTCACGTGCCATGGGACCTTCCAGATACGTCTTGTGCCCCTCTTAGAACTTCTGGCAGTCTGTGAATCTGACATTGTACGCTCTTGCTGGGTGCCTAACATCCTGGTTCTGAAGGTGAAAGCCCCCTGCTCCTCACAGGGCATCTGGGGGCTGGTTTTTCTTGTTCAGGAGGACTGAGATTCTGCCTTTCAATGGAAACGGCCCATGACTGCGGCAGTGTTGGAGGTGCTATAAGTAGCACAGAGAAAGTGGGCTGCTCCCCCCCCCCCACATACCCTGGTCCAGACTGGCCTGCTGTGCTGGCAACAGCAGCGTGACACGGGGCTAAATCTTTTGCCAGCACCACCCACTGGAAGGGGAGCCAGAGAGCACCTTGCCTCTCTCTCACCTTGTATTGCAGGCTCTTGGGTGCCAGTGCTGCCTCTCTAGGACTGCTACAATTAAAGCTTCTTCTTTGGGGGATGTTCAGAGGCAGCATTTGGCCTCCGTGAAAGTATCCACAATGGGTCAGGAGGGCAGAACTTCTACCAGCCTACAAGAGCAAGTTTTCCTTAAAGTGCAAGGGCAGCCCCAACCTGTGCTACTCTGTCCAGACAGTGACTGCCTGGCTTCCTGCAACCATCCTGGGGAAAAGGCACTCAGAGATCTCCTTCATAAGAACATAAGAACAGCCCCACTGGATCAGGCCATAGGCCCATCTAGTCCAGCTTCCTGTATCTCACAGCGGCCCACCAAATGCCCCAGGGAGCACACCAGATAACAAGAGACCTCATCCTGGTGCTCTCCCCTACATCTGGCATTCTGACTTAACCCATTCCTAAAATCAGGAGGTTGCGCATACACATCATGGCTTGTACCCCATAATGGATTTTTCCTCCAGAAACTCGTCCAATCCCCTTTTAAAGGCGTCTAGGCTAGACGCCAGCACCACATCCTGTGGCAAGGAGTTCCACAGACCGACCACGCGCTGAGTAAAGAAATATTTTCTCTTGTCTGTCCTAACCCGCCCAACACTCAATTTTAGTGGATGTCCCCTGGTTCTGGTATTATGTGAGAGTGTAAAGAGCATCTCCCTATCCACTCTGTCCATCCCCTGCATAATTTTGTATGTCTCAATCATGTCCCCCCTCAAGCGTCTCTTTTCTAGGCTGAAGAGGCCCAAACGCCGTAGCCTTTCCTCATAAGGAAGGTGCCCCAGCCCCGTAATCATCTTAGTCGCTCTCTTTTGCACCTTTTCCATTTCCACTATGTCTTTTTTGAGATGCGGCGACCAGAACTGGACACAATACTCCAGGTGTGGCCTTACCATCGATTTGTACAACGGCATTATAATACTAACCGTTTTGTTCTCAATACCCTTCCTAATGATCCCAAGCATAGAATTGGCCTTCTTCACTGCCACCGCACATTGGGTCGACACTTTCATCGACCTGTCCACCACCACCCCAAGATCTCTCTCCTGATCTGTCACAGACAGCTCAGAACCCATCAGCCTATATCTAAAGTTTTGATTTTTTGCCCCAATGTGCATGACTTTACACTTACTGACATTGAAGCGCATCTGCCATTTTGCTGCCCATTCTGCCAGTCTGGAGAGATCCTTCTGGAGCTCCTCACAATCACTTCTGGTCTTCACCACTCGGAAAAGTTTGGTGTCATCTGCAAACTTAGCCACTTCACTGCTCAACCCTGTCTCCAGGTCATTTATGAAGAGGTTGAAAAGCACCGGTCCCAGGACAGATCCTTGGGGCACACCGCTTTTCACCTCTCTCCATTGTGAAAATTGCCCATTGACACCCACTCTCTGTTTCCTGGCCTTCAACCAGTTCACAATCCACGAGAGGACCTGTCCTCTAATTCCCTGACTGTGGAGTTTTTTCAGTAACCTTTGGTGAGGGACCGTGTCAAACGCCTTCTGAAAGTCCAGATATATAATGTCCACGGGTTCTCCCGCATCCACATGCCTGTTGACCTTTTCAAAGAATTCTATAAGGTTTGTGAGGCAAGACTTACCCTTACAGAAGCCATGCTGACTCTCCCTCAGCAAGGCCTGTTCGTCTATGTGTTTTGAGATCCTATCTTTGATGAGGCATTCCACCATCTTACCCGGTATGGATGTTAGGCTTACCGGCCTATAGTTTCCCGGGTCCCCCCTCTTTCCCTTTTTAAAAATAGGCGTGACATTTGCTATCCTCCAATCTTCTGGCACCGTGGCCGTTTTGAGGGACAAGTTGCATACCTTAGTCAAGAGATCTGCAACTTCATTCTTCAATTCCTTAATAACCCTTGGGTGTATGCCATCAGGGCCCGGTGACTTATTGATCTTTAATTTATCAATGAGGTCTGAAACATCTTCTCTTTTAACCTCTATCTGACTTAACTCCTCGGTTAGGAGGGGCCGTTCGGGCAGCGGTATCTGCCCGAGGTCTTCTGTCGTGAAGACAGATGCAAAGAACTCATTTAATTTTTCTGCCATCTCTAAGTCTCCTTTTATCTCCCCTTTCTCTCCCTCACCATCCAGAGGGCCAACTGCTTCTCTGGCGGGTTTCCTGCTTCTAACATATTTGAAGAAGCTTTTATTATTCCCCTTAATGTTGCTGGCCATGCGTTCCTCATAGTCTCGCTTGGCCTCCCCTATCACCTTGATAACTGGAGAACTGGCAGTACTCCACCTGCAGGCCAGATATGTCTTTCCAGTCCCTCAAAGCAGATACTTTTCAAGGGGAGGCCTGACCAAAGAGCACAAAGGTACAAAAGAGAGTGACTAAGATGATTACTGGGCTGGGGTACCTTCCTTATGAGGAAAGGCTAAGGCATTTGGGCCTCTTCAGCCTAGAAAAGAGACGCCTGAGGGGGGACATGATTAAGACACAAAATTATGCAGGGAATGGACAGAGTGGATAGGGAGATGCTCTTTACACTCTCACATAACACCAGAACCAGGGACATTCTCTAAAATTGAGTGTTGGGAGGGTTAGGACAGACAAAAGAAAATATTTCTTTACTCAGCATGTGGTTGGTCTGTGGAACTCCTTGCCACAGGATGTGGTGATGGCATCTGGCCTGGATGCCTTTAAAAGGGGATTAGACAAATTTCGGGAGGAAAAATCCATTACGGGACAGACAAAAGATAGACAAAATATTTCTTTACTCGGCGTGTGGTTGGTCTGTGGAACTCCTTGCCGCAGGATGTGGTGACGGCATCTAGCCTGAATGCCTTTAAAAAGGGATTGGACAAGTTTCTGGAGGAAAAATCCATTACCGGTTACAAGCCATGATGTGTATGTGCAACCTCCTGATTTTAGAAATGGGCTATGTCAGAATGCCAGATGCAAGGGAGGGCACCAGGATGAGGTCTCTCGTTATCTGGTGTGCTACCTGAGGCATTTGGTAGGCCGCTGTGAGATACAGGAAGCTGGACTAGATGGGCCTATGGCCTGATCCAGTGCAGCTGTTCTTATGTTTTTATTTACAGCTGTGTGGATTATTGGAACCACAGAAGGGGGAAACTGGTGGTAAATGGGACTGGCTTCCAGTGACTTGGCCTTACACTACCCTGATGCCCATAAGTGTGCCTGGCACCCTGTTGCAAGCCAAGTGGGGACTTTGGCTGGGAAGTCAAGGCTTTGGAGGGCAAATTTAAACCAACCTGTTGTATAGCCTGTGGGCTCCTCAAATTGAGAGGCCGTAACCAGAAGCTTGAGTAATTAGAGGGTGACTGAAGGTATTGCCCTGCTAATTGCCTGACTTGTGAAAAGCTTCTGTCTGCCTGTTTGGAGAAGAAGGCAAATGGCTCCATTTTTCTTTTGGGCTTCTTGCTGCTCCCTCAGGGCCCATAAATTTTTGTCACCCCAGATGACATCATTCATTCATTCACATTTTTAGACCACCCTTCCTCTAAGCAGCTCAGGGTGGTGTACATGGTTCCTCTCCTTATTTTGTCCTCACAACAACCCTGTGAGGTAGGTGAGACAGAGATAGTAATAGTCATGACAGGAAATAAATAATACTAATGGCCAGAAAATAAATTTAGTGAATATTTCCCCAAAGCAATGGATGAAATTCTGCATCAAATGGTATATAACATGATGGTATTATTCCCAAAAGCCACGATTTCCAGAGTTTTGATGACTAGGGGGCCACCACCCCACCCCTCCCCCCCGGATGTCTCATTGGCCTATTTTGAGTTATGTCAGTGGTTCTCAAACTTTTAACACTGGGACCCATTTTTTAGAATGACAATCTGTCTGGGACCCCCAGAAGTGATGTCATGACGGGAAGTGACATCATCAAGCAAAATAAAATAATTATAAATAATTAAATTAAAGAAAAACAAATAATTAAGGGGAAGCCAGCCGTGTTTCACCAAGTGAATTTTCTCTGTAGCCTGCCTGCAATAACACCCCCCCCCCCAAAAAAAAAAAAATCAGTGAGATTTTTAGCCCTCCCCAGCGCCCGGTTCAGTGTAAGTTCTTATGTTTCAAGCATGTCACTATCAGGACTCACCTGGCTTTGCAAGTCAAAAAACAAATAAAAACTCACCAGCTGAAGCTCCTGTTTTATTATTGGGGGGGGGGGGTGCTGCCTTCTGAAGCATTTGTTCAGCTCTACTTTCATCAGATGGGGACCATGCAGCTAGCCTTGCATTCCACTTTGCCTGACTTGACCAGAAACCATGGCACATCTGCTTACTTTATTTACAAGTAAATGCAACCCTTACTTTTGCTTTTCATAGGGCTCAATACATTTGTCTGCTTGGAGGGGGGACTTCCTTCTTGGGTGTTTTTTGGGGGCTGCTTTCCTTGGATAGGAACCATTCTGGTGTCATTGGATTCTTCTCAGCCTGCCCTTTCTGATGGACTAGGGCAAGTTCGCCTACACATGAGTAAACACACAATATGGCTCTGTTTCACTTTCCATAGGGCTCCATGCATTTTTTTGTTTCCAGTTTTTTGGCCATAGCTTTTGATGGAAAGGAGATATTTCACTCTGGTTTTTTGCATTACATTCTACTGAATGTTCAACATGCAACGGTATATCGCATGTTGGGGTTATTCCTAACTTTGTGATGTAGCAATGTTGGGTCATTTGTGGTGTCACCCCCCCCCCCCAAGGATGGTACCTGGGGTGGACCGCACTCCGCTAGCTACACCACTGCCACCAGGTCACGCAGGGCTGCATACCCACTCTATGAGCCTTGGAATGGAACCCACAAAGCCTCCAGCAGCTACTTCTGGTTTTTGGAAAGACACTTCTAGCAGTGGCGTAGCTAATGATTGTGTAGCCCAGTGCCAAGCTCAAAAGGATGCCCCAGAAGTGATGTCACAAGCAGAAGTGACGTCACACTCGGGCTTTTCAAAATGTGAAAATCAGAGGGGATGAACATCCCCTACTCCCGAGGTGCCTCCCACAGTAGCGCGGGAAGCGCAGGATTTGGTGGCAGCCCTTGCCCCAGGCAGCTCAGGATTGGGCTGCCCGTTAGGATTGGGCTCTGAAGCTCTGTAGTAAAACTAGGTGGGCTGGAGTGGTGATCTCCTTTGAAAGTTTACTAAAGAAGCTCTTCAAGAAACAGTAATAGTTGAAGATCTTAAAGTATCCAGGAGCGTGCGAAACACTGTTCTTGATCAGGATGTCTTCTGGGTTGAGCTACAAAATTCCCTGAAGATTCTAAAGCCAATTGCTGCATCAATCACTGCATCTGAATCAGAATTCCTTATCTAATGACCAAGATAAAAACAACTGTCTTTGAAAATCTCAGTATATCTCCACTTACAACTCTAGAAGAAAGTAAAGTGAAAGATTTTATTACAAAAAGGGAAGAATTTTGTTGCCATCCAATTCATGCTGCTGCAAATCTGCTGGATCCAAGATTCAAAGGTGGAAATAGAAGTGATGACAGCACCGTGACTGCATTTGACTGAATTTCAAAACAAGCATCACATTTTGGACTTGATGTTGGGAAGGTACTTTCAAATGTTGCAGAATATAGAACATCTTCAGGGATGTGGTCCAGTAATGCAATCTAGGATTCTGCCAAACATATTCCTCCTGCAACATGGTGGCAAGGTCTTTGCACAACACAGCCTCTGACTCTTCTTGCTTCTCGCCTTCTTCAGATTCCTCCATCTTCTGCAGCATGTGAAAGAATCTGGTCTATGTTTGGAAACACTCACACTAAATCAAGAAATAAACCGACATGTGAAAGGGTAGAGAAGATTGTTTCAATCCCGGTAAATCTTCAGTTTTTAGAAGCCCATAATAACTATGTTAATGACAGACACAACAGAGTAGCTGCAGAAACAGAGACTGAAACTGATACTGATAATTACAGCTCAGAAAATGATTCTGATTAAATTTCATGCCCATTCATTGAAACCTAGTCCCACTCTCTTGTATACTTCCCCCCTCTTCAATTATTTTTATGAGAATGGGTTTGGTTTTTTTAATTTAATACTGTGGAGAGAAAATAGGAGGAAATACTGTGGAGAGGAAATTGTAACTTCTGGATTTTTAAAAATTGTTATGTGGGGTTTTTTTTTTGTCTGTTCCACATAAACTAGTAAACAGTTCAGGAGATTGTTGCTCTTTTTGTTACAATTACAAATAAATATTATAAAAAAAGTAAATTCTGATTGTAATAATTGTTTGGATACACTATATTTTTAATATGCTAGTTGTGATAATTTTATGCCAAGTCAAATGGTCCATAGTCATATTTTATGCTCCTAAAGTAACAGAATGACTTTCAATCTGGGAAAAAAAGTGCTAATGTAGCATTTTTATCAATTTTTCCGAATTTTTCCATTTTGGAAAAAAACAGGGTATTTGAGGGACAGCCTTTGTCCATATAATCCTACTCATTCTCTCAGGTCATCTGAAGTGGCCCTTCTGACTGTGCTGCCACCAGTAGAAGTGGGGTGGCGGCGGCTAGGAGTAGGGCCTTCTCAGTGGTGGCGCCCTGCTTATGGAATTCCCTTCCGTAGAACAGGAGTGAGCAAACTTTCAACCTTAGGGATCCTGGACCTTTAGCAGTTGTGTAGGAGAGAGAATTTCTGCAGGTGTAGCTTGTTATCTGTGAGATGCCAAGCTGCGCCTGCTGACATTTCCTCTTCTATGCAATTGTTAAAGACCCAGGATCCCTGAAGTTGTGCATTTCAGTATGGAATTGCAGACAAGAAAGCCTGCAGGTAACCAAAATGTGTAGATTACCTTTGAGGGGAAATAGTTGCAAAACCACTTGTTTTGGTGACTGTGGAATGCATGAGCAAAACTATTCTTTTTCCCCTAGCCCAGGGCCCGCTTAGGCTTAGGGCCCAGTTGGGAGCAATTAGTCCAAACGGCGGGAAACCACCCCTGCTCCTCCGCAGGCATGGAGTGTAGCTCCTTTAAATATGAGGATGGCTGCCCAAGCGGGAGGCATTCCAGAGCTAGATGAGCTCCCCAAAGCAGACAGCGTGGACACTGTAATGGAAGATCAGGAGATCATCAGGTGGATGATGTGGTGTTGACAGCGATTCCCTGTTTTGACAGCTATTTGACAGCTCTGGGAAGGGCAGGGCTGGCTCCACAGCTGTAATCAATCAAGGCTAATGCAGACCTGGATGGACACCTGAGCTTCATTTGACCTTGATGAGACTTTGAATGGACATGGACTCATGGACTGAAGAGATGGCTCAGCTGAGCCTAACTTGGTAGCTCACAGCTGAGCTGAGTTTGGACTTAACAAGGGGCTGCAGGATAAAAGGCAGCTTCTGAAGGAGCAACGGGCTGGCCAAGCAGGATGCTGACCCAGCCGGACGCTGACCAAGAGGGCTACCTGACCCAGACCTACAGGAAGAGAGGACTGCCAGGACCCTGCTGGAGGAGACACACTGCTGGAGAGGAGGAACTCTACTGCAGAAGACTGGACAGTGTTTTGGAGACCGGATTGGACTTGGACTGGAGGCTTCAGATGTTACCCCCGGAGTTAAGTGGAGTTTTGGGGAGGGAAAGCCTTTGGACAAGAGGACTTGCAGGGAGTGTCTGTATTTGTAGCAATAAATTCTTGTTAATTGCTATAGATAAGAAGTTCTGTGTTTATTCCTTTGCACACCACAGCTGTGCTTCTTGGAAAAGGAGGGTGTTAATTAGCCAAAAAGCGGGCATTAAAAGGGAGTTGGGATATTTGGACGGGACAAATTGCCGTGGTCGGCAGGAGTCGAGAATTTGGCAGGACAGACACCTTCAGTGGGGAAGACAGTGCCAGAAGTTGGATACCGTCTCTGTGGACAAGAAGCTGTCAAAATGCACAGCAGAAAAGGGCAAGCGGACCAAATGGTTGAGGTTTCTATGAGTAAAGAAACCACCAAACAGGCAGCACAGACATCTCCAAAAAGAAAATGTCACTGGGATAGTAGTAGGTAGGAGATGCTGCCTTTCCGAAGGGCTCATTATTATTATTATTATTATTATTATTATTATTATTATTATTATTAACAACAGTATTTACACACACACACATATATATATATATATATATATATATATATATATATATATATATATATATATATATATATATCCAGGAGGACAATGATACAATAGTGCCCCCTGCCTCCCTGCTTGTCTCTTCCAAGCAACTCAGGAGAAACTGCACATAAAGGCCGCTGCATTTGTTCGAAGGCAATTCCCAGTCAAGCAGAGCTGGTCTGAATTGCACACCAGCAGGGGCCTGCACCCAGCATTGGATCCAGGGACACCATCATCAGTACGGGTGCTGGAGGGTTCGTTGCTGGAGCTACTTCTGGATAGGCTTCTAATCCTGCAGGGTTCACACTGACCAGCTGCAAATTGATGTGAAGCGACTTGAAAGAAAAATAAAAGGCAAGAGTTGTAACCGCTGGTTGCCTCCTACCTAAAGATCAAGGCAGGTGAAATCATGAAACGTGAGGGATAAAGTGAGACAAGAACCAAGAGCTTGGCACAAAATGGGGCGTGGGGTTCTCTAGCAAGCAACTGGCTGGATCATTTCTATCCCACCTTTCACTAGATAGTTCCAAGGTGGCTCATTGCTACTGTGGCCAAGCGTCAAACAACCACACTGCCAAATAGCTCCTCCCAAATGGCTTCTCCCTTTTTACCCTGTTCAAAAGGTATTCAGAGGCACCCAACCACTACAGCCAAAGGTATTGTGTCCCCAGCGTGATTACCCTCACAGACAGTCCTGTCCACCATGCCTGTGTCCAATCCCCTTCTGCAGCCATTCAGGCCAGTGGCCATTCCCACATCTTGTGGCAATGAATTCCACAGACTAATTATGCACTGTGGGAGGAAATCCCTCCTTCTGTCTCTCCTAACTCTCCTGCCAGTCTGTTTGCAGGCCTCCATTGATGCCAACCTGATCAAACTCTCTATTCTTCCCGGAGAGGAGCTGCAGCTCAGGGGTTGAGCAGGTTGTACCATCACCGCTCAAGAAGGGGGAGGACTTTTGGGAGGTCCGAGTCTGATTCCCTCTTGCTGCTCCTTTGGGTAATCCTTTGGGTGCCCAGAGTGAGATCCGGAATGCAGAAGGGGCTGAACTCAGGCTGAGGCTCCTTCTCTGCAAAGAGCCCCAAAGAGGATCCGGGAGGAGATCCAGGCCAAACATTCCACTTCAGAGGGGACTTTTGATGAGACCCACCATGTTTGGCGTCTCCTGGGGAGGGCTGTGGGGGTCTCCTTCATCTTTGCATTGTGCCTGACACCAGAAGTCTCTGCAGGTGTCTATGGACAGAAAGGGCTTCCATGGATCCTGCTGCACTGATACAATCAGCAGCTTTCAGAGTCGTTTCAGGCTGGAAAGGGTTAAATCTCACTCCAGGGGAAACTGATTCTGCCAAGGAGGGGCTGATCAGGCCCCTTGATGTCCCCAAAGAGCTTTCCTTGAAGCTCATCCTGCTGCTTTTCAAAAGTTGTTTTTGTGACGTCAGAGGAGATCCCGAGTCAGCTCCAGGAAGGGAAACTCCCCCTGCAGACTCATGGGAAGGAAACTAAAGTGATTCAGACTTCCCTGTGCCAGAAGCCATGGCAGCTGCAGCCAAGAAGCTCCGTCTTGGGGAGCAAGGATGGGCCACAGAAGCGGAGGGGTTTTGCGAGAAGCACCAGGAGCCCCTGAAGCTCTTCTGCAAGGACCACCAAGCCCCCATCTGTCTGGTGTGTGTCACATCCAAGGAGCATGAAAGCCACAAGGTGGATCTTTTGGAGGAGGTTTGCCAGTACAAGGTAGGAAAGAGCTGAGGATCTGGAGGGGGGGGGGAGAAGGCACAGAGCTGCAGCAGCGCACCTGTTAAAAGACCCAAAGTTTGCCTATGCCTGACCCCCCCCCCCCCCACATCCAGTTCTTCCTTGGAGCAAACTGTATCACACACCTCTATGACTTTTCCAAGAGATAGCAAGGTACAGTTCTTAAATCAAAACACCAAGTAGAAAGTCTTTATGTGTATCCACTGGAGTCAGACTGAGACCTGTTACCTGAGCGCCTCAGAGAGTTTTTAACAAGCTCTACTACTACTACTACTACTACTACTACTACTACTACTACTGGGTCTACTACTATAATAGAAGTTCTAGATTTATGGGATAATGACCGCAAACGACTTAGGGCACTGTTAGAAAAATACAGGAATTTGGGGCAGGGAGGAAATACCTTGTCCAGTTGGCTTGATCCCATCTGTGTTTGTGTGTGTAAATTTCAGTCATCCGTCCAAAGGAAATAAACTTGATCTTTCCTTTCTCATCAGGATCAGATCAGCAGCAGGCTGAAGATCTTGAGAGCAGAAAGAGAAAAAATGCTGACGTATAAAGCAGACACAGAAAAAGAAAGCCAAGACCTGCTGGTAAGTGTTACGATTATTGGGCAGTTAAATCATGCCTGAACCTGTTTCTGGAGACACAGAATAGAGCATGCAGGAGTCCAAGGGCAGGAGGCAGCTCTGCTGCTCTAATCCTCCATGGCTGGAATGGCCCCATCTCCTATGCACGACCATTCGGAAAGTGGGTCCTTTGAGGTCTTTAGGAAACTCTTTCATGACCAAATATTGATTTGAGCTCTGTCAAAACTCAGAAATGCCCTTCCAATTATGTTCAGCCTTATGGTACTACAAGGACGTGGCCCAGTCCAATTGGGCTTGCATCAACCCAGCACCAGTGCACAGTGTTGCAAATGTGCCGTTAGGCATGCCTGCGACAGCCTACACCAGTTTGGTGCTGGAGCTGGCTCAGCAAGAACCTGTGCTGATCCAGCACCAGGTAGAGGACAGGAGACTACCGCCCACCACTCCTGGTGAGCACGGGATGACGGAGTATTAAGTCTGGACAGGGGGGTGGTGTCCGAGTTGGGGAAGGTGTGACAGGAGGAGGGAGTGAGGAGGGGGGTGGAGATGGCGACAGTCTCTACTACCTTACCCTCGCCCCCCTTACCGTTCCAGGAGACCCGACATGGGTATTGTTGAATCTGTGTATTGACCACACAATATTGGGCTCAGATCCAAGGGACCTATCAGGGCCTCCTGGTGATTACATGGGGTAAAGGTCTGTAAGCTCAGAGGGTTGTGGATGCCCTTCCTATCAAGTTTGACCTTATGGTTCTATAAGGACAGACTCGTAGCCCAATCCAGTTGGGCTTGCGCCAGCCCAGCAGCGCACAGTGTTGCAAATGTGCCGTTAGGTATGCCTGCAGCAGTCTGCACCAGTCCAGTGCTGGAGCTGGCTCAGCAAGAGCCTGTGCTGATCCAGCACCAGACAGTGGACTGGAGACTACTGCCCACCACTCCAGGTGAGCACCGGATGACGGAGTGGTAAGTCTGGACAGGGTGGTGGTGTTCTGAGCTGGGGAAGGTGTCACAGGAGGAGGGAGTGAGGTGGGGGGTGAAGATGGTGACAGTCTCTGCCAACATACCCTTACCCCCCTACTGGCCCAGGAGACCTGACATGGATTTCATTGAATCTGTGACCACACAATAGGGGGCTCAGATCCAAGGGACTTATCAGGGCCTCCTGGTGATTACATGGGGTAAAGGTCTGTAAGCTCCCTTTCCTGAGTACCCCAGCACTGCTTCCCAGCCCCATGGGACGCAGCGGTAGCCATTTTGGCTCCGCTGCAGCCCTGGGCCCTGGAAAGCATTGGATTGAACTGTCAATTCTTTGGTCTGCCATGCTTTTCTTCCTATCTACCTGTTGCAGAACCAAATAGAAGAAAAAAGACAAAAGATCAAGGCTGAGTTTCAACAAATGCACCAGTTCCTGGAAGAAGAGGAGAAAATCCTTCTGGCCCAGATGGAAGAGGTGGAGAAGGAGATTGCCAGAAGGAGGGATGAGCAGCTGGCCAGACTCTGCAGGGAACTCTCCTCTCTGGAAATTGTCATCCAGGACATGGAGGAGAAGTGGCAGCAGCCTGCCAGCGAATTCCTGCAGGTAAGGTCTGATATGTTGAGCTCCACAGGCTGCCTGTGCTGTCAAGGGCAGCTGCATATATAGTGCATTACAGCAGTCTAACTGGAATGGTAGCAGGGCACGTTAAATTCCTAAATAAAACTGCTTTTACAGAGGAATCTTACTGAGTATAAGAGGGGGTTGGAGCTGTATCTGAATTCAGTGCTGGCCATTTATCCATTATTACACAGATGCCCTGTTTCAGCTATTGTTTGACCGTAGTGCCCCTGGCCAGAACTAAGCCCCAGGTTGGATCAGAAGTTGCTTGGCATTAAGTATCCCCTTGTGATAATGAGTTGTTGTTCTGTACCCTCAGGGCGCAATCCTAATCCAGTTTCCAGCACTGACATAAGGGCAGTGCAGCTCCAAATTAAGGGAACAAACTTTCCCTTATTTTCAGAAAGTCTCCGTAACTGCCCCCCACCTGCAGGATGCAGCACACATCCTATTGACACAGCTATGCCAGTGCTGGAAAGAGGGTTAGGATTTGGGCCTAAGTTGGTGTTATAGAACCATTAGCTACTTAGTAGGTTGACTGGTTTATTGCCCTGGCTGGCAGCTAGACATAGATCTAGCGACATTCTCAGGGTCAGTTGGTTATTGTCCTGCCTGGTCAATAGAGATAGACCAGGAGAAACTCACAGGGGGTCTCAGTGCTAAGTTTTGCGGGTGCTTGAATGTGCCACGGAAGTGGGCCCTCCTCCTCCCTTTTGGAGCCATTCTGGGCAGCTAGAGAAAAATGGAGTTGTCTCTTCCATTTTGCTCTTGATGCCCAGAATGACTGGAAGGGTGGCTTGCGCAGCATGTTCAGGCACCGGCAAAACTTAGCACTGTGACCCCCCCCCCCGTAGTGACAGTACAGCCCAATCCTATCCTTCCTCCCCCTCACCGCAGCCAGTGCACCTGCGCTGCTTGAGCACCCAGCAAAGGGGCATTTGCAGATGTCTTTTTTTTGGTAAAGGAACATTTGTTCTTACTCCAGGGAAACACCTCTGGTGCCAGATGTACTCCGAACTGTACCAGCTATTTTGCTGGAGCATGTGATTGAGGCCTGGATAAGATATCAGCGGTGCCACTACCACCTTGATCACCCCCTAACATTTCCCTTTTCACCTCACCACCTCCCCTACCCCAACCCATTTCCATCACCTCTCACTACCCTCCAACCCCACATGCTGACTTACGGGTGCTGGGGTATGTGATGGATCCACTAACATGCTGAGCTGCTGCATGCTTAGTCCTTGAATGGAGTGTGCACGACAGACAACTGCCAAATGAACATTGGAGGACCAGAGAGCATCACCGTCCAGCGTCTTCCTTGTGGCAGGCTCTGAATTTTCTTTCTTTTCTTTTCAGGATATTAGAAAGACCTTGCAGAGGTACGTGGATCCCACTCCTTTCCCTTCTTGCTTCCTGATGCTGGGAAGGGCTGTGAAGAACATGGCTCTCCAGCGGCTTATGGGGAGAGAGTGCAGGACTCCCCACCCTCTAGTGTTGTATCTCTTTGGAACAAGATGCCAGTCCTCTGTCCCTTTCCTTCAGTGATACGTTGCCCTGAGGTGTTTGTGTACCTGCTATATTCTCTATTCATGTTGCCATCACTAGAAAAGCCTCCTCCCCAAAGCACTCCCAGCGTGCCCTTCCCTCTGCCTGCAGGATTTCTACTCTTTTTTTCTCCTCCATGCTGTCCTTTTGTTCCAGTCAGGAATTCCAGATGGGATGCAGTGACATACCTAGAGGGGGGCAAGCAGGACAAATACCTCAGGCGCTGCACTGGGGGGGGCGCTACTGTGACACTCCCTGCGACACCCCCCCCCCCCATACTCCAAGAGCCGTGCTGAAAATGGCTGCAGGAGCACATCCACTCTCTGAATGGTTCCACGTTGCTGTGAGGGCCACCCCTCCTCTCCTGTCAAAGGCGAAGAGAGGGGCCCTCAGATGCGGCCTTGATGTTTGACGTCTCCCCCTTCCCTTGTGTTAAAGGGGAGGAGAGCGGTGGCAGCACTCAGCTGTGCAATCTAACAGGAGCTAAGCACTGCCTCTGCTCTTCTCCCCTTTGACACAAGAGAAGGGGGTTAACTTCAGGGTGGTGAGAAGTGATGTGACCTCCTCCCATTTCTCAGGCTCCAAGGACCCTTCCAGGCCCCTTTTGGGGGACACAAAGGCTGCCTGATTGGAGCACTTGAGGCCACTCAGAAGTGGTGCCAGGAGGCAAGCACCATTCCAGGAGGTGGGGAAGCGGGTGGGTGCCGCTGGGCGCCGCTGGTCACCTCCTGGGCGCCGCTGCTGAGCAACCCCATAGCACTTGATCAGGCAATCCCCTCTTTTCACCTCAATTACTTCTGGATCAAGGGTGGGGGGCAAAAAGGGGGTGTTGTCCTGGGTGCCAGAGCCCCCAGGAATGCCTCTAACTGGGTGGATTTTGGGATTAGATTTTTTTTCTCCCCACTAGGTCTGAGAAGAAGGAAGTGTTTGAGAATCCTGTGGCTTTTCCTCCTGAGGTCACCTGCAGAATTGGAGGATTCCGTGACATAAAACCCCTTCTGGAGAGGTTCATGGAGCAGCTGAAGGAAGTCATGATGCAAGGTAATGAAGAATGATGTGCAAGGATGCAGATGGTGGGCAGCTTTGGACAGGATTTGCCATGGTGCAGGGGCTGAAAGGAAGGGAGGAGATAAATCAGTGGTGTACCTGGGGGTCCCAGCAATTTTGCACTCCCCAACAACCCTTGCACCCCACCCCTTTTCCGCCACCCCCCACACGTGACCCGGAAGTAGTGGCTTCCGTGCAGCTACCTCCTCTGTTCCCACTTTGGAAAAAAGGGGGAACGAAGGAGGCAGCCGAGGCCCCAACAGAAGTGCCGCTTGTAAGCGGTTTGGGGCTGCTGGAAGCCCAGCAGTCTGGGGCACTGATGCTCTAGGCCGCCCTCTTGCTTCTGGAGGCAGGGAGCAAGACAGGAAGGAAGGATATGCAATAAACATCTCCGGCAAAAAACGTGGCCACAGTTGGGAGGAGACCGATTTCCTCACAATGGTCTCCAGGCTGATTTTGTCTTTTTCCTCCTCTCCCTCCACCCCCAACAGCCTCAGCAGCAAATGTGACTCTGGATCCAGACACGGCTAATCCCGAACTCATCCTGTCCAAGGACTGCAAAAGTGTGAGATGGGGAGTCGAATGTCAAGATCTGCCCGACAATCCTGAGAGATTTGACTTTTGGCATTGTGTGCTGGGTCGTGAGGAATTCACAGCAGGCAGACACTTCTGGGAGGTCACTGTGGGGAGTGAGGAATCATGGGCTGTGGGGGTTGCCATAAAGTCTGTGAGGAGAAAGGGCTTCTTTGATTTTAGTCCTTTTGAGGGGATCTGGGCTGTGGGGAAGTGGAGAGGTCAGTACAGAGTTATTAATCTCATCAATTCCACTCCTCTGTCCCTGAGGCAGAAGCTCAAGAGGATCCGAGTGACTCTGGACTATGCTGGGGGAGAGGTGGCCTTTTCTGATGCTGACACAGGAATCCATATCCACACTTACTCAGGAGCCTCATTCTGTGGAGAGACCCTCCTCCCCTTCTTTTATGTGTCAGATGAAGCCCACCTGAGCCTCTCTCCCTGAGGCAGTCGCAGGATCTTCTTCTCAGGCTCTGCTGGTTTTTCTTTCCAGACCAGAGTGATTGACAAGAAAGTGCCATCTATACATGTGTGTAAGTGGTAGAATCTGTGCCTTAAACTGGCCCTGAAAGAGGGTTGACGTATACAGGGGCCAATATGGGAGGTCACTATGGGAAGTGAGAGAATGTGGGCTGTGGGGGTTGCTGTGGGTTCTGTGAGGAGAAAGGGCTGGGCTCAGATGAGTCCTGAGGAAGGACTTGCTGTGGGCAAGTGGGGAGGTCAGGACAGAGTCTAGGAGTAGCTGCTGGGTGAGGTGGGGGGAGCAGGACTGAGAAGCAGGATGCAGGGGGTGGGGGTAGAGGAGCACTTTTACTTACCTGTGATTGTTCTGAGGCAGCCACAGAAAGCAAAGAAACAAAGTAGCCATTTTAGCTTCTTCTCCAAACAGGCAGGAAAACAAAGGTGCTTATGGGATTGTGGTCAGTGTGAGGATTGCTCTTAGGGACGTTCAGCTCCATCCTCTGCACAAAGCCTGCAGGTTCCACCAGCACCTTCATCTCCCTTCCTGTCTGGAGAAGAAGACAAACACCTCTTTTTTTCTTTTGGGCTTTTTGCTGCTGCCTCAGAACAGTTCCTGGTAAGTCCCCCCCCACCCCCATTGATCGAAGGGTCACAGAAAATGCATTTTTTTTGGCTCGATTTGTTTGTGGAATCAACTTATACTCGAGTATCTGTGATCATTAAGAGCCACTTGGCAGCCAGAGCCTCTTTTCCAGCTCTGCATAGGCCTCATTCAGGCAGTCATCAAAACTAAATTGCATGAAATCTGCTCTTTGTTCTGTCCCGGGATTCCTTTCTCCTCCTTCAGCTTCTTTCTTGAAGAGACAATCACACGTTCATTGCAACAAATAAAACAATCATCACATCCATCGATACCCAAACTCTTTGGAGATTCCCATACTCAAGGAATACCAGAAGCACTCCTGATGTAACTGTATATATATAACCGCTATACCCAATTAGCAAGTGTAAGTATATTATGCGACATGGAAATGAGAGCTGACTCATATGAACACCTTATTAGATCCTTGCTGCATCATAACAGCATCTCACTGGCTCTCAGAACACTCAGCCTCATAGGCCAGTTCTGAGTTAGGGAAATTTTGTTCCATTAGGTCAGCCATTTTCAACCTTTTTTTAGCTCACAGCACCCTGACAAGGCACTAAAATGGTCAACAAGGCAACTACCAGTTTTGGCACTGACATTAAATTACTACATTACAATAAATTTTAATTAATAGAATTAATGGAAGTAAATCATTAGGAGGAGGAATAAATTATTATTACATGATCATGTAAATCATTACACGACAAAGAAATTCACCAGAAGCTTGGAGAGGGACGTCTGTTTGGTTTCTGGAAAGGAGGAAAATGTTCTGAAGTAGGGCGATCAAATTGCTACCCAAGTGTGATGCCAGAAAGTGCTGGCAAAGAGAGGTCAGGCTGAGCATCTAGTGGAGCAATATGGGGTGAGGGGCAGTGAGGAGACATGATTGGAACAAGTGCAGGATTTGACAGGGGACAGAGAAGAGAGAGAGAGAGAATGTGAGGCGACTGAGTCTGGATCTTTGGAAGGTGGGGAGGAGTAAGGGGAGGAAAAGAAAAAGAGGTGTTAGCTGGGATTATGAGTTTTTTTTTAAGGGGGGGGAATGTGCCTGTGGGAGGGAGTGGGGTGGGGAGAAGAGAAGTGCCAATTTGAGAAAAAAAAGTGTGACCAAAAGCCCAATCCTAGTCATGACCACTCCGAAGTAAGCCCCATTATAGTCAATGCAGCTTACTCCCTGGTAAGTGTGGATAGGATTGTGGCCCAACTCTAACAGGCAAGAAGTGTCTTGATGGGGAAGGCAACACAGGGAGGGTCACTTTGGGAAGTTGCAGGCAAGGAAAAAGGACTTTCAAAGACCCTCTTCAGCCAGCCAGTCCTTTGGTTGGTGTCCTCAGCAGACTCGCTCGCTTCCTACCTGCTTGCCCACATCTGGCTCCCTCGTTCTCACTCACTTCAGGCCCCCACCCAGAGCTTCTCTGGCTGCCCAATCAGTGTGCAGAGCAGGCAACAATCTAACAGCCACCTTACTGCCGAATCCCATGCATGTGTACTCAGAAACGGGGCTTACTCCCTTGTAAGAGGATCACGCTGCAGCCTTAGTCTTGCTCAGCAAAGCAAAGCAGCCATGACCAGCCCCATTGCTGGCTACTCCTTTTTCTGCTGCTGCCACGTGAGGCTCAAAGCAGCTGCTTCCCTGTGTGCACGGCTGCTGCCTGTCTCCTCCTGCCCCATGGCACATCTGAGGCAGCCTCGCGACACACCAGTGTGCCTTGGCAGAGCAGTTGAAAACTGTTGCATTAGGCAGTTGTGTTTTTTTTTTTCTGGTTATGTTGCAAGGTCAGCAGCAAAGTTCAAAAGCAAACTCAGTAGGCAAGAGTGGGGATCGTCTGCAAGCTTTATTTTGTTGCCAGTAACGGGCTTCTCAGGGACTCCTGTCCAAATGAAGAGAGCAATGAGAGCTGTGTGGGAACTCTCAGCCCTCAGAGAAAAAGCAATGTTCCAGTGTGAACCTCTTGCTTATATAGTATTTTGGCTTCTTTGTTTGAAAATCTCACACTGTCATTGGCTGGGGTTATGACCTCAGAGATAGATCACTTTACAAACATTTGATTGGTTAGTTTCAAGTTACATGTTCGAAAAAAGGAGAAAACTTACATGAAAACTTTGTTTCTAACAACCACTAGATGGCACTGTTTACTCATTTATTGGCTTTGGTTTGTCTTGTGCTTATTTCTGACCTTGACAGAATTAAACTAGCCTTTTGGTTTTTCCTTTATTAATTCCCTTTATATCACTTTGTTATTGTGATGCATAGTGGTATATTTAATTCAAAACAAACTAACTTCTTATTTGTAAGTAAAGGTTTTAAGAGACTTTTCTCTTTATTTTAATTAAATCCAGCTTTCTCTGTCAGCTTAGAGGCTCTGACAAAGGTCCTCAGGAATGTTTTGCTAATTAGGGGCTTTCTCATATTATCTGTTCCTGTCTGTTTCTGCTGATGTCTGTATTTGTCAAACTCTATTTTAATTAGCCACAGATTTACTGCCTTTGCCAAGGCCTTATTCCTCATTAAAGTGTCTCTGACCTGTGTATAAACTCTTAGTTATCTGCTATAACCAGGGCTTTTTTTTTTTGTAATAGAACACACTGAAACAGCATTCCGGTACCTTTTTTTTCACTTGTGCTCCACCTTTTTTGGGGGGAGCACCCCCAGCTCTGACCTCGTGCTCCACCTTTTTTTTTTCCCCACTGCAGGCTAGGGAGGGATTCGAACCTCTGACCTTATGCTCCACAGCCCAGCACTCTCTCCATTGGGCTATAGGAAAGCCTGTAGTCAAAGTGCTTAGAACTAATATATAAGGTCTTGAGCCCAGCTGGTGGCCATCAGCGCCTCAAGTATTAGTTCCAAACACTTTGAGCTCCTATGGCTCAATTGCTCAAGTGCTGGTCTGTGGAGCCAGAGGCTAGGGGTTCAAATCCCTATGAGGAAGAAATTGTTTATTTTTTTTTTAGGAGGGGAGGTGCTCCATGGCTGCAAAATATAAAGGTTGGTTGCCAGTTGCCAAAAGGGGGGCCAGTTGAGGCTGCAAAACTCCTCAGTCCCAGGCAGGCTACAGCAGCAGTTACCAGCCAGGGAAGGTGTTCTGAACCCTCCTCCCTGAAGAGTCCTGTAGGAGATACATGCACGCACATAATCATCAAAGACTATTGGGGGGGATCCTGTATTTGGAGCCCTCCCTATCTCAGCACAAGACTGAGAGCCTGAAAGGTCCAAGGCAGACACTCCCAAAGGGTGATGGGGGCAGACCTGATCCTTGCAAGGTCTTTCGCACCCCTTTATGTTTCATTCCAGCTGTGGCAGGAGTGCTTTTGCTATCAGGGAGCTCACACGGGATGGACGTGTGTGTGTGGTTATTGACTATGTGTAGTTGTATCTTATTACTTATTTCTCCAATAAAAAATGGTTTAAAAATAAATAAATAAAAGATGAACAAGTTGTAAGTTCCTGCACTTTTTTTTTTTAACCAAAAAATCACTGGCTATAACTCTTTCTAATTAACGGTGCAAGTGTATCCTGACTACTCCCTGATTCTCTGTATGTTGTAATTCTTTGGTTCTCATTAAAAGTGACAGGTGGGGCCTTGAGTCTATAGAGTTGGAATGCTTTTCTTAAGATAAGAACTTTATCTGTAAGGAGTAACTTTGTACCACATTCCTCCTTGTTAGATTCTTCTAATTAGCTTTGCTACATCTGCCTCTCCAAGGTTGCATCTGAATTACATGGTTTGAGCAGCCTTAATGGTTAAATTTAATTACTTTTACTATTCTGTGTATTTCTATACTATGTTTAACATCAGGCAATCAAGCTTTTCTCTAACAGCCAATTTATATATTGATTACACTTTAAAAAACAATCTCTATAATTATTAAGACATTAAAAACTATTGCCATGCGGGCATATTATATTTGGCACTTCTGTGATATGTTGCTTTGGTGTAACAACCGTTCCCAGTGCATATTTTGGTTTAAAAGGGAGCTAATAAAACAAAAGGAAAGTCTATTTGAATTTTGCATTAGAATCTGAAATGTTCTCTGTTCAGTTATTCTGACATTCCAGCTTGGGAGTATAAAAATGAAACTACAGCTTAGCCTCATTTATCATACCAATTAAACTCGACAGCTGGAAATTCCAGCTTCTTAGTGCTTTGAAGCTTGAACCTTATCTTGACTTTGACAGCTTTAGTTTAAAAACATTCCTTGATTTACAGCTTGTCTCTGTTTGCGCTTTCTGAGACCAGGAAAAGTGCTCTCTCTGTTCTGAACTTGTAAGCATGCATAACATTTTCCCTGTTTCTTAAACATATAAACTAATTTAGCTCTAAACACTCATAATGTAGCATTAACACCTGGCCCATCAACACAAGCAAACATTTGAACATTTTCCCCACCAAACTGCCAAGCACTTGCTCTGTTTAAATGACTTGTTTTTGCTTGGCCCATGGCCTTCACCAGTCTGCATCATTTGTACCAGGAGCCATGGCAGCCCTGGGGGACATCCAGGACCTCTGCAAGGAAGCCACCTGCCCCATCTGCCTGGACTATTTCAGGGATCCAGTGACCATCGCAGTGTGGGCACAACTTCTGCCAAGCCTGCCTGGCCCAGAGCTGGGGGGAGCAGGAGGAGGCAGCAGCCTCCTGCCCCCAGTGCAGAGAGACCATTCAGCAGAGGAACCTCATTCCCAATCCACAGTTGGCAAACTTTGTCCAAATAGCCAAGAAGCTCCATCTTGGGGGCAAGGGGGGGCCAGAGAGAGGAGAGAGTCTGCGAGAAGCACCAGGAGCCCCTGAAACTCTTCTGTAGGGACCACCAAGCCCCCATCTGCCTGGTGTGCGACAAGGCCAAGGAACGTGAAAACCACACGGTGGTTCCTTGGGAGGAGGCTTGCCAGGAGTATAAGGTAGGAAAGGGCTGGGGATCTCCCACATTGGTTTTTGGTGCCACCGCAGCTGCACACCTGGGCAGCTCAAGATTGGGCTGTAAGTTGACAATGGGGGGGGGTGTGTGACACCACTAGTCTTCAAAATCACTAAAATCACAGTTTGGAGGAATAACACCATTGTGTTATATATCAATCAGTCTGCAACTTCATGCAGAATGCAATGAAACAAAATGCATTTAATTACCTGTGTTATATCAAAAGGTGCAGCCAAAAAACCAGTGGGGGCGGGGCGATGGTGCATCATCATGCCCACCACCTGGGATGGTGACTGGCAGGCCTTCTGTACCTGGTGACGTGAACCCTAGTGACACCACTGGCGGGGGGCAGGCAGGAGGTGACAATTCCAAATGAAAACACTGATTACTAAGTTTTTCAGCATATTCCCTGCTAGTTCCACATCAGCTAAGTGGGCACATGTTTCATAAGAACATAAGAACAGCCCCACTGGATCAGGCCATAGGCCCATCTAGTCCAGCTTCCTGTATCTCCCAGCGGCCCACCAAATGCCCCAGGGAGCACACCAGATAACAAGAGACCTCATCCTGGTGCCCTCCCTTGCATCTGGCATTCTGACATAGCCCATTTCTAAAATCAGGAGGTTGCGCATACACATCATGGCTTGTACCCCATAATGGATTTTTCCTCCAGAAACTTGTCCAATCCCCTTTTAAAGGCATCCAGGCCAGTTACCATCACCACATCCTGTGGCAAAGAGTTCCACAGACCAACCACACGCTGAGTAAAGAAATATTTTCTCTTGTCTGTTCTAACTCTCCCAACACTCAATTTTAGTGGATGTCCCCTGGTTCTGGTGTTATGTGAGAGTGTAAAGAGCATCTCCCTATCCACTCTGTCCATCCCCTGCATAATTTTGTATGTCTCAATCATGTCCCCCCTCAGGCGTCTCTTTTCTAGGCTGAAGAGGCCCAAACCCCGTAGCCTTTCCTTGTAAGGAAGTTGTCCCAGCCCCGTAATCATCTTAGTCTCTCTCTTTTGCACCTTTTCCATTTCCACTATGTCTTTTTTGAGATGCGGCGACCAGAATGGGACACAATACTCCAGGTGTGGCCTTAGCATAGATTTGTACAACGGCATTATAATATTAGCTGTTTTGTTCTCAATACCTTTCCTAATGATCCCAAGCATAGAATTGGCCTTCTTCACTGCCGCCGCACATTGGGTCGACACTTTCATCGACCTGTCCACCACCACCCCAAGATCTCTCTCCTGATCTGTCACAGACAGCTCAGAACCCATCAGCCTATATCTAAAGTTTTGATTTTTTGCCCCAATGTGCATGACCTTACACTTACTGACATTGAAGCGCATCTTCAATGCGTAGTTTCCTTAAGGCGGTTTGGCCCCCTAGTCCAGAAATGCTGCCACCACCCTGTTTAAAAGCCAGTCCTTCAGCTCCAGGGATAGCTGAAGCCCTTCAGGTTCCTCCACAACTGGAGGTGTAGGTAGTTGGGCCCCCTAGTCCAGTAATGCCGCTGCCACCCTGCTTCACAGCCAGTCCAGGCCTTCAGGTTGCTCCCCAGCTCTTGCAGGCTTTGGGCTCCCTCCCCCTCAGGGACCCAGGCTTCAGAAATCTGATGCGCACACAAGGTGAGCAGATTCAGATAAATTCGGGCTTTTTTCTATACTTGAGACCAAACACAGACCTGTAAATCTCTGATGGTTTATTGAAGAATAAAAGTCTGCATGCAACTCTGTAAGAGAGGCATTTATCCAAGAACACATACAGTCTGAAACTGAAAAGCCGGCTTCCTAAACTTGCCTATCCCTGACTCTCACCCAAGTCCTCCCAACTTCTGAGAGAAAAAAAGGTGATCACAGCACATCTGGTAGGGCTGAGCACCCTCGGCAGGGCCTAGGAGAGGGGGGTAAAAGGGGTAATTTGTACCCAGGCCAGGGTCAAAAAGGGGACCCAGGAGCCAAAGGAGGGGGCCCACGCTGTGCTGTCAATGGGTGCTCACATTCCCCAATGGTCCTATTGATAAATGACCCTCTCCCAAATTCCCGCTGCACACCTGGAGACCATTTGCAGCACACTAGTGTGCCATGGCACAGTGGTTGAAAATGTCTGCTCTAAGGCCTCGCTGTTACCTGTGCCACACCTGTCCCATAGAGCTTTTAATAGGCTCTAACAGGATCTGCTACTGTAATAGAAGTTCTAGAATTATTCGGTAAAGATGCCAAGGGACTTAGGGGGCTGTTAGAAAAAATACAGGAATTTGGGGCAGGAAGGATACACCTTCTCCAGGTAGTTTGAGACCATCTGTCTGTCTCTGAGGTTTCATCTTTGTGTGTAAATGTCAGCCATTTCTCCAAAGGAACTAAACATGAACTTTCATTTCTTGCCAGGATCAGGTCTGTAGCAGGTTAAAGATCTTGAGGGCAGAAAGAGAAAAAATCCAGCCTTATAAAGCAGACACAGGAAAAAAAAAAAAAAAAAAGCCGAGATCTGCTGGCAAGTGTTGCGATTGTTGGGCAGTTAGAAGATACCTGAATCTATTTCTGGAGAAAAGGAATAGCAAATACAGGAGTCCAAGGGCAGGAGGCAGCTCTGCTCCACACATCCTCCACGGCTGGAATGACCCCATCTTCTATACACAGCCGTTCTGAAGGTGGGCCCCTTGAGGTCTTTCAGAAACTCTTTCGTGAGGAAATGCTGATTTGATCTTAGTGAAACTCAGAAATGCCCCTCAGATCATGTTTAACCTCATGGTACTTCTAGGACAGACTCAGTCCTTTGGTCTGCTATTCTTTACTTCCTGTCTCCTTCTTGCAGAACAAAACAGAAGAAGAGAGACAAAAGACCAAGGCTGAGTTTCAACAAATACACCAGTTCCTGGAAGAAGAGGAGAAAAGCCTCCTGGCCCAGATAGAAGAGGTGGAGAAGGAGATTGCAAGAAGGAGGGATGAGCAGCTGGCCAGACTCTGCAGGGATCTCCCCTCTCTGGAAAATCTCACCCAAGAGATGAAGGAGAAGTGTTGGGAGCCAGCCAGTGAATTCCTCCAGGTCATGTCTGATCTGCTGAGCTCCACGGGCTCCTGGGCTGTCAGGCTCCATGCATAGTGAGTACATTACATTAATCTAACTAATTAATAGTTAGATTAATGTAACTAATTAATAGATTAATGTAACTACTATAACCCCTGCTAATTGGGTAAGAGGCACTTTTTCAAGTGGGTGCTCCTTTTTTTAGCAGGGGGAGAGTAACTGGCCCACCTCACCCCAGCAGTGTCTGTTCTAGTGGCTGTCTGCTGGTATTCATTTGCATCTTTTAGATTGTGAGCCCTTTTGGGACAGGGAGCCATTTAGTTATTTGATTTTTCTCTGTAAACCGCTTTATGAACTTTTAGTTGAAAAGCGGTATATAAATACTGTTAATAATAATGATTAATAATAATCTAACTGGAATGATACCAGAGCAAGTTAAATTCGTAAATAAAACTTCTTTTACAGAGGTATCTTACTGAGTATAAGAGGACGTTGGAGATGTATCTAAATTCAGTCTTGGCCATTGAACCGCTACTATGTACGAGGGTCGCCCAGAAAGTAATGCACCACATTTTTTTTCTCAGCCTACAGTAATGGTACGAATGCGAAACTTTAGATATACATTATTTGAATTTTCAGGAGTGCGCACACAAAGTTTTTGTTTCTTCAGACAGATAGCGTAGCTGCAGCAGTGTTTCGAAATGGCGTCTGAGTGATGGGGTGGGCTGAATACAGGCAGGGGGAAAGTGGCAACAGCCAGAATAGTCTTGGGAGCCCAGGTCTACCAGTCTTCCCGATGCAGAGCTCAGGTCTACCTGCCTGCTTGGCGTTGACTGCTCGATACAGCAATACATAAATCTAAACATGCTCCTAAGTCTAAAATCTTTAAAACAAATTTTTAAAATATCTCTAAAATCTCAAAAATCATGGCAGGAGATCAGTATCATTTTATTTAGGCTCAGACTAGAATGGAAGGTCCTGTGTGAACCAAAATATACCTCTGCAGCAGCTGCAGCCCCACAGCTGTGTCACTGAGCTCCTATGCACTATGTGGCTCCTAAGTGGAGCCACAAGCCAAAGAGCTCCTGTAACAGGTCACTTTCTTCCCAGATGTGACACTGCTAAGATGTGACACTGCTAAGGAATGTATGCATTCCTGGGCCTGGTGAGTTTGGCTTGCGCCAGTAGTTGCCGCCATGTGCCCACGGGAATGCTCCCAGCATCCCACATAGGTGAGATTGGAAAATGGAAGATCCCAGGAACTTTCTGGGCCCCCTCCTTTGGCTCCTGGGCCCCCTTTCTGACCCTGGGCCCAGGTACAAATTACCCCCTTTACCCCCCTCTCCTAGGCCCTGTATTCAACCTATACGGTTCAGGGTATTTGAGGGACAGCCTTTGTCCATATAATCCTACTCATCCTCTCAGGTCATCTGAGGTGGCCCTTCTGACTGTGCTGCCACCAGTAGAAGTGGGGTGGTGGCGGCTAGGAGTAGAGCCTTCTCAGTGGTGGCGCCCTGTTTATGGAATGCTGTAGAACAGAGATGGGCAAACTTTCAACCTTAGGGATCCTGGACCTTTAGCAGTTGTGTAGGAGAGAGAATTTCTGCAGGTGTAGTTTGTTAACTGTGAGATGACAAACTGCACCTGCTGAAATTCCCTCTTCTATACAATTGTTAAAGACCCAGGATCCCAATATAGAATTGCAGACTTGAAAGCCTGCAGGAAACAAATGTGTAGATTATCTTTGAGGGGAAATAGTTACAAAACCACTTGTTTTGGTGACTGTGGAATGCATGAGCAAAACTATTCCTTCTCCCCTCGCCCAGGGCCTGCTTAGGCCTGGGGCCCAGTTGGGAGCAATTGGTCCAAATGGCGGGAAACCACCCCTGCTCCTCCGCAGGCATGTGGTGCAGCTCCTCTAAGCATGAGGATGGCTGCCCGAGCAGGAGGCATTCCAGAGCTAGATGAGCTCCCCAAAGCAGACAGCGTGGACACCTTCAGTGGGGAAGACAGTGCCAGAAGGTGGAGACGGTTTCTGTGGACAAGAGGCTGTCAAAATGCACAGCAGAAAAGGGCAAGCGGACCAAATGGTCGAGATTTCTCTGGGGAAAGAAACCACCAAACAGGCAGCACAGACACCTCCGAAAATTACACCTCTATGGAGAACTCGTGCAAGGAAAGCGCCCTACAGGTAGACCACAGCTGCAATACAAGGACATCTGCAAGAGGGATCTCAAGGCCTTAGGAGTGGACCTCAACAGGTGGGAAACCCTGGCCTCTGAGCGGCCTGCTTGGAGGCAGGCTGTGCAGCATGGCCTTTCCCAGTTTGAAGAGACACTTGGCCAACTGACTGAGGCAAAGAAGGAAGGCCCATAGCCAGGGAGACAGACCAGGGACAGACTGCACTTGCTCCCAGTGTGGAAGGGATTGTCGCTCCCGAATCGGCCTTTTCAGCCACACTAGATACTGTGCCAGAACCACCATCCAGAGCGCGATACCATAGTCTTCCAAGACTGAAGGTTGCCAACTTACTTGCACCAATAGATATGCCCAGGAGGACACTGATACAATAGTGCCCCCTGCCTCCCCGCTGGTCTCTTCCAAGCAATTCAGGAGAAACTGCACATAAAGGCTGCTGCATTTGTTCGAAGGCAATTCCCAGTCAAGTACAGCTGGTCTGAATTGTACACCAACAGGGGCCTGCACCCAGCAGTGGATCCAGGGACACCATCATCAGTACGGGTGCTGGAGGGTTCGTTGCTGGAGCTACTTCTGGATAGGCTTCTAATCCTGCAGTGTTCACACTGACCAGCTGCAAATTGATGTGAAATGACTTTTGAAAGAAAAATAAAAGGCAGGAGTTGTAATCGCTGGTTGCCTCCTACTTGAAGATCATGGCAGGTGAAATCATGAAAACATTGTGAGGGATAGATAAGAACCTAGAGCTTGGCACAAAATGGGGCGTGGGGTTCTCTAGCAAGCAACTGACTGTTCCATTTCTATCCCACCTTTCACGAGATAGTTCCAAGGTGGCTCATTGCTACTGTGGCCAAATGTCAAATGACCGCACTGCCTCCCAAACAGCTTCTCCCTTTTTATCCTGTGCAAAGGGTATTCAGAGGCCCCCTGCCACTGCAGCCAGAGGTAGCTTGCTCCCACTGTGATTACCACTCACAGACAGTCCTGTCCACCATGCCTGTGTCCAATCCCCTTCTGCAGCCATTCAGGCCAGTGGCAATTTCCACATCTTGTAGCCATGAATTCCACAGACTAATTAGGCACTGTGGGAGGAAATCCCTCCTAACTCTCCTGCCAGTCAGTTTGCAGGTTGATGCCAACCTGGTCGAACTCTCTATTCTTCCTGGAGAGGAGCTGCAGCTCAGGGGTTGAGCAGGTTGTACCATCACCGCTCAAGAAGGGGGAGGACTTTTGGGGGGTCAGAGTCTGATCCCCTCTTGCTGCTCCTTTAGGTAATCCTTTGGGTGCCCAGAGTAAGATCCGGAATGCAGAAGGGGCTGAACTCAGGCTGAAGCTCCTTCTCTGCAAAGAGCCCCAAAGAGGATCCGGGAGGAGATCCAGGCCATACATCCCACTTCAGAGGAGACTTCTGATGAGACCCACCGTGTTTGGGGTCTCTTGGGGGGGCTGTGGGGGTCTCCTTCCTCTTTGCATTGTGCCTGGCACCAGATGTCTCTGCAGGGTATCTATGCACAGGAGGGGCTTCCTTGCATCCTGCTGCTCTGCTTTAGTCCGCAGCTTTCAGAGTCGCTTCAGGCTGGAAAGGGTTAAATCTCACTCCAGGGGAAACTGATTCTGCAAAGGAGGGGCTGATCAGGCCCCTTGATGTCCCCAAAGAGCTTTCCCAAGCAGGAGCCCCTTGAAGCTCATCCTGCTGCTTTGCACAAGTTGTTTTTGTGACGTCAGAGGAGATCCCAGTCAGTTCCAGGAAGGGAAACTCCCCCTGCAGACTCAAGCGGAGGAAACGAAAGTGACTTAGACTTCCCTGTGCCAGGAGCCATGGCAGCTGCAGGAGACATCCAGGACCTCTGCGATGAGTTGACTTGTCCCATCTGCCTGGAGTATTTCAGGGACCCAGTGACCATCGCGGAGTGTGGGCACAACTTCTGCAGCGCCTGCCTGGCCCAGAGCTGGAGGAAGGAGGAGGAGGGAGATGATGCATTGCTGGTCTCCTGTCCCCAGTGCAGAGAAACAGCTCAGAGAAAGAACCTCATCCCAAACCGGCAGCTGAAGAACGTGGTGGAGATAGCCAAGAAGCTCCGTCTTGGGGGGCAAGGAGGGGCCAGAGAAGCGGAGCGGGTCTGCGAGCAGCACCAGGAGCCCCTGAAGCTCTTCTGCAAGGACCACCAAGCCCCCATCTGTGTGGTGTGTTTCACATCCAGGGAGCATGAAAGCCACAAGATGGTTCCTCAGGAGGAGGCTTTCCAGGAGTACAAGGTAGGAAAGAGCTGAGGAACTTGATGGGGGGGGGGGAGAAGGGGCAGAGCTGCAGGAGCACCCCTGTTAAAAGACCCAAAGTTTTCCTATGCCTGACCCCCCACATCCAGTTCTTCCTTGGACCAAACTGTATCACACACCTCTGTAACTGGGAGGTTGTCACATGTAAAACATACATGGATTCAGTCTGCTCCAAAGCGTGCGCTTGTTTTTTGCCCCCCTGATTCCCCCCTGCAGACGGGGCTGGTCCAAGACCAACTGGTGCCTGAGCCTGCATGCAACATGCTCCTCCCTTACTTGATGATGTGCCAGCCTCTGCTGCTCCGCCTCTCTCATGTTCTGGCTCAGGACTCTCCTCCCCTCCACATTTCCCCTCCTCTCTGTTCCCCACCGACCTACTGCCTGAGGTGACGGCTTCAGTTGGCCTCCTGGATGGGCCGGCCCTACCTCCAGGCCTCACTGCCAAATACGGAAATTAGAAGTTTCCACTTTAAAGTTAACTCTTGGCCTACTACAAATGGGACTCTAGAATGTCCAGATTTGACCCAGGCAGTGGCGTAGCTAAAGAGGTGCAGGGGGTAGTAGTTGCAATGAGCATCAAGCTTTGGGGGGGGGGCAACAAACTGAGCTTCACACTTGTGGCCAAAATTGTGAAAATTTTTGTATGTATGAATAATACCATCATATATCCCTTGGAAAGCTCATTTCATGCAGAATGCAATGAAACAAACCCCATTGGAATATCTATTCTATCAAAAGTTATGGCCATTTAACGAGAAAATGAAAACTCAACTGCCTTATGGAACAAAAAGCAGATTTTAAAACTCAAAAGGGACCTATCAGATTGTTCTGAGAGGCAATGACATGTTATTATGTAATTGACATTTTGCAATGTTATCATAATAAGCATGGAACCAATAAGGTATTAATATGAATCAGCTCTCATTCCCATGTACCATAATACAATTACCCTGCTAACTAGGTAAAGAGGCACTTTGCAAGTGGTGCTCACCTTTTATTAAGCAGAGGGAAAATAATCATCCCCCTTCACCCCAACACACTGTCTCAAACCAATCAGTGGCACACGTTTTATTTATTTTCTTAATTAAATTTGATTTCGTCTTGGAGGGGGGGCTACAAATCTACTTTGACCCCAGGTAGCAGATAGATGCCTTAGCTATGCCACTGGTTGGGGGGAGATGGCAGAGCAAGAGGGTGAAGAGCTGCTGGGGGGGAGGAAGCAGGTTTCCCCCCAAATTTCACTTTTTAAAAGTCCAGGCGGGATGTCACTTCCATTGGTGACATCACTTCTGGGGCATCATTTTGAGATTTACACCAGGCTACGCATTCATTAGGTACACCACTGGCCCCAGAGCAAAGAAGCCTGAATTCAGACACACTCCCACTGCTTTCCTAGCCGGAAGAACAGCCAGTGTTGGAAACTGCCCAGGAACATCCTGGGCAGTCCAAAAGTGCTGATCAGTCTTGGATGCCTCTGCAAGGGACCCCTGGAGGCGGAAGGGGGCTGGTGCAGATGTGGTATGACAGAGGACTTGAAAAAACTTTCAGAAGGCCATAAGGAGGGTGGGTGGGAGGTGGGGCGGAGGAGTGATCCAAGGAACCTCCTGAAAGAGGAAGGAGGCCTGGGGGGGCCAGGAGTGCCACCTAAATGGGAGAAGGAGGTGGTGTTGAAGCCTAACCCCTCCCCTCCCAGGCCTGGAAAAAGACACTGGGACTCATAGCTGGGCCCTGGAGGACCCCCTCTGCTTGACCTCCCCCAGGGCAGCCACTGCAGGACAGCACCAGGCAGGGACTCCTAGACTTGCCACAGACCAAAGTAGGGCACTCAGCAACAAGGCTAAATGGCATCACATCCTGCTGGAAAAAAATTAATATATAATTAATAGAAGACATTGAAAAAGAGCTTCAGTCCAAGTTGGTGCTAAATACTGGCTGGAAATTTTGCCAACAACTGAAAGTGCAGATACACATAAAGTTCTTAATTGTATCCACTGGAGTCAGACTGAGGCCGAGCTTTTACCTGAGCACCAGACCTGCCTGAGAGAGTTTTTAACAAGATCTAACTGGATCTATTACTATAAGAGAAGTTCTAGAATGATGAGATAAAGACCCCAAGGGACTTAGGGGGCTGCTGGAAAATAAAGGAGTTTGGTGCAGGGAAGATGCACCTTGTCCAGTTGGCTTGATCCCGCCTATCTGTCTCTGAGCTTTTGTCCTTGTTTTTGTGTGTAAATATCAGTCATGTCTCCAAAGGAAATAAACTTGATCTTTCATTTCTCACCAGGATCAGATCAGTAGCAGGCTGAAGATCTTGAGGGCAGAAAGAGAAAAACTCCTGACGTATAAAGCAGACGCAGAGAAAGAAAGCCAAGACCTGCTGGTAAGTGTCACGATTGTTGGGCAGTTCAAAAATACACGAACCTGTTTCTGGAGACACGGAATAGAGCATGCAGGAGTCCGAAGGCAGGAGGCAGCTCTGCTGCTCTAATCCTCCATGGCTGGAATGGCCCCATCTCCTATGCACGGCCATTCGGAAAGTGGGTCCTTTGAGGTCTTTAGGAAACTCTTTCATGACTAAATATTCATTTCAGCTCTGTGAAAACTCAGAAATGCTCTTTCAATCATGCTCAACCTTATGGTGCTGCAAGGACATAACGCAATCCAATTGGGCTTGCGCCAGCCCAGCACCAGTGCAGTGTCACAAATGTGCCATTGCACACACCTGTGACAGTCTGCACCATTCTGGTGCTGGAGCTGGCTCAGCAAGAGCCTGCCAGCACCAGGCAGAGGACAGGAGACTACTGCCCACCACTCCAGGTGAGCACCGGATGACAGAGTGGTAAGTCTGGACAGGGGGGTGGTGTTCCGAGCTGGGGAAGGTGTCACAGGAGGAGGGAGTGAGGTGGGGGGCAGAGATGGCAACAGTCTCTGCCACTATACCGTCACCCCCCTAGTTCCAGGAGACCCGACATGGGTATCTTTGAATCTGTGACCACACAATAGTGGGCTCAGATCCAAGGAGACCTATCGGGGCCTCTTGGTGATTACATGGGGTAAAGGACTGTAAGCTCCCTTTCCCGAGTACCCCAGCACTGCTTCCAAGCCCATGGGATGCAGCGGTAGCCATTTTGGTGCCGCTGCAGCCCTGGGCCCTGGATAGCATTGGATTGGACTGTCAATCCTTTGGTCTGCCATTCATTTCTTCCTATCTACTTGTTGCAGAACCAAACGGAAGAAAAGAGACAAAAGACCAAGGCTGAGTTTCGACAAATACACCAGTTCCTGGAAGAAGAGGAGAGAAGCCTCCTGGCCCAAATGGAAGAGGTGGAGAAGGAGATTGCCAGAAGGAGGGATGAGCACCTGGCCAGACTCTGCAAGGAACTCTCTTCTGTGGAAAATGTCATCCAGGAGATGGAGGAGAAGTGGCAGCAGCCTGCCAGCGAATTCCTGCAGGTAAGGTCTGATCTGCTGAGCTCCACGGGCTGCCTGTGCTGTCAAGAGCAGCTGCATGTATAGTGCATTACAGCAGTCTGACTGGAACAGTAGCAGGGCACGTTAAAATCCTAAACAAAACTACATTTACAGAGGAATCTTACTGAGTATAAGAGGGGGCTGGGGCTGTATCTAAATTCAGTCTTGGTCATTTAACTGCTAATGCGTAGATGCCCTCTTTAAACTACCATTTGACCCTAGTGCCTCTGACCAGAACCAAAGCCCAGACTGGATCAGAAGCTGCTTGGCGATAAGTATATTGTTGGCAACCTTCAGTCTCGAAAGACTATGGTATCACGCTCTGAATGGTGGTTCTGGAACAGTGTCTGGTGTGGCTAAAAAGGCCGATTTGGGAGTAACAATCCCTTCCACACCGGAAGCAAGTGTAGTGTGTCCCTGCTCTGTCTCCCTGGCTGTGGGCCTTCCTTCTTTGCCTCTTTGCCTCAGACTGTTGGCCAAGTGTCTCTTCAAACTGGGAAAGGCCATGCTGCACAGCTTGCCTCCAAGCGGGCCGCTCAGAGGCCAGGGTTTCCCACCTGTTGAGGTCCGCTCTTAAGGCCTTCAGATCCCACTTGCAGATGTCCTTGTATCACAGCTGTGGTCTACCTGTAGGGCGCTTTCCTTGCATGAGTTCTCCATAGAGGAGATCCTTTGGGATCCGGCCATCATCCATTCTCACAACATGACCGAGCCAACGCAGGCGTCTCTGTTTCAACAGTGCATACATGCTAGGGATTCCGGCTCGTTCCAGGACTGTGTTGTTTGGAACTTTGTCCTGCCAGGTGATGCCGAGGATGAGTCAGAGGCAGCGCATGTGGAAAGCGTTCAGTTTCCTCTCCTGTTGTGAGCGAAGAGTCCATGACTCGCTGCAGTACAGAAGTGTACTCAGGACGCAAGCTCTGTAGACCTGGATCTTGGTATGTTCCGTCAGCTTCTTGTTGGACCAGACTCTCTTTGTGAGTCTGGAAAACGTGGTAGCTGCTTTACCGATGCGTTTGTTTAGCTCGGTATCGAGAGAAAGAGTGTCGGAGATCGTTGAGCCAAGGTACACAAAGTCATGGACAACCTCCAGTTCATGCGCAGAGATTGTAATGCAGGGAGGTGAGTCCACATCCTGAACCATGACCTGTGTTTTCTTCAGGCTGATTGTCAGTCCAAAATCTTGGCAGGCCTTGCTAAAACGATCCATGAGCTGCTGGAGATCTTTGGCAGAGTGGGTAGTGACAGCTGTATCATTGGCAAAGAGGAAGTCACGCAGACATTTCAGCTAGACTTTGGACTTTGCTCTCAGTCTGGAGAGGTTGAAGAGCTTTCCGTCTGGTCCGGAGATAGATGCCTTCTGTTTCAGTTCCAAAGGCATGCTTCAGCAGGACAGCGAAGAAAATCCCAAACAAGGTTGGCGCAAGAACACAGCCCTGCTTCACTCTGCTTCGGATGACAAAGGGGTCTGATGTGGAGCCATCGAAGACAACAGTGCTCTTCATGTCCTTGTGGAAAGAACTGATGATGCTGAGGAGCCTGGGTGGACATCCGATCTTGGGGAGAATCTTGAAGAGGCCGTCTCTGCTGACCAGGTCGAAAGCCTTTGTCAGATCTATGAAGGCTATAAAGAGTGGCTGTCGTTGTTCCCTGCATTTCTCCTGCAGTTGTCTAAGGGAGAATACCATATCAGTGGTGGACCTGTTGGCTCGGAATCCACACTGCGATTCTGGGTAGACGCTCTCTGCAAGTACCTGGAGCCTCTTTAGTGCAACTCGGGCAAACAGCTTTCCTACAACGCTAAGGAGAGAGATGCCGCAGTAGTTGTTGCAGTCACCCCTGTCACCTTTGTTCTTGTAGAGCGTGATGATGTTTGCATCCCTCATGTCTTGAGGTACTCCACCTTCTCTCCAGCAAAGACAGAGGATTTCATGCAGCTCAGTGACGATGATCTCTTTGCAGCACTTTAGGAAGGGATAAGTATCCCCTTGTGATATTGGGGTGTTATTCTGTACACTCAGGGCGCAATCCTAACCCAGTTTCCAGCACCAGCATAAGGGCAATGCAGCTCTGAGGTAAGGAAAGAAACATTCCCTTACTTTGAGGAGGCCTCTGTGACTGCCACTGCAGCACACGTCCCATTGGCACAGCTATGCCAGTGTTGGAAAGTGGGTTAGGATTTGGGCCTAAGTTGGTATTATGGAACCATTGGGTGCTTACAGTTTTGATTGGTTTACTGCCCTGTCCTGCTGCTAGTGGTAGATCTAGAGAAATTCTCAGGGTCAGTTGGTTATTGTCCTGGCTGGTCATTGGGGATAGACCAGGAGAAACTCACAGGAGGTCTCAGTGCTAAGTTTTGCAGGTGCCTGAATGTGCCACGGAAGTGGGCCCTCCTCCTCCCTTTCGGAGCCATTCTGGGCAGCTAGAGAAATATGGAGTTGTCTCTTCCTTTTGCTCTTGACGCCCAGAATGGCTGGAAGGGTGGCTTGCGCAGCATGTTCAGGCTCCAGCAAAACTTAGCACTGTGACTCCCCCCCCCATTGTGACAGTACTGCCCAATCCTATCCTTCCTTCCCCCCACCCCAGTCAGTGCACCTGCGCTGCTTGAGCACCCAGCAAAGGGGCCTTTGCAGATGTCTTCTTTTGATAAAGGAACATTTGTTCTTACTCCAGGGAAACACCTCTGGTGCCAGATCTTCTCCAACCTGTACCAGCTATTTTGCTGGAGCATGTGATTGAGGCCTGGATAAGATATCAGCGGTGCCCCTGCCACCAATATCATCCCCTTCCACCCCCCTCTTCACCCCACCACCTCCCCTATCCCAACCCATTTCCATAATCTCTCACCACCCTCCAACCCCACATGCTGACTCTGTTGTTGGGGTATGTGATAGATCCACTAACATGCGGAGCTGCTACAAGCTTAGTCCTTGAATGGAGTGTGCAAGACAGATCCCTGCCAAATGAACATTGGAGGACCAGAGAGCATCTCTGTCCAGGGTCTTCCTTGTGGCAGGTGCTGAGTTCTCTTTCTTTTCTTTTCAGGATATTAGAAAGACCTTGCAGAGGTACGTGGATCCCACTCATTTCCCTTCTTGCTTCCTGATGCTGGGAAGGGCTGTGAAGAACGTGGCTCTCCAGGGGCTTCTGGGGAGAGAGTGTAGGACTCCCCACCCTCCAGTGTTGTGTCTCTTTGGAACAGGCAGCAGAGCTGCCAGACCCCTGTGTTCATTCAGGGACACATTACCCTGAGGTTTTTGTGTACCTGCTGTATTTTCTATTCATGTTGCCATCACTAGATAAGCCTCCTCCCCAAAGCACCCCCAGTGTGTCTGCTTCTGTCTCCAGGATTTCTACTCCTTTCTTCTCCTCCAGGCTGTCCTTTTGTTCCAGTCAGGAATTCCAGATTGGATGCAGTGGTGTACTTAGAGGGGGGAAAGCAGGACAAATGCCTCAAGCACTGCACTGGGGGGTGCTGCTGTGACACGCCCCCTGCGACACCCCCCCATACTCCGAAAATGGCTACAGGAGCGCATCCACTCTCTGAATGGTTCCACGCTGCTCTGAGGGCCGCCCCCCCTCTCCTGTCAAAGGTGAAGAGAGGGGCCCCCAGATGCGTCCATGAGGTCCGACCCCTCCCCCTCCCCTTGTGTTAAAGGGGAGGAGAGCAGTGGCATTGCTCAGCTGCAGAACCTGCTGGGGCTAAGCACTGCCTCTGCTCTTCTCCCCTTTAACACAAGGGAAAGGGAGTAACTTCAGGGTGGTGAGAAGTGACACGACCTCCTCCCTTTTCGCAGGCCCCGAGGACCCTTCCAGGCCCCTTCTGAGGCACACAAAGGCTGCTTGACTGGAGTGCTTTGAGGCCGCTCAGATTTGGTGCCAGGAGGCGATCACCATTCCAGGAGGTGGGGAAGTGGGTGGCACCTCCTGGGCGCTGCTGCTGAGCGACCCCATAGCGCTTGATCAGGTAGTCCCCTCTTTCCACCGCCATTACTTCTGGGTCAAGGGTGGGGGGGGGGAATGGGGGTGTGGGGGCAGAAAAGGGAATGCTCAGGAATGCCTCTGATTGGGTGGATTTTGGGATCAGATTTTTTCTTCTCCAAAACAGGTCTGAGAAGAAGGAAGCATTTGGGAATCCTGTGGCTTTTCCTCCTTGGTTCACCTGCAGAATTGGGGGATTCCGTGACGTGAAACCCCTTCTGAAGTCAATCAGGAAGCAATTCCCAGGTAATGAAGAATTCTGTGCAAGGATGCAGATGGTGGGCAGGATTTGTCACGGTGCAGGGGCTGAAAGGAAGGGGGAGAGTAATCAGTGGTGTACCCCAGATTTCCACCCCCACACCCCTTGCCCCCCCACCCCTCTTCTGCCCCCCCACTCGTGACCCATAACTAATGACTTCCCTGCAGCTACCTCCTCCATTCCCAATTTAGAAAAAAAGGGGGGGACGAAGGAGGCAGCCGAGGCCCCAACGTAAGTGCCACTTGTAAGCGGTTTGGGGCTGCTGGAAGCCCAGCTGTCTGGGGCACTGACACACTAGGCCGCCCTCTTGCTTCCAGAGGTCTCTCTGAGGACTGGGCACAGTTGGGAGGAGGCTGATTTCCTCAGGATGGTCTCCAGGCTGATCTTGTCTCTTTCCTCCCCTCCCTCCACCCAACAGCAAAGGTGACTCTGGATCCAGACACGGCTCATCCCCGACTCATCCTGTCCGAGGACTACAAGAGTGTGAGACGGGGAGCCGAATGGCAAGCAATGCCCGACAATCCTGAGAGATTTGACTTTTGGCCTTGTGTGCTGGGCCGTGAGGGCTTCACAGCAGGCAGACACTTCTGGGAGGTCACTGTGGGAGGGGAGGGATGGTGGGCTGTGGGGGTTGCCAGAAAGTCTGTGAGGAGAAAGGACAGGTTTGATCTTAGTCCTAAGGAAGGGATCTGGGCTGTGGGGCACTGGAGAGGTCAGTACACCATTTACAGAGTTTTTAATACCCCTTATGACCCTCCTCTGTCCCTGAGCCAGGAGCTCAAGAGAATCCGAGTGACTCTGGACTGTGCTGGGGGACAGGTGGCCTTTGAAGATGCTGACACAGGAGTCCATATCCACACTTACTCAGGAGCCTCATTCTGCGGAGAGACCCTCCTCCCCTTCTTTTGGGTGCCTATTGAATCCCACTTGAGCCTCTCTCCCTGAGGCAGTCACAGGGTCTTCTTCTCAGGCTCTGCTGGTTTTCTTTTCCAGACCAGAGTGATTGACAAGAACGTGCCATCTATACATGTGTATAAGTGGTAGAATTTATGCCTTAAAACTGACCCTGAAAAGTGGGTTGATGTATACAGGGGTCGATATGGGAGGTCACTGGGAGGTGAGGTGGGCTGTGGGGTTTGCCAGAAGGTCTGTGAGGAGAAAGGGCTGCGCTCAGATGAGTCCTGAGGAAGGACTTGCTGTGGGCAGGTGGGGAGGCCAGGACAGAGTCTAGGAGTAGCTGCCTGGTGAGGTGGGGGGGGAGCAGGACGCAGGGGGTGGGGGGGAAGGAGCACTTTTACTTGTCTTTGATTGTTCTGAGGCAGCCACAGAAAGCAAAGAAACAATGTAGCCATTTTAGGTTCTTCTCCAAACAGGCAGGAAGATGAAGGCGCTTTCAGGATTGTGAGGACTGCTGCTAGGGAAGTTCAACACTGTACTATGCACAAAGCCTGCAGGTTCCACCAGCACCTTCATCTCCCTTCCTGTCTGGAGAAGAAGACAAATGGCTCCTTTTTTTTTCTTTTGGGCTTTTTGCTGTTGCCTCAGAACAATTCCTGGTAAGCCCCCCATCCCCTCCCCCCATTGATCGAAGGGTCACAGAAAATTCATTGATCATTCTTATGATTTTGGGGTTTCCTGGGGAGCCGCATCTCACGGTTTGATTTGGGAACACTGGTCCACCCCTTGGCCAGGCTACTGTTTTCAACTGCATGTGCACAAGAGCAGAGGCTGGTGAAGGTTTCCAAAGAAATGGACTCACAGCTTCTAAGATGACGTATCATCTGAATGGTCAGAGGTTCCTACTGCTGGTGGAACAGAGAGCAAAATAAAACAAGAGAAGCTGCTTCTCATGGCTTCTTAAGGAGGGACATGTAAAAGAAGAACACAGAAAAAGAGACCAATGAGAAGTCTCGTCTGCACAGGTGAGAGCATCCCATATGCTTGCATGGTACAAACTGAACAGGCAAAGGCTCCCCCTCCTGATGGGGAAAAACACCCATCTCCCCTGTTCATGTACAAGTTTTATCAAAATAATTTTAAAAAACAGAAAAAGGTGTATAAAACATAAAATGTTAACATCCAAAGGCAATGCAGACAACAATTGGGAAATTTGGATTCACTAAAACCCAAATCCTAAATGGTCATGATTTCTAGCACAGAAGGTATAGCCAGATATTTACCCTTCAGGCTGACAGAGGCAGGCCGGCAGGAGGCATGAGAGAGGGTGTAGCAGAGGTGGGGGGCATTTTTGGGTGAGGGAGGGCAGTCTGGGAGGTAGTAAACTACCCATGTTGAGCTCTAGTCAGCACCTTACTTGTGCTGGATACAGCTCAGGCCATTCGGCCTGCCTGTTCTAGTGCAAGTTGGGTTTGGGCTGCCCAGCTTGCAACTGCAGGAGAAGGAGGGGGAGTCGGGGACCAATGGAAACAATGCTGGGCAGAGGAGGATCTTGCAGGCCGTTCTCTGTTGAAATGGTATCAGTGCAGCATCATCTGTAGACTGAAGAGGACGAAGGAAGCAGGGAAAAAAAGGGAGGGAAATACTCCCAAGTGGACCACAGAACTTGCAAAGGGGGTCCAGGATCCAAATGCACATCACCTGGTGCACCCTGATAAAGTTCCTCTCAATGGCCCTGCAAGCTGATGGTCTTATTCCTACAAACCGTGATTTGAGTGACTGTGGTCACTAGTGGTGTCACCTCCCCCTTTGCGTGTCTCCTGGTGCAGCTGCACCCCCAGCAATGCCACTGAGCCCAACACTCCAGCAGCCTGGACAAGGGCATTTGTCAAGGCAAACAGCTCTCTTCTGCTGGGCTCTGGAATGGTCTCCAGCTGTTCTTCAAGCACTGCTGTTTGACCCTTAAAAAGAAAATGGACTTGCATGATCCAGAGTGACCAGATGTCCTCTTTTTCCAGGACATGTCCTCTTTTTAGGCTCGTGTCCTGGAAAAGAACTTAATTTTTTTCTTTTTCCCTGTGATCAGGCAGTGCAGAGCCTTCTTGAAATGAATAAATTATTATTAAATTTAAAACTAAATTACATTTAATAGTTTCAAATTAGACACATGAAAACAATACATGAGTGTTTTTAGCTTTGATTTTGTCATGTCCTACATTTTTCTTGGATGCCCCACATTTGGAGGTGCCTGGTCCTCTTTTGCGGTGGTGACATCAGGTCAGCCTGGCCCGATCAAAGAAATCATCTCTGCCATTTGGACACAGCTGAGGCCGAATGAGGGGAACAAGCTTTGGAGGGCCACAGGGCCCTTCTCGAAGCATTGGCGGGCATGCTTTAGAAAGAAAATGGATGCGCATGCCTCGGTGGATGCCAGGTTGGCAGAACTGAGAATCTGGTGTTCTTCCAGGAGGAGGGCTGCAGCTCAGTGGGGCAGCAGGGGCTCCAGCCTCTTAGGCTCAATCCTAATTCCTGGGAGTAAGCCCCATTGAACACAATAGGACTTACTTCTGAGTAGACCTGGTTAGGATTGTGCCCTTATAGTGATAAGTGACTACTTCTTCAGGAGGAAGGGAGGGGGAGGCCTTTGCTGAGTTCTGAGCCCCTCTGGTTTTTTCCTTTGTGCAATACTTTGGGTGCCCCCAACTGGTGAGGATAAGACCCTGATTGCAGAATGGGCTGAACCAGCTTCAGGAGTTCAGTCTCCTTCTCTGCAAAGAGCCCCCAACAGGCTCCAGGAGGGGATCCAGGTGAAGTGTCATGTTAGCTCTCTGACCATGCTGAGTCAGAGACAAAGCTAACCATTTTGGTTTATGGCTAGTTGCAGGCAGCTGAGTCAAAATGAGTCAGCAGAATGACTCTGCACCTGAGCCTGCCACACCCTGCAGGATGTGATTGGAGGATCAGAGGACAAAAGCCCCAGTCTGCAGCTCCACAAGTACAGTAGTAGGTGTGAAGCTGAGATACTGCTGCTCATGGTTTTGGTGTACTGTGTTTATGCTGTGACTGACCTTGGACTGCTTAACTGACTGTGTTGTTTGGAAACTGATTTGGATAAGGTAAATTGGACTGTTGTAATCTTTCTTGTATGACCTGGACTGTGTTGTGACTATTCTCCTTGTTATAATATGATAGAGAGATTTCTGGGACTTGGTCTCTGGGTCAAAATGCTAAGCAAACATAGACTTCTTTAAAAGCATATATAACATTTATTTTTCATGCTATTTACAGATTAAGAATAGATTAGGATGGATACAGGTTCTAAGTTACCCCATGGTGGATCTTGGATTTCTCTCTGACCACACCCAAAACTCCAGTACTTGTATTCTATCAAACACAAGTGACCCATGTGATATACATGTCATTTTCCTCTCCTTATTTGGCATACTGGTGCATGATTCTAGCCTTAACTGGGAAGTCTCCATATCCATGTATGGAAGTCCTGGCCTGCAACTTTGATTTCACAAGACCCTGGAATGTTCCTTTTAGGAAAGCTATGACGCACATGTTTTTTTCTTTCTGCAGGTCATCTTGACACTTAACTACCCTGTGTTTTAACAGAAAAACACAAGTCATGTTTTTTCTTAATGTTCCTCCTCTGAGAGAAGTTAGGTTAACCCCTAAAATCTCTATCAATCCTTCATTTTTTTCTTGACCAAAATAAACATCTCGGTGTTTATCTTGGTCACACTCTTATACTACTAATTTGGGAACATACATGTTTGTTTGACCTTCTGTGCTAGGCTTTTGTTATGTTGGTGCATTTGCTTCGTCATGTTATGCAACCGTATGTAACTAAAACAATCGGTTTTAACTACATTTTCCTAAGTGCACCTTAACTTTTGGTGTTGAAGCTTCACTAACTTTAGTGTCTTGCTTTTGGAACTTGGAAGGGTACATTCTTGATACTTGGGAGATTAACTATGAAAGAAAATCTGTCATAGTGACAGAAACTATAGCAAGAAAGAGTTGCTATATCAATGGTATAGCTTAAGGACTACAAAGCAACTTTTAGGAAGTCTCTTGTAACATGCAAAGCTGCTATTGATAGCAATAATTGAGATATATGTTTAAACACATGTTTCCTTGCATAAAGTGCAATATCCTTAGTGAATTAATATGTAATTTTAATATTTGAGTTAGTAGTACTTCTACATTTGTCAGACTATGCAGATTTTGCTCATGCAACGAGCATCCGTGTCACCTGATGCTGTGCATCCATGACTGCTTACTTCAAAGGCCTTGTTATCTAAGCCAACCCAAGTCTCTTCAGCCATAAGTTGTCTTTAGATCAGTGCCTTAGTTAGAAGCTAGCTCATTTTATGGCCGACACAATGCTCAAATGCACACTATAACCACTCTTTAAAAGAGTAATATTCTGTAAAAGAAGTACTTTAGACTTTGCAAATCCATTCTTTTAACTTTCAATAATACTAAGGACAGACCACTTTATTTGTGAATAGTGTACTTAACTAAAGCTATATGAAAATGCTTTCTTATGTAGAGATACTCTAGAAGTGTTTGCTAACTTTATAAAAAAAATTTATAGGACTTTATGAAAGAAACTCATACCTTTGTATAGGTTGACTTAAGGTAGCACAAGTATGATGGATCAGACAACCATCGAAGTTACTCACACTCAATTAAATAAGGAATGTCCTGCAAAACACTTTTTTCTGGGAAATAGGGAAACACTTCTTAAGAGCTTCTTCTTTTACCTACATTTACCCACAATTGCAGTGTCTTTGGATTTTACCACCTCTTTCAATTAGGTGTGATAGGTGTGCAATAGGTTAACTATGTTTATGTCTTCTTCGCTTATTTTTCTCTCATTGCTCTTTTGAGCGATTAGAATTAAACAATAACAATTTGGTTACACTTCAGGCATTCTACATACAGCTTAACTCTTACACATTCATCTATCAATAAGAAAACAACATTGTAAAACATAATACAAATTAACATAATGAACAACTATGAAATGTGAAAAATGTTGGAACAGTAAAAAACATTTCAAAACATCACATCACAACAGACTACAAACACAGTTGTAATCATTAAAGAAAGAGTCTATTAAGAAATCATTTGGAAAAGTCCATGTTTGAAATAGAAAAGTTCAACGTAATGCTCCATAGGACATCAGTCTTAGTAATCCTTTCCTTCAAACAAAGTCCATTTCATTTTTACTGTTTGCAGGTAGTAGTTTATTCCAAATTGATAGCTCTCATGCTTTATGATTATTTCCTCAAACATAAGCACTTGGTTTACTTGTAAAAGAATCAGCTCTAACAAGATATCAAAACCGAAAACATTTCACTTTTTTCCATATGGCTGGCTTTGCAGGCTTCAGTTTAAACTTTGAAACAAAAAGGAACTCATTTTTTTTTTCTTTTCTCTGAGCGATCTTGGCCAACTTCCCAGAAACTTTTGGCTTATTTTCTAGAACTTCAACACAGAACTTAGATTATAAAAAACTTCGGTTTACATACAAGTCTCTGTTATTGCGAGCATACAAATGAACTTATAAGAAATAGAACAGACAGATCAAAACAAACTCACCTAAACTTACTCCTTTTGTACTTTGTGAATGCATAGTGCTGCTTGTTCAACTTTGGAACGTTGAGGTTATTTTTCCATTATTTTAAAAATTATTCACTCAAATCACCTTGCTTCTGTATTTGTAAATTTTCTTTAACTTTCTTTTACATACTTAATAAGCCTGTTATTATACATGGTAGAAAATAAAAGAAAATACAAACAAAAACACACATATGTCAAATAACAAACACAGCAAAATTAATTACTTCATTTAATACTTAATCAACTCTATACTGCCAGCAGAAGCGTCCTTCTGATGGCAGCATCATAAACAACATAACAGCACAGTGGCACACTAATAGAATAGGCCACCCAGGTACCAGAAAAGAACTGGAAGGGGTTACCATTTGAACTTTAACTAAGATGACAATAAAGTAGCATAGCAAGGAAATTTTTTCTTCAGGAGATTATCACCTTTCCAATTATTATTTCAATTCACAATTTGAATGTGCTCCAAAAAAAAAATTTCCTGTAGTTAGCTTACACAGACACTGTTAACACATATTTATACTGTTGTGCACTTTCAACACAAAGGTAACTTTTGATAGAAATTGCAAAAGGGATTTAAAACCTTAGGAATAGACCTTAACACAGGAAACCCTGGCCTCCAAGCGGCCTGCTTGGAGACAGGCTACACAGCATGGCCTCTCTCAGTCTGAAGAGACACTTTGCTAACAGACTGAGGCAAAGAGACAAAGAAGGAAGACCCATAGCTAGGGAGACAGACCCAGGATAGACTACACTTGCTCCTAGTGTGAAAGGGACAGCCACTCCCGAATTGGCTTTTTGGTCACACTAGACGCTGTTCTAGAACCACCCTTCAGAATGAGATACCATAGTCTTTCAAGACTGAAGGTTGCCATAGTAGTAACCAAACATACAAACTATTTGAGCCTTGCATTTTGCAACATTAGCTTTCTTATTTAGATGCACACAAATTAAATTCTACAGCACACGCTGTAGAAAAATCTGGGTTTGAGGACCGGGTATGAGGGGACAGTTCTGGGACTCAGGCACAGAAATAACAGGGCAGAGGTTGGGACTGAGAAACATCAGCTGAGCTAGCTAAGCCAACTAACTTTAGGGGACTAGCATTTTTTCTCCCATCAAAATGTGGATACTTCACTGCAAAGAGGTGTGCAATTGCACATCAGGCTCTCCTAGAATACAGACTCACTGGCATGCACTGCAGCTCTAAATCCCATCAAAGGTACAAAGATATATCTAGCATAGGAAGAAAGGAAACCAGCACCATTACCCACCTAGCAACATAGCTAAGTAACACTGACGCTTCCCACCCAAGATCACGGTTGTAGGAAAGCCAGAAGAGATGCAGCCACTTGCAAGGCAGACAGGGGCTACAACAGTCTGCGTTCCAGGGTGAAAACAAGACAAATCTTACTGCAGCATTGCAAACAACTATGAGATTCATATTAGCAGAGGAGGGTGTCATGAATATGTAGGTTTAGACTTAGCAGCATTGCAAAGCCTGACCCAAAGTAACCTAACAACACAGAAGGGCTTGCATTCCTAGCTGCAAGGAACCTACAACCCACAGAAGGTGACAAGGTGGCACTTCCGTAGACTGCCAGGAACTTACTCGATTGGAATGCAACTGTAGACCTCCAATGGGAAGGGGAAACTAAGGGGATAGCTTTGCAAATTGCTTTTAGCCTCACTGAGGGAAGACTCTGTCCTCAAAGGTTTCAGACACTCCCATCATCTGCTGCTCTTACAACTTCTTGCAACCTAGGTACTCCACAAGTAAAAATCTTTTTACTATGTTGGTTCATTGTCTATTGGGAACAAAAGTTCAGAATCTTGCCTTGCTGTTCAGCAAGCTACTAAAATCCTCTTTGTGGACTAGTAACTTGAGGTGCAGCCTTTAAAAAATCATTTCAAGCATTATTTTACTTGCAAGTAAAATCTTTTCAATTTTTTCAGTACAAAGTTATGGCTGGACAACATTACTTATGACACACACACTGGCCTCCATTCAAGATTAAACACTGACTGCGCAGAAAGGAAAAATTCTTACCCGAACTGAGCAGATCATAGTTAAAAATAGCTGCAACAGGGAGCTTACACAACCAGTCTGGGAAATTGCCAAACAACTGGTGAACACCTAGACAGACAATTTTAGCTTAACTCTTGCTAAGAGCACAAGCAGGAAAACTTTTCCTTTCAACATTTAACCTGAAAAAAACTCAGGAAAGTTTAAGGAAACTGTAAAGGAAAGTGACTTTTTAAAGTCCTAAAAACATGTATAAACTAGGGAAACTCAGATTTCCCTCGCCTGGCCAGGCTAAAAACTGGAGTGACTCCACTCACTGTAAAAAAATCACAGCTGACTTCACTAGTCAACTAGAAGCACTAATTGCAACTAGAGGAATTAGAGAAGTTTACATACCTTATTTAGACAATAGGAGATAAGACACATGTGATAGACAACATGAAACACAGAAACATGAAATAAACAGGCAGCATAGAGTCAAAATCATAATGAGTTCATTACTTAAGTTCACAGTCACTTTGGAAGGGACGCTTACTAACGTTTGCATAACAATTAGCAATTCCTGTGAGGGAAGAACTTTGACAAAGAGCACCTCATAATACTACAGCATGTATTATATTTACTTTATCACGCTCATTCTCACACTTCACACATGTCCATGGACTTCAAACAATCCAAACACATTACTCACTCTATACACATCTGCACCTGTAAATAGCATATTTCACATTATACATGCTTATAATTTACAGCTCTAATGTACATGCAAAAGAAGTAAACATGTCATACTTACTTCAGACTTCTCTCCATTCTGAGGTTTCCAACACTGAAAGCACTTGCAATACAATCTTACCTCTCTTCTCTTCAGATACCACGACAGCCTTACCACTTCAGGTACTAACTTCTGTTAGATATCATTGTTGAATCAACAATGGGCACATTGTCCTTTTTAACTTAACTTTTCGCGTATTCGCTCCTCCTAAATTCTTACTTTGCCCCATATTCTTTTTAAACCAGCACATAAAAGCACACAGCTCTGTTAAATCACTCTGGCTTAAACAACACAGCCTTAGACAGGAAGCAGATTCACTAACTATTTTTAGGAGAATTGCCAAGTTGCTACGCGAACTTTTCATTCCAGAAACTACTTCAGTAACAAACAACAAGTTTTCTTCTGCTTTAATTGAATCACTTTGATATTTACAAATTTAAACTCTCTTTCTTTGTCTCTAAAGAGACAGTGAGCACTAATTAAAGATTGCTTACTAACTTTCCCACAGGTATGTCTACCACACACAAGGGTCCAGACAATATCTTTACCTGTTACACCGCAGTTCTAGCCACCCAGAACTGGAACCTGCCTTACTCAGACAGTAAAATTACCGGGGATACACACACTTGTCCCCAAGGGCCCTTATTTACCCAACAAGGATTACTTAAGGTACCAGACAAGGACACCTGCTCCTATTGTACCTTGTTCTTACCTTGTGGTAGGGTACCTTGTACATTACTATACTTCTGTACCCTGTACTTACTTTGAGGTCCACACCCTCATGCAGCAACTCCACTGCAGCTCCACTGCAGCAACCTCTGGTCGACCAGACAGACACTTAGACAACACTTTCACATACTTGCCTGCTTGCACACTCACACCAGTAGACATCATGTGCAATCAGGGGAGAAATCATCATGTACAGGGAGAACCTGTATCCCATTTCTTTTCCAATTTAAGAGTCAGAGTCATTTCAGGCTGGAAAGGGTTAAAACATCAGCAGAGATCTCCAGTTACCAGGACAGGAATCCCACCCACCCCAGAAGAGAAAATGAAAGT